>NC_134040.1:5639273-5968335 GCF_965140245.1 Athene noctua
ATCTGCCACTAGTCAGTGTAAGTTTAATGCGTGTTGCAGAGGATGCAAAGATTACTGACAAAGTTTCATGCCAATTATCTGTTGTGAGCAAATAAAAACTTGGCTCTTGACTTGAAGAATTTTGGGTGTCATTCTACCTTAATCCTGACCTGGAAATTGGCAAATCTGAGTTGTCATTCCGAGAAACTGGGATGTGACATGTGTGTGCTTCAGTACTATTCCATACTCGAAGTGAGGTTGCAAGGTGCTCAGAAAAGTCTATTCCTGACGTGAAAATAGGGTTATTTTTTTCCTTATATTTTCCAGGCAGGATATGGTACTTTTCCACACAGTTGAACTGTAGCAATGTCTGCAGTGCTTCAGATAATGTGTGCATCTAGCCTTGCATTGTCACTCACCATGACCAGTATTTGATAAATGGATAAAAGTATAGGAGCAGGGGAAATAAGCTATGATACTTTTCTGGAATGTTTTCTTCCAGCTTGAGGAAATTTCTGTTCAGAGTCCCACTAACGAGCAGAAGTGCCTTTACTTAATAGCCCATGGTAAATTTATTTTATAAATTTCTTCAACTTCTTCAGTTGCCTTTTAGAAGTATTCAGAAGTTTGATTCACAACTGCCTGTGGTAGGGAGTACTGTTCTAACTATACACTTTGAAAATGTATGCTTATTTTGGATCTGCCTGCTTTATATTTCACTCTATTGAAAGAGACGATGAATGACTTGTTACCTTTTTATCTTTTATATGCCACTGACAGCATCTGTCATGTACCTCTTCACTCATCTTTTTTCCAGGTTGAAAAGTACTAGGCTATTTTGCACTCATTGTGCCAATACAGTCCTGTACCTTTGATCATCCTTGTACTTCTACAAGAACTTGAAAAGGTACTGAGAAACTAAATGACATTGCAGGGCAACTCCAAACAAGAGTGAGTTTACAGACCTGTCAAAAAGGTCTTGTTTTACAATACAACATTATTTTTGAAACTATACGTTTTACCTCAAACCACATCTCCACTGGCTGGAAGTGACCGTAGCAGGTTTTCTTTGAGATGATTATTGGTATTACATTCTCCTCCTGAAATACAAGCAACCAGTCAAGTGCAGGAATAGAGGGTTGTAAAGGAAAGTGGGATTATACCCATGATCAGACTGTTGAAGAATATTAACATAATAAAGGAAAAAATTGTTTCAATGTCTGACAATGTTAGAAGAGTAAGGTGGCCTCTCCATGTGCTCTCTATATCCAGTGCTTAATACCTTTAGCATTTCGAGGTGTGGTAAAAGTGTTCATCATGTGATAATATAAAAAAAAAAAACACTTCAGACAATAAAATGCTTTGAAATTGTTTATTTGCATTTCATAAAACAACTTCTATATCAAGAATGTCATGCTTTCTTGCTTCCTTGCTTTTTATTTGGTGTGTCGATTCTCTCAAGCTAAACCGTAAACCATGCGGTGTTTTTAAGGATTGTCTTTGTAAACTTTGCCTTGTAGACTGTAATCCTTTAGAGAAAGGTGAATAGAATCTTCTATGCAACTGAGACTTAAAAACAGGTATATAATTTATTTTTCTCCCCTGAAGTGGTGCTTTAGAAGCAGGACGTATTCACAGTGCTTGTGGTGTAGCCTGTTTCTGAGAACAGTTTTAAAGCATTGTCCATCAAAGGCTGTCTCCACATGCAGTGCTAACTGCCTGAGCTTAAGCTGTCCACAAATCCCCTATGTTTTTGTGTCAGGACGTTTTGTGGCCTTTTGAGGAAGGACTGTTTATCTGCCTCTCTGTGACAGATGGGTTATGCAGAAATAATATGCATTTGGTCCCGTGAATACTCTGAAATACAGTCCGCTTTTAAAATTCTTTAATATTTTTTCCCCCATTGGAAAAATATCATGTGGTCTAATCTAGAACAAACTGCAATGGTCCTTACAGGCAAGCAGTGAAGCATGGGTGGTTAATTTGGTCTTAAACTGGCATGCTTCTCACACTCAGCACCACCAGGAAGGTAGATGCAGTTCTTCCATCCATCCATCCATCCAGGGACAATTTTTGCAGACGCTCAAGGTTAGCTGCCCATAGATCTTGGGACTTGCTAAAATGCAAGAAAACCTGCTCCATTTGCAGGAAAATGTTCCTCTTCTCGGCAGTTACTGGCAGGTGTTACTGTGCTGGGCTATTGCTCATTTGCTGACAAGTCAGCAGTGCTATTGGAATCAGCATCTGATGTCAGATGACACTTCTGGGAAGGAGTGGGAAATCTTCAGATAAAAGAGCCAGGTTCTTAGCTGATACAACGAGGTCAAGCTTCAGTATGGTAGTGGCCTTAGTTTAAGCCTGCAGAAGCCATCTTCTGGACATGTGTAACAGTCTCAGGTAAGATGCTTCATGACTCAAAGGTCCTTATTTTACTGCTGGATTACACAACTTCTCAGTAGCGTAATATTAAAGAATTATGATGAAATATTGCACAGCTGAGATTCTACTGGGAAGCAAGGCCCTGCTGTTTGAACTGCTTAAGTGCTCTGGGAACAAATGTGTCCTGGGAAAAGGGATATCATGATATGAAGTTTTGGATGTACATCATAACGGGTGTCACTGAAAATGTGTCAGTTAAAATGGGCAAAGCTTGTGTGAATTAGTATCACATCTGTGACTTGATATCAAGACCTTCTAACATGTGCTGTGATGCTTCTTCATATGTTTAAAAATCAAAAGATTCTCAAATTTGTGCAGAATTAGAGTATCCTGGGATACAGCACATGCTGGCTAATGAATAGACGTCAAGATTCCACATAAAAGGGAGATCTTTGGGAAAGATCAGGTAATTTGAAAAGAAGATGTTTTAAAAATATAATTCTGGAGCTGTCTTGATGACATGCATACAGAAACAGAGGAAAGGTTTAAGCAGAGGTGTACAGAGGACAATACCTACATAATGTACCTCAAAATTACAGTTATAAGCTTTTTTGTCATTCAGATGTTTTTCATCATGCTTCATAAATATTTCCATGCCTCTCTTACACTATGCATACTGAATTCTCTCTAGAAACATTAACAGAACTTTGGAACCATGGAGACAGTTTTCTTGATGGAAATAAATCAGTGATGTAAGGTCTTGGTTAAAATGACTGGAAATGAGATTTTATTTTTGGTTTACACTGAAACAGACCTCAGATACAGGAAGTAACTAATTACATGCAGGTAAACCCTCTCAAATACTTTCTCAGTGCTGATTTCCAGGAAACAATCCTTCTGAGTACTGAAGTAAATGAGATTAAATGAACGGAGGAGTAAATTATTTAGCTGATTGCAAGAGCATCTCTTAAAATTACAAGTAAAAACAGTGTGAGGATTGCATGGTAAATACATGTACTGTGCTGGATGATGTGTGTGTATAAACTGATTTATACTCCGTGAAAGGGTAATGCGCAGAACCCGTAATGTCCTTAACTCTGTACTTACTGATTTTCTAAACATGCTCAAAAACCTAGGCTTGACAGACCTGCGACTGACCTCAAAGCACACTTGATCAGATAGGCTCTGGGTGTTTGTCCATGTTTATTCCACCAGTGTTCTCACTACACGTACCTCCCACCATGAAGGAATAGAGACACTCATTTTTGTAGCACGTTGTCCAAGTCAGTGTTGCCATAGAAACTCTAACTTTCAGAATTCTTTCTCTTCTCAGTCACAGATTGCTCACTTTCACTTTTTGCACCAATACCAGCTTTGCATTTTGTAATAGACTTTTTTTCTTTTTCTTTTTTTTTTTTCCCCCTAAGCCAAGAAACAAGGGTTCATAGGTCTGACACGGAGTGTGTTTACCTGCTCCTGACACCCTGAACTTGGTGTTCATAGAATATTGAAGGGTGTGAACAAGCCAACAGCATATATTGTTAAGCTCATATTTTTCAGATGTTCTCTTCAACATGTCGTTGAAAGTTGTAAATAGCAGGCCTTATCACAAGCTTTAGTCTTTATGAGATTTATAACAAAAATGCTACCTCCTCCTAGAACTAGCTGCCTACACGCAGATTTTTTCACAATGGATTTGTTAGCACGGAGACCACAATGCATGAAATAATCATTCGGTGCACCTCAGACTCGAACTAATTATTTTATAATAAAATTGAATTGTTTCTGTGGGGATGGAGTGAACCTACCTTACCAAAAGTTTTGGCACCCTGAAATTTCATCATTTACTTTTATAGGACAAGATATGATCTGGTAGCAACAACTGCAGTTCTAATAATCGTTGTGTCTATTGATCACTGTCTGCTGCAATTGCTTAGAGATAAAAAATTCTCAGAGTTGGAAAAAAAGCCAGAAAAGATAAAACCCATGAATTATTTATATTTTAAAAATAATTCAGATTTTTCTCCCAAATCAGATTTCAGTTTAGTTGCAATAACTACTTCTTGAGAGAAACCACATAAAATCTTTCAGATGCTGGTGTTCTGCAGCCAAAATTGGCAAGTGAAAAATCAGCTTGATCTTTAACATTTTGAAATCAGGACTATTACCCTAAAATAAATCTATCTATCAAAATGTAGTTCACCTATTTCTAATTACTTTGTCTTCAAAACTGATATTGCAGCTATTTTTCTTGCTATCATGATGAGCAGAGACATTTACATGAACGAGAATTTTTCCTTTTGCTTTTAAAGGGCATTTTCTCTAGTAATTTGAATGTACTCATAAACTGTACCCAGAAAACTTGGACCTGTTTTTCCTGTGTACGTGTCCATAACAGGAAACATTACTATCAGTCTGATTTTATAACCTTTGAGAAAACCTTCAGAGGAAGAGATGGGTGAGAGAAATAAAGTTGAGGAATATATCAGTAAATATTCAAAAGGACACTATTTAGAAGAAATGGAATGTAATGCCCTAGGTTCTCTCATTGGAATGTCTTACTTGCCCAAAGATATGTTGCTGTCTATAACATGGTAAATTCTTGTTTGCTTTCCTTTAGATGCACAAAGGTCTTTTGGAAAAAGCAATTCCATTGACATTGAAATATTTTATAGGAATGTACTTTTAAAAGAAATTCAGTATTATTGCAAATTATTTCAAAATTATGTTATCTTCATTAAAAAAAATATTTTAAGTTCTTCCATTTGTTTTAACCTTTTTATATTTAAATGGTCTATAACTCCCTAACTTATATCTCAATGTTGCATAAAAATGTTGGTATCATTTTTATGTAAAGATAAAAATAGGTGGGACAGTCACAAGTGCTACTGTTGACTGGAGTTTTCCATGAGACTCTACAAAGCAACCCTAATACTTTCCCACTTTCCCATTTCTGTGTTGTGTGTGTCTCTTTTTCTTTTTCCTGAGCATGTTTATTTGGATGGGGGGAACAACTGGCTCTCTTCTTACAGCTTGAGTTGGTCAGTCTGAGCCTAGAAAAGCTCTTGCCATAATACTCTACTTGTTCAAAGTATTTTTAAATACCACAACTGTGTGCTTTTGGGCCTATGCCAGCGCTGTCTGGCAGTGGTTGAAAAACTCCCACCAGTTTCAAGTGAATTTGATTCATGGCGTGTAGCCCACATCACAAGTAGCTGCTTCTTGTGGTGACTATGTGGCTATGACAGGTTTTCTTTTTGTTGTTTTGTTGTGGGTTTTTTTTCCTCCCCATAAAACCCGTATCCACACATCACTAGCACTGTAGAAAAGGACAGACAAAAGCATGGAATAGCCAGATATGTTCAGGTACACCTACCTGGTACACCTGAAACCTTATGCCTGAAATTAGTTATGGTTTGTTTCTCTGAATACCAAATATATGTTCAAATGAGACCTGTTAACCAAGACATAAACAAATTTCCACAATCACTGTTAAATGACAAATCTGAAAAGCATTAAGCAGAGAACTTTAGGATAATCACCTTTTAATTGTCTGTCTGTGTAAGGTTTTCTAGTCCATCTCAATACAAAGTAAAAGCTGAATAGATGAATAATGAAATCACTTTCTATCTCAGAACATTTGTGGAAGAAAGCTGTGTTAGCTTTTTGTTAGGTTTCTGCGTGAGTGTTTAAGAATGGCTTAGTGTGAGAAAAATCTTCCCTATGTAGCTTATTTTATAGCTGATTACTGCCTAGCATAGATTCAGATTGATGGTCATGCTTCAGGGCTCTCCTGAGAGCATAACCTGACACACATCCTTCGGATTCTTCTTTGAGGTATGCGTATAGATTTTTCCTTTAATAAAAATAATCAAACAAACAAAAAACAACCAAAAAAAAAAATACCCACAAAATCTGATTTATAGGAGGCTGGTGCATGCTGGAGTCATTCTCCTTTAGCCAGTGCATTTAATCTTAGGTATATATGCTGCTGCAGGAAAAAAATAAAAAATAATTTAAAAAATATATACATAAATAACCTGTGAAGGACAGATGCTCCCATGTTTTCTCTTTTCTTAAAAATGTGTCATCATCCACTGACTATCTCAGCCCTTCTTTAGTAATGTGTTGGTCAGAACAGTTAATGAAGCACACAATAGAAGAAGATAACAGCAAACCTAATATCTGGTATCTTCTGTCTATTTTTAAAAAGCTGTTCACTATCCCCATCAAACTTTGAAGCCCTGAGGTAAAGGGGACATAAATATCACTATTGCTGCTAGGTCTGCCTGTTTCAAATTACAGCAAAATTCTGAAAGAATAAATACCAAGTCCTATTTCATGTTTTAATCACCTATAATGGGATTCATATCTGTAAACGTTTATTGCCTGTATTGCAAGGATATTTTTAGCTATTTTGAAGACTGTTACTATGAAAAATAATTTCTACAAAGGGAAAATGATAGCTGCTTTTAAATTAGATATTAATCTGTGAACAACGCTTAAGCTAAAGAGTATAATAAAGATAACTCTTCTGGGCATTTAAAATAAGAGCCTGTGCTATGCAATTAAAACAAGGAGTCAAGTACTTAGTGTTTTCCTTCTGCTTTTGTCCTTTGCTTGCTGAGTTGGGCATTTTGAAAGTTAACCATTGTAAGAGTTGGCTGCCTGAGAAGCCCAACTGGATAATTCAGCATGAAGACGACAGATTTTTAGGTAAGCAAATGTATAACATGGAGAAGGAGTAATAAACCCAGCTATGCTGAACACAGCATTTGCCCATAAAAGGATAAGCAGGCTGAAAATTTTAAAAATAAATATGTGGCTTTACTTACCTCAGAATCCAGCCTTTTCAGTACATCTGATGACTGCTTTTTCCTGGATAAAATGAGCAGGTTCATATCACGGACTCTTGTCATTGTACATCGTCTCACCTACTGCATAACATTGGCCAAAGAGTTCCCTGCAAAGAAATAAAAAAAATGTCTTTGACCAACAGTATTAAGAACTTAATTTAGGAATCATCTGTGTGACAGCGATGGCAGTAGGCAAGCTATCCTGATGCTGAGTAAGTTGTACTGACTGATGTTTTTTTATCTACTCTGCTCAAGAGTACAAATAACTTCTGGATTGAATGCATCTGATTTCCAACTCCAGGTCACATACGGTGAGGGAACACTTCTGATCTCTCTCTGGTAATATGACACACAGTATAATTCCAACCTAAAAGGGATATAGATCTATGAAGAACTCCCTTTGCATCCCTCATGATCCGATCGTGACATGAGAATGCAGTGAGACAGGGACAGATGGATGAGTCTACACCTACCTACTATCCTGTGCCCTAATTCATGCCCTGTGGAAATAGCCGTGTCAGCCCTGGGTGATGGAGAGTTTGTGAAGCTGATAAGAAGTGTTGGGTTGCAGGTTAGGTCTTGTTTCTCATTCCCTGTGTTGGACTGACCACTCTTGCAAAAAGGATGTCTCCTATGCTTTTAGTTCTTTGTCAGTTTAATATTGGTAAACAGAGTTCCTTATACAGAAAATTTCATGTCAGGATATTTTTGCATAAAATCAAGAAAAGAAAATTCTAATACCCAGGACCAAGCAAACAAAACATTCTGGTGACAGAAAGACAGTGAGGTCACTGTTCTTCTGCACGGTCAACATTTATTTCAGCTGATGTAGGCAAAGAATTGCTTCCAGCTCTGCATTTTAGGGCTAATTAACAGAATATTACTGTTTTGGTCACAGCAAGTATTTCTTGAGACACCTCATAATTAAATATGTTTGCACAAACATCATATCACTGAATAGCTTCTAACAAGAGCAGAAAAGGATCTATCTTGACAAGTGATTTGCACATAGTCTAAAGGACTAGATTTACCTGGTGAAAGATCATTTTCTCCTGTCTTGTCTTTAAATTTTTCTAAATCATGCCGCTATGAGATGGGATAGACTGAAGGCGGCCGTTTTCCCAGAGAGTTTTCCTAGACGTTGTGTAATGGCATTCAAGATCCATTTTCACATTGCCTCCAGAGAAACAGAGCTATAGTTCTGCTGACTTTTCCTTGAGTACTGAATTAGGCTGTGGAGCTCCTGCTCAAAACAGAATATTACCCAGCTCAAGGCAACGTGAGTTGCAAAGAGCTTCACTCTGGGCTGTACCGCTAAGAGCTGCACTAAGCTCTTCACAGCGGGAAATAGAGCTGCTCAAAAGTCCTCTGAGTGACTTGATTCCTTAGTAAGAAGTGAAGATAATATTTATCACATATGAACAGACACATACTTATGCAACTTTTTTGAGGTAGCCGCAATCCTGTTACATGCAAGTTTTTAAAATTTTATCTATTTTTTCCCCATCCATTTTTTCTTCTAAGCTATTAAAGAAAAAAAAAATCCATTCAACCTGATAACATTAAATAATAGAATGAAGCAAGGAAAGAATGGGAAAAAAAAAAAAAAAAAAAAAAAAAAGCAATTCCTGTGATCTTATGAAGTGAGTTCAAATATTTAACTTCTGAATTCTCGGAAGGCTTGTATCTTAAGATAATGAGGAAAGGAAAACTTTAAGAAGGGGAACATACAGAAGAATGAAAGAGAGAAAATAGATACTCTCAATACAGCATATTTCTTTCACAAAATTATGAAAATGCGAGGGGAAGAAACTATTTGAATCTGAAGGATGATGGCTTTTAAATTTTCTGAAAGATATCTAAAATTTAATTATTCTTTTTTTTCACTCTTTTGTTACCAGTGTGCCTTGAAATGTGCCAAGCTTCCTTCCAAAACTTAGCTTCAGATTTATTACCCTCCTTACATGACATTTGCTTTGTTTTCATTTTTTGTTTATTTTTAGCTGAGTGCCAAAAAATACAATTTTGTATTCATGAATCATGCATTAATATTTGCTGAATAGCCAGTTCTTCCCCTTTCTTTTCCTCCATTTGCTTTCTAAAATTAAAAGAATCCCTCTTCCCCGTCTTCTTGCAGCATTTTACTACAATAGATCAGAAAGAAAGTTTTTGAATCTTCTAACTTCTATATGAAATTTTGGAACCAAATTTAACTGGATGAAAATGCTAAAAAATGTGAAATTTGTAAAAGAAGAAAATTGTCAGGTTTTCTCTTTGTGTAGGGAGTAGAAGTTGAAAAATTTGTCTTAGAGTAATATAGAACAACTTTTCTTCTTCTTTATGATATTTTGATTTTGACCAACATTTGTGTGTAAAGAATAATTTGAAAAATACGTAGCATTAATCTAAGTTAATACATACTTAGAACATTCACAGTGCCAGATCTTATACTTTTGTTCATTGCCCTAATTTTCAACAGAACTGGGGCTCCTAAAGACCATATGTGTGTGTGTATATATATGTGCTTGACACTGTTTCTTTGGTATTTCTGCAGACTTCTTAATCATCAGCTAAACTTTCTCACAGTGGTTGGGTAGCCTCCTGGGTCAGATATAGTGTATTACTGAAAATTAAATAGCTGAATTAGAAAGATTTAATTATATTTCAGACGTCTTTTGCTGGCCATCATGACACAGTAGAACTATTTCTCTGTTTATTTGTAGCTCAGTGAGCTCAGTGGACTGACATTCTAGATACCCAGCAGTGCAAGAAAGAACCTGAGCCACCAATAACATTGTGTCATGAGACTTGGTTTCCAGGACTATGTGCAGCCTGAGTGTGTTGCTATGAGGTCAATTCACATGCCTAACTCTAAACCAGCAACCCGTAACGTTAAAATGTCTTGTTGAGTTAGCCATAAATAACCTAGACCACATATGCTGAAAATTTTTCAGATCTAGGAAACGAACACACGTGATACTGCTGCTTGTGAAAATCCATCTACCCCCTGTCCTAACACTACTTTGAATTATCGCAAGGAATGGGTTGTCCATTGAGAGGAGCATAAAAGAGACATTATAATAAGTGCCTTTGTCTCAATGTCACTGCTTTTGTATTGAGAATTGTTCAGTTTCATCAGTCTTTGGCCTAAATATTTCATAAACATTACCTATTTGGAATTCTGACTATTGCTGTCATCCATGTACATATTATACCCCTTCGGCTGTCTGGATCTCTCTGCAGGATCAGGGCCCTGATTTACATTTCTGAACACAATAATTATAAAGGATGTTATCTGGGTGAAAATTAGATGCTGCCAATGATGGATATTTTGCAAACAACACAACTTCAGAGTGTCTGCCTCCTGAGAATTTTTGGAAAGGTATGGGGAGCATCCAGCTGATGATTAAGAGACCTCCCCATAGACAAACTAAACAAAAGGTAACAATTTATCCCAATGTTTTGGTTCACTGCTGATGAATTTTCTTAGCATCTGCTTAAGTGTTTGATTAAAGTATTCTACAAGCCCATCTGTTTCTGGCTGATACGAAACTCTGTGTGAAGGGGGAATTTTTAAAAGCTTGCACACCTCATTTAGCAAAGAAGACATAAAATTAGTGCCCTGATCTGTTGAGTTTTCTAAGGGTAAGCCCACTCTGATAACAGCATTAATCAATTCATTAGCTTCAGCTTCATGTTTTGTCAGCTAAGACTTTATGGTACTACAGTGGGGTTTGTAATGTACCAGTACCCCTTCCACATTTTGTTACATTCCTCAGATGAGAAATTTGACTAAACAAGAGTTAAGATTAGGATTAAATTTTCCTAGTCTAGCAGTATAACATGTTACTGGATATAAAATGGAGAGAACATGTGTAAGGGACTGTGTTGGACTGTGTTTGTCTCAACATTGCTGCTGCACCACTACTTCTTCCTGGCCTCAACATCTTGTCGTCATGGAGGAGTAGGCTCTGAAGGAGATGAATTGTCCCCAAAGAAATCACGATATCCACCTGGAGCTGGAGCAACAGCATCTTTGGCAGTGCCTTGGCAAGCTGCGCATGCATGTGAGACAGGTGGAGAGGAAATCCGGGTGAGGAAGATGTGTGGAGGCTGAAGATGCTGCAGATTGATCCCCCCCACTGGCATGACCACCATGAACACCTGGGCATGCGTGCATGGAGGAACACGGGATGGCACATATGACAATGGCCTCCATGGAAATGGGCGGACTTTTCAGAGAAATTGTGGGGACTGGGACAATAAAAGGACTGCATACTCCTCTCTCAGGGATCTTGATCTTCTTGATTTTGATGTTTCCTGCTCCTTTTGAAATCATCGTGCAGAGCTTGGAGCAAAGGCGCCATCACTGAGACCGAGCCAATGGGACGTTTCTGGATTCGTGGTGATGGTAGTCAATCTTGCTGCATCTCTACTGTTTGCTTGCTTAGGTATTCTGACTTTATCTTTCTTCTTCTCTCTGTCCTATCGCTATTATCAGTTGTTATGAGAAATAAAATTTACAAAGTTGTGTGGCATCTGACCTTGTTTGTGTTTTTATCTCGCTCTTGGGATTGTTAAAGATCCCTCCTCGGTATTAGTTTGGGACAACATGTTTAGTATTTGAAGGATCTTTTCTTTTTAACTCATCACATGCTTGAAGGTCCAGGCCAACATGATCATATTATGGGATGCACAGCTCACCTTACTTCTATACCTGATCTAGCTCATCCTCAACTTTATGACATATAAACTGTGTCATGAGCTGGGGTTGTCTTTTGACTGCCTTGTGTTTCAAGGGCCCAGGCAAAATTGTCTTGTGGGATGGATACATCTTTGAGTTGTCTGTTGGCTATCTCTGCTATAAACAAGGAATGATAGTAGCAAAATTGTGTGTGTTGCCACTTCCACTTCACACAGCAGAATTAATATCATACTTTCATACAAATTCAAACAGCCTTGAAAGCACCAAGACACTGAAGAACTACATACAAATATTACTGTGAAACATTGAATGAATGTGAAGATTAAGATACACATCAGGTCCCATGGAATAGACAAACATGTCCAATCTAGTTTGGAAAAATCTCCATCGGTGGGAATTCTGCCACATCTCTGGCCCTTTGTTCCCTACAGGAATAGTTTTAATTATCCAATAAGAATTTCTTTTATTGCAGCTTGTCTGATGACTCTTTTTCTTTGAATGTGCACCTTCATCTCCACTTGAAGATGCCCTATTACATGGGAGAAGAGATTTCAGCCACCATTAAACTTTGCTGTGGTTCCTACCACAGGGCCAGAGAATGGGCTTAGTCCTATTTTATTTACTGCTGTAAATTCACTCCAGGAATTTTATTCCTTTACCACGTACTCCTTCTGAAGCCTTAAGCAAATTAATAAATCATCCTCTGTTCCAGTTTCTTATCCATAAACTCAATGTCGTGATACTACTACTTCTGTAAAATCTTAGTTATAGGATGCTTGGGGAAGTGATTTTTCCTTTGCAAGAGTGGATTTTGAGGGGGTATGAAAGCTGACAGCTATCCCTGAGATTATCATGACCCCAGGCCAATGTGTATTTTATGCCATGTAGAAGTTGTGATTCTGTGCTGCTGTCTATATCAGCAGGAGACTTTTGTTCATCTCTTCTCTTTGTACAGTTTCTACACAGGGGTCTCCATCTCAGGTGGTGCCCTTAGATAAGACTTTAATGTGAAGAAGAATAAGAATTAGTATAAATGTTATTGACAGGAGGTTCCTGTTGGGGAAACTTTTCCTTCCAGTGTATTGCAGCAGAAGGAAACTGCATAAGTTTTGCTCATTATTTTCTTCAAAACTGTACTAAAATGGATCCCTTGCTTCAGTACCTCCTGCAGTCTGGATCAGAAGTGTGGCAAGAGCTCCACATCCTCAGGATAAACTTTTCTACCTGCTCAGATAATTTATGAATAGTGCAGAAGAAAACAAAGGCTTGTTTTTTTTATCTCAGGATACTGGGGCCATGCTGAGCTCACAGACTCTCCCTGTCATGGTCTAAAATCAGATGAGCTCAACATACTAAATCCCAACGGTGGACTGAAACATGTGAGCATCAGAGAGAACAGATATGGGGCTTTTTTTCTGGGCTCTTTCCTTGAGTACAAATGGAGACATCAGCCCCATTTACTTATGGCCTCTGGTCATGTACCCAATCTTTACACTACTGTAAATTTACTTTACAATATAAGTAATCTTTTTACAATGAGTGGAAAGGACAATAACAATGAACGGGAAGCTAGCAATTTCTCTTCTCTCCTTACTGTGTTTCCCATTACAGAACATACACAATTCAAGGTGTCTTTCTGTCTGGTACACACACTGACATTTCCTGTAGTAATACATCATTTTGTACACCTCCTTCTCATGGTGTGGCCTGCACGAGTTTTTTTTTTTTTTTTTGTACAGTCATGTGAAAGCCACCTTAGTTTCCCTTCACTCACAGGTGTTAGTTAAAGCTCCCTTCTCTGCCTAAGAACAGTCGAAGATTAAATCAAAAGATGTTGAGTTTTATTCCAGCCTACTGAATATTAAATTTCTATTGATGAAAATTTTGCCTTTTTTGTACTTTTAAATGAATAAGAACAGGAAAAGCAGGATAGTCTCTACACTGAGATGATGTACCCGTTAAAAACTTTAAAACATCTGTAGAATCTATCTTTTCTGAAGCTCAGAGTTTTTCCTTAGGTCTAAAAAAATATTTCACCTAATATCATCAGCCTGAACAAAACAAATAAGAGTCTTATTTCCTATCCTATGTCATGTGTGAATATTTACCTTTCTTGTACTTTTGAGAAATAAAAAAAGATAAAGGTTAGATTAGTAATTGAGCTGCTGGGAATCATTGTGAATTTTCTTATGTAACTGCAAATAAGTATGGATTTATCAACCTGAATCAGCAGAACCACTGAGAGTCCTGAACAGCTAAAGTTTGGCCTCTCACTACAGAAAGGCCATTGAATGACTCGAGTGTGGCCAGAGAAGGGCAACGGAGCTGGGGCAGGGTCTGGAGCACAGGTCTGCTGGGGAGCGGCTGGGGGAACTGGGGGGGTTCAGTCTGGAGAAGAGGAGGCTGAGGGGAGACCTCATCCCCCTCTACAGCTCCCTGCCAGGAGGGGGCAGAGAGGGGGGATGAGTCTCTTGAACCAAGTAACAAGCGATAGGACAAGAGGGAATGGCCCCAAGCTGCGCCAGGGAAGGTTTAGACTAGATATTAGGAAGCTTTTCTTTGCAGAAGGGGTTGTTGGGCGTTGGGTTGGGCTGCCCAGGGCAGGGGGGGAGTCCCCATCCCTGGAGGTGTTCAAGAGTAGAGTCGACATAGTGCTGAGGGATCTGGTGGAGTTGGGAACTGTCAGTGTGAGATTAATGGTTGGACTGGATGATCTTCAAGGTCTTTTCCAACCTAGATGATTCTGTGATTCTGTGAACTATGTCTTTCAGACTACCACTGTGATCGTACCATGTATGTACTTTTTAATCAAATTGCTTCCTCTACATTTCTAAGAAATTTAGGAAAACTTTATTTTCCCTACAATGAAATCCTGAGGGTAATAATTTCAAGATACTTTCTTATCTTATCAGCTATTTTTTGTTGTTTCAGTATTCAGCTGCACAACTGAGTTCTCACCACAGCAAGAACATTCACTTTTTTTCCAAAACCAAGAAAATTTTCTTCACATTACAGACTACAGAAAATTGAGAAAAAAGGTGTCTTGGTTCAGTTAGGATAGGGTTAAGTTTCCCCAGCAGTGGGAAGTGGGAATTTGCAGGTATTTCCTAAGTTATGAAGGTTTTTAGATTTTAAGACAACGTAATTTCTCCCTCAAAATCTGATGTGTATTAAGAAAGCAAAACACAGGATCAGGAAACTTTAAGTTTGGGAATCCAATATAGGAGCATATCCCAAGTATGACATGCATTTAAATAAAACCTTATTGTCTACTTGCTTATGACATAGACATTTGTAGGTATATTTGTTTTAAAGTGGTGTGGCTATAAGTTGTCAGTGGTATGCATGAAGCAGGAACATATTCAACAGCACAGAAAATTTCTGACTCTGTGAATGTATGTGAGATCTTCCAGAGAGATCTAGTAAACTTGTTAATATTTTCAAGACCACCAGGACCACTGTGATCAAATACTATTTTTCTTGTGATGAAAGACTGAAAGAACACAGTCTTCTTGTTCAAGAGAAGGAGAAGACTGAAGGAATACAGTCTTCAAGTGATCAATGAGTTTCTTATAAAGAGCAATAGAACTACATCTTCATCACACTGAAACAAGAACCAGTGAGATTCACCTTATGCCTTAGATATTAACAGAGTTTAAACACCGGGAAAACCAGTGCAAAAATGTTGCAGAATTCTTAACTGGAGTTTTAAAGAACATTAAGCAAAACTTTTGTCAGTAACGATTTAGATCTAGTTAATGCTGTTTGGTGGAGGCAGCTGACTTCTAATGGTGCCCTCATATGTTTATCGATCGTTGTTTTCTGCAGATCATATGCTTTTTTATACTTATATTAAGTAATTTTATGGTTGAACTGTAATACAGCTTTTAGATACACTCTAGGCCAAGTGTGACTTAAGAGCAGATGAACATTCAACAGTGGAGAGGAAGGTAAGAAACTTTAATATAGTAGCAAGCATATACTGGAACCTAGTTAGAGTGCACCTCAAATCAATAAAGAAAAAAGTCCTTGAAGTCTTGACAGACAATTCATTGTGTGGCTGTAATTAAACAAAAAAAAAAAAAAACCATAAAGGCATATAAAGAAGCTCTAGAAAGCAAACTTGAAACTATAAAAATATCATCACATAGTTTCCTGGCTTGGCCTTACGTAACATTGTTCATTCTTCATTATCTCACCTCAAAAATATATAGCAGAGATGAAAGGGATCCAGAGAAGCCTCATGAAGTTCTGGAAAGATTGCTTAGTTTTGAGGTGATTAAGACAGGATGTTACAGATCCATATAAGGTAATGAACATCACAGAGAAAGTAAATTAAGAAGTCCTTGCTTCCTTTCTCTTCTATTAAAGCACAAGTGTATGTGTAAAGAGTATGAAAAGAAATCAGTATGAAACCAATAAAATGAATGCAAGTTCTTGCAGATTACATAATTAAACTGCTGAGCTCATTGATATGGTACTTAATGGTGGATCAAGCCTTATGATTGTGGATTTACAAAAAATAGAGTCTGATTCTTTGCTAATGGCAACACCTATAGTTGAAAAAAAAAAAAAGGCAAATTTAACTACCGGCCTTTGCCAACATTCAGGCTCATAAAACTATTTGGGCAACAATCTCATTTGAATTTCAGTGAGGGTAGGTTTTACAGTCTACCTTGGGATGTGGTTTCATAACCCCAGAGTTCCCATTTGTCAGGACCTTTCTCTGCATGAGCTGGAAGTCGATGGACCCCAAGAGACTGTGGCTGAGAATCTCCGAGTTACTTGCTGTAAAAAGTTGTCAGCCTCAGCACTGTGCCTGAATGAGCTAAAACAGACATAAAATCACCATTCTCTTTGTGACGAATACATGTGATTTCTTCAAAGATCCCAGCCTTTCTAAGCGTGATACTTTGTCAACATCCATGCTTGCACTGTCACCAGTTCTCCACCAAGAAAAAGGACTTAATAGTTAGGCATTACATTGCTCAAAACAATGTACTCTTGCATCCAAGCCGAAGTGTTTATGCTTTTGAAAATTTCTGTATTTAGGGTGAGATTAATTTCAGCTGGTTTCATTTTTCTAGAAGTTTCTAGAATTTTCTATTCAAAGCCAAGCACCTAGATTTCCCTCTGTAGTCAGTGGCAAGAGGCATCTCCAGAGGAAGGCTGTAAGACCTCTTCTGTTAGCAGTGGCTGAAAATTAAATAAATAAAAGTTAATTTGAGTTACATTCAGGCCTGAATGCCATGATAACAGCCCTTCCCGGATATCACAATTAGCCAAATTTCTTCAGTCCCAGACAGCTTTGAAATTAGTTTATTGCATACCTGACCTTCTACAGTGGCTTCCAAAATAACAATAAAGATGTCTACAGCCAGCATTTTTTAAAGAAAACTTATTCTGCCACTCAGCGATAAAGTATAGGCTCTTCAGATGATGTGACCAGTAACTGGCAGCATTATTCAGCAAACAGGGTCTTATAGAGCATTAAAAAATAAGAACTGCAAAGCCAGCTGTTAAAAGTGTACTCTTGGAAACACAAAAATGGAAGAAAAG
This sequence comes from Athene noctua, assembly GCF_965140245.1. Lineage (NCBI taxonomy): Eukaryota > Metazoa > Chordata > Aves > Strigiformes > Strigidae > Athene > Athene noctua. The sequence goes on from NC_134040.1 coordinate 5,656,752, forward strand.
CATTGGTCTTTCCCCCAAATGGGCTGTTCTGCTTGTAAAACTACATTTTTCAGCTTAAAGGTATTCTTTTGTAACTTTCCTATTTCTGATGATTGAAAATGAAATATTCAGCAGACTTCCACTAAAATCTTGTAATGCATATTTCAGAAATATTGCAATTCCATTTTTTGACAGATGAAAAAAGCACCTGAACAGGTACTGAAGTCTGCAGTTTGCCAATTCATAGCTGGTGAAGTTTTGGTCTCTTTTCTTTGTCATTAACAATTATATCACCACCATCTCCTGATCAAACTGCAAATATGGAATTTCAGGATGATACCACTGCCTAGTATTAAGTTTGTCTGGCATTGCACATTACAAGATTGTCTTTTTATTACTTCTAACATCAAACATTAATCATTTGGATTGAAAAAGCTTTTTAGTATATTTTTTCCCATGCCATGTGTTGGGGTTTTTTGCATGGGTTTTCTTTACTGAAACAGTTTTAAACTTGAAGCTTTATTGCCTGTACATCTAGTGAAAAGAATTCCAACTTGGCAATAATGTACTTTGTGTCGTTGAGATATTTGTTGTCGTTCCTGATAATATTGGCTCCAGCTGGATAATGAATTTGGTCTTAGGAGAGGGACAGTTTGCACACTTCCAATGAAGTCAGGCAATCCCAGAGAGCCAGCTCTGTGCCTCAGAGACAGCATACTCTATTTGCAGAGGTGCTGGCATATCTGTCCCAGCATGTGCATCAAAACAGTTTAGATTATCATTTATATGCCCCTCTTTCTTCTGTAGCCCCACAGCTGTAGACTATTATTGCTACATCTGGTCAACAGCTGCAACTGTGGGAGAGATGTGAACAGTCTGATAGTAAGAAATACAGTACGTGCTTAATTCAGGCAGAGGAAGGAATTCAAACTATTTCTTCCTAATCATTAGAGTATTATAGAAAGTCTCGCAAACTGTTATCTTACCTTTTGAAATGCAGCCTGCTTCCTAAGCCATCCACCTTTGGAAAGGATTCTTTGGAAGAGGTTTTGGCACCAATTAGAAAAACTGAGTTCAGTTTCAAAGTTTTTCTCCACTCTTTCTTGTGCCTGTCTTTAAGTGACATCCTACTAAGTATGAGGAATTTCTAAACTGACAAATTGTGTTAATTGATCTTGAAAACCAATAAACTTGTCTTTTCTATGCTGTTTGTGATTTTGTCTGTGAACTGAAAAAAACCCACTTTGAAATTGATTCAATCCCATCAATTAAAAAAATCTGCAAATGAAAAAGCTTCTTTAGTATAATATGTCTCATGAAAATAATATTCCAATGACAGTCTTTCATATAGCTCTAGAAATGAACAATTCTGATGGGAAAAAAAATCCAACTTTGAGGAGCAGTAAATAAAGCATTGATACATCTGTTATCCAATTAAAATAAAACCACCAAAACCAAAAAACCCCAAAGATTATCTGGCTATTATAAGAATACAGGAAGTCATCTTCATTTCACAGTCCAAGTGGTGTCCAGTCCAGTAAAAATTGGTGTCCCTCAAGGGTCTGTACTGGGACCAGAACTATTAAATATCCTTATGAACACAGACCGTGGGGTTGAGTCACCCTCAGCAAGTTTGCAGATGACACCAAGCTGAGTAGTGCAGCTTATTTGTTTGATGGAAGGGATGTGCCATCCAGAGGGACCTGGACAGGCTGGAGAAGTGGGCCCATGTGAACATCATGAAGGTCAGCAAGGTCAAGTGCAAGGTCCAGTGCCTGGGTGGGGCCAATCCCCAGTGTCAGTACAGACCGGAGGATGAAGGGATTGAGAGCAGCCCTGTGCAGAAGGATTTGGGGATACTGGTAGATGAAAAATAAAACATGAGCTGGCATTGTGCACTCGCAGCCCAGAAAGCCAACTGTATTGTGGGCTACGACAAAAGCATGGCCAGCAAGGCAAGGAAGTTTTATGTCTCCATCTCCTCTGCTCTTGTGGTACCCCACTGGCAGTAATGCATCCAACTCTGGGGCCCCCAGCAGAAGAAGGTAATGGACCAGTTAGCACATCCAAAGCAGAGCCACAAAAATGATCAGAGGCTGGAAAACCTCTGCTATGAAAAAAGGCTGAGAGAGTTTTCACTGTTCAGCCTGGAGAAGAGAAGGCTCTGGGGAGACCTTATTGCAGCATTTTGATACTTAAAGAGGATTTATAAGAAAGATGGAGAGAGAATTTTTATCAGGGCCTTTAACTGTAGGAGAAGTGGCAATGAACTTAGACTAAAAGAGGTAGATTCAAATTTGACATAAAGAAATTCTTTACTATGAGAGTGTTGAGAGACTGGAACAGGTTACACAGAGAAGTTGATGCTCCATCACTGGAAGTGTTCAAGGTCACATTGAACAGGGCTTTGATCAACCTGATCTAGCAAAAGATGCTCCTGCCCATGGCAGAGGGGTTGGACTAGATGATCTTTAAGGTCCCTTCTGTCTCAAACCATTCTATACTTCTATGATCTTCAGTCTTATATAAATTAGAAAAAAATACCACATTCAATTTTATAATCACAGTCCAACTTGTAATGCAAATGCATGAGGATTCCAGTCTCTGGTTGCTGGGCCAAAGCTGTTTCTTACATTTCATAGTATCTGGGTGGAATATTTTGCAGCCTAGACTCCTTTCAATCTACTTTTCTGTGGGTATGTTAAGCATGTGTGTGAATAATATATCTGTATTAATGGGATTTCATAAATATGAATGTATTTTGTACTGCAGTGGAAAATATTTCACTGAGAGGTTTAACACTTCATATTCTACAGACAACATAACGGCCAAAGACATTTAAGGGTAAAAAAAGGCAAACTCTAGCTTTCATGCTACAAGACTGGTTAATATAAGCAGAAAATAGACGGATTTTTTGTCTTAGGTTCTTTTTAGCATAGCTCTCCAGGATATATTATCACCTATGGGAGCTGTTTGTATGTCTTTGCAGCCATACATTCACTCCTATTTAGCACTTGGTCTTTATTCTGGTTTCTAATGTGGTCAGTATTGTGCTGTGCTGGTCATTTTTTTTATCTACTTTTTCAGATTTCTCTGATGTTTGGCAATTTTATCTCAGTGCTTTGCCAGTTCTCTTAGAATAGGACTGTAGCCAGTGCTAGAACAGCCAGTTTTGTAGGATTTGTTTTATTTGTATGTTCTTTCCTTTCTTGTATCCCCAGTGACACATTATCTGGCCCTTTCCTCCAACTATTTTCTTGGCACTCAATTGCCTTCCAAGTAACGTATATTACTGGGATATCTGTCACCTTGATGCATGATATTTGCCAGAAGGTAACTCATCCCATACACAAATAAGGATATACAACTCATTGTAGCTGTTTCTTGGATCAGTTTAATGTATCCAGCAGTTTGAATCATGTGCTCGGAGTGAATACATCAAGATGAACAGCAAAAAATGCATAACCAATATAGACTGGAAATGTAAATCTTATAGTAGTTATTTCATTCAGCACTGTGCATCATGTCAGTGCGCTTGCCAGGGGTGTTGGAGATTCGGGTTCAGAAACTCACGTTGTGGAGATCTGAGTCAGAACAATTTATCATCTACTATTTCAGCTGAGACTGTACTAGAACCTGAATTTCATTCATTCGGGTCCGAGATGAGTACTACAAGTATGTAGCTATGAAACCAGTCTCTTAGCAACCTTTACAGAGCAAAATAGTTTTCTGTTTGAGGCAGCTCCATGAACATGTGGCTGGATTCATGACTTGTGTATTTTCTCCATTGCACTTGTAAGAAGCCTGAGGAGGTTCATAGTATAGAGATCGATGTGATTAGGAAAAGGGTCAGCATTTTGCCCCATAGTGGGTATTCCAGTGACATGCAGGCATCACTGAGAGATGGCAACTTCATTGCGCAGTGTGATCCTTACCCTAACCACTCCATAGGGATGTTTTCTGGCTCTAGAACTCTCTGGTTAGTTCAAGGAAATTTCTATGTCAGGACAACTTTTGATCTCTCAGACATGTAACCCCTCTACAGGAGTCTCCCACTTCTCCTTCACTGTGTAAAGAAATGGATTCTCATGCTGTTAGAAGGTCACTTGCAGGGGTGGCCTCTATAGAGTGAGTAGCTCCAAGTGGCAACCGATTCTGTGTATCTATTTAAACAATAAAGGGATGGGATGAACTGCATTTTTTTTAGGGTGTTTTTTTTCTTTTCATTTACTGTAAAGGGATATAAAAAATATGAGCTCTGACTGATCATTGAACTCTTAAATGGATCAGATAAGCATATGAATCCCACTATTGGGCTCCTACATCTAGTCCTTGATAGTTTCATGTAAACGTCTCTAGGTAGTTTATGGCAGGCCAAATCTCACTAGAACAGAGAGAAAAAAATTGGGAGTATAATCACTGGTTTGTCTGTTAATCACAGCCTGTCAGCAGATCATCAGTTTGCTTTCAAACCCTTTACATAGTGCCTGGATGTTCTTTTGGCTTGGTAATGTTGACTGCTCAATAGTTCATATGAAGAAGCTAGTTGGGGTGCATTTCTTTCACTATATCTTTCCACTGGGATATTTAAATGAATGATAACTGACAGTTTAATCAGGTTTGTTGATATTTGAGTATATGACATTCTTGCTATGCTATACTCTCTGAATAACATTAGGATCAGTTCAGATTTAGAGAATCCGGATAATTAAATCATTCATGTGACTAAAAAGAACCTACCACAACAAAACACAATACACCATCCCCCCCTAAAAAAAAAAAAAAAAATCGACAGTACCAACCAACCAAAAAAAATTCTTCAAGCTTTCCAAAACTCTGAATTCAGACAAAAATCAATTTCAGATATTAGTCACAAATAGTTCTATGTCACCTAAACACATCCATATAGCAAAAAGAAAATGGAAGTTACTCTCAAAGTCCCAACATATTCTTCACAAAGAAAATAGTGTTTAAATTTTATTGAGAAATAGCTTATGAATGTATGAAATACTTTTCACATTCTTTGCATAATCAGGGCTCTTAAAAATTTAATCAAACCACCACCTGCATCAAAAATTCATCATACAAGTATTTAAACTTTAAAATACAATTATCTGTCAAAAGCACTCGAGCACTTCCAAATCCTTAATAAGAAATTGTCAGAAAGTGCTGAGTATGGTCCCATTAACACACTTATTCAGCAAATGAATGAACAAGCAATACCTATCTAGTCTCCCTCATTTTAGGAAAAAAAAAAAAAAACACACACCAAAAAAAAAAAAAAAAAACAAACCAAAAAAAAACCAACAAAAAAACCCCAAACAGTATCAGAAACACTGTTTCTGAAAATATATACATTTTTTCTCAGAAATATTTTGAGGCTGTGTGTTACCGTGTATTTTAAGGTCCTCCACTGTAACCAAGCCACACATCTAAAAAGGTTTAAATTGTCTTCTCTAACTCTAATTCCTGCAGCCAGGTATCAATCCTGACTTTTTTCAACTAAAGCCAAATTTTACACTGGGGTTTTGACATCAATAAAAACATAAGCAATGGTGAATCCTGCTTAAGAGGCTCAAATACATCAACTGGCAGTTTCTGAATATGACAGACAATTTCACCCCTGTTCTAACCACTCAGGGTAACCACTAAAACACAAATGAACCATATAGAGCTGTAATCCCATTTGATGGGAGGACTGTCAAAAAAAAAAAAAAAAAAAAAAAAGAGAAAATAAGAGTAATAGTCACAGCTGGTGAGAGCATGCGGTTCTTTTTCACTCTCTAGATTTAACCAGGTTACACCAGTAACGCTCCAACAGTTTTACGTGGCTTCATGTTGCTGTGGAAACCTGTTGAAATAGAGGATCAACTTCAGTGAGGCTGGAGGAGCAGATTTTTCTCACTGTTTTCAGGATCCAATCCAACAGAGATTGAGACTGAAGGAATATTCTCCTAAGGAACACATTTAAATGCCCAGCCTAAATTAAGACTGTTATTTCTTTTCTGTATTAAAAAAAAAAAAAAAAAAAAAAATCTTTGTCATTAAAGAACAATAGGATACGGGGGTCATTGCTTTGCCTAAAATTTTAACAAGATGTTCCTTTGAGAAGCCATTCATTTTTTTGCTTTTCACATGGCTAGGATATGGTATGTGATACTTAAAACATTTGCTTCTTTTCCTGACAGACTAAGTGAACATGATTGTGTTCATGTAAGCTAGAATTCATTGATCAAAACTGTCAGAGCCATATAAAAATAAGTAAGAAATAAACATATTTACAAGGATATAATAAAAAATTACAAGCTATGATCTACATAATATATATTAGTTGCCAAGTAAATTATAATTATCATGAAGACACTTCTTGTGAAACTGGAAATCTGCCATTCAGTATAAAACTGAGGGTATAAACATTTAATGGGCAACAAAAAGACAATATAAAATATTCCAAAATATTCAATGTAAATATTTATTTAGCCTTATATTATGTTTCTACGGATAGGAATTGAGAGGCAAATCTCCTGCTGCATGAACAGAGGAAGGAAATGAACTGTAGAGAACCACTAAACAACCTGGAGGTACCTTATGGAAAGTCTGAAGACTAGCACAGGGATTTTGCCTCTGTCGACAGCAGGAAGCCACTTTATTTTCTAATATACTGCAAAAGTGTTCTAACTTCCACAGTACACAGGCTGCTCCGTTAACCTAGCGGTGTTATTGGAGCACAAGAGAAAACGCATTAGTGTATCGTAAGGGACAGGTATTTGAATGAGCTGAAATGTTATATATTTAAATAGAAGTGTGAATGTTCCAAAAACGTAACTAAAATGCCATTTTTTACGTATATATTAGTTTGGACTTTTAAATTTAAAATCAATAAATATGCATTTTGTCTGATGTACCATGTTAATTGAAATATTATTTCGCTAACAGTCACTGTACTGATATGGCAGCACATTAAAAAAGTTGCAGAATATTATACACATATGTTACCATCTTGTCATCAAGTATCAGGGTAGGTGGATGTAGTGTTAGCCACTCTACTGCAGTCCTGGCTACAGGCTTTGCCCTGACTTCTTTTGAAGTGCAGCCTAGATTTGAGCCAGAATTTTGCACATAAGACCCAGTATAAATCTTATTAACACTGGCAATCATAATAATACTTTTTATCATACTTTACACAAGTGGTATCATTCATATAGGTCCCTTGAAGCTTGAACATAGAAGAGTCCATTAGAAATTTGCATGTTTAGTCTACTTCTCTGTCCTTGATAGTCCTGCTGTGGTGGCATATAAAGGATTTGCTTTTAATTATCCAACTGCTTACTAAAGACTGCTTAATTCTGCAAAGAGAGGGGCTTAATGGCTGCATTAAGAACCAGTTGACTAAGCTTCACACTCCCTCTTGGAGCAAACACAGAGTTATATTTGGGCATATAGTCACAGCAGCTCATATTAATACTGCAGCTCTGCTGGAACATGACCCTCCAAGATAGCTGGATGGGAGTTGGTAATGGCACAAGGTTTCACATATGGTAGTCCCCAGCTGTTAACTAATTTTCTCTGTTTTACACAAAATTGTATTTTCAGTGACTTCTGAGTCAAATCCAGGCTCTACCATTCTGATACTGTACCAGTAGCAGCACTGCGCAGGCTATTTTGTCTAGGAAATTGAGTTCCAGGTCTTTTTGATTGTCACACTCATTTCAGATTTATTAAGTTAGAAATCCTGGCAGCCAGTATCATTTAATTTTCCTTTTTAAAAAAGTATTAAAATTTAGCAGAATATATCTTTGAATCCGTCAGGTCTATTCAGAACTCAAAACAGATTCAGCAGATTCTTAGCAAAAGTATCCTTCCATGCCCAAAAGAGGTATACGCTGCATACGTATGTAAACCAATAGAACTGAAATATTTAATTCCCTTCAGTCCACCTTGAATATGAAGTAAACCTACAGAGCTTTGAAAAAGGGGGGAAAAATGTCTATGGATTTATTAGAATTTTCTAAAACTGAGAACTAATCCAATTACATATTATTTTCTCTCTACATCATTTAGATAAATTAATTTAATTAATTTTTGTCTAATTTAAGGGCTCAAAATTTAGATGAAAGTCAATAAGAATTAACGTCTGCCTAGAAATGATTCTGTGTGAATATATAAGCAGTGATGTGAATATTCTTACTTATCATGAATATTCATAAGAACTGAATGAATGTAAACCAAATGTGCAATAACTATAGAAAACAGGGACTGAGATGAAGAATCTTAACATTATATGTCTAAACTATATCCTTATTACTGACAACTGATCCATTTACAAAGAGAAGGGAACGGAAGAAGAGATTACTATATTTCTAATGCACAGGGCAGACACTCCTAGGAGGGAGAGCTGGTTCTAGTGAGTTACAAATAGCATCACCCTTGTCTCTGAATACTCCTTCTGGAAAATAAACATTGTCAGTTCGAATTAGAGCTTGATTGTCACAGGTATTCAGCTTACTCACTGCAGAGCATCACTTTGGCTGCCCAGATTTCTAGTGAATTTGTAGCCTTGAATTACACCATGAGGGTCCTCATTGGGAGTAGAGAATTAGTCACCTGAGGCAAGAACCCCTTGTTAAATAATAATAATATAGTTAAGTAGTGAATTCTATAAACTAGTCAGGAGGAAAATGTAAAGAAAGAAGTGAGATTGGACACCTCAGCAACTAAGAAACTATTTTATTCTTTTCACAGCATCATAGAATTATTCAAGCTGGAAAAGACCAATCTTTTTTTTTCTCAAGGCAGGTACTTAGAGCTTTTTAATTTTTTTTCTGTCTATGAGAGAACCCACAAAAAAAAAAAAATATGTGTGTTTGCTTCATACTCTTAAGATTTAAAAGACATCAGTCAAGTCACCCAGCTTTCGCAGAAAGAACTTCTACCTGCATACCAAGGCACATTTTAATGAGTCTAGATATTTTAGCAAGAGATAAACTGAAAACCTTTCCATTGGGAATAATGGATTAAATATTCATTTGGACAAAGACAGGCAAATTCTACTGAGCTGTTTAAGAGGCCAGGTACTTCACCTGAGCATCAACTAAGGCAGCTGACCTGAAAAAATTGTCTCCTATCCACAAGGACAAGTTTTAAACTATGACACTATAATGTCTGTAAGTTACTGACTTTTAAAGATAGCCTGATTAGTGGGAAAAGGGGCGGTTTCCCTGGCAATGGCATTTATTAGCATAAAGTAAGTATAGTTGTTGTGGAAAATATTCTAGTGTGCTGGACACATAAAGAGAACTGGGTTTTTTTTGGCAGTGGAGGATGCACTGGGGCAGACTATCCCTCCTGAAGTGCCACTGTAGTACATGGGGTGCCATGGTGACTTTAATTTTTCCTAAACACTTCTCAGATACAGTGTCATGCTTTTACAGTCACTACTCTGCCAAAGACATTCAGAATCATTCAGGTTGGAAAAGATCGAGTCCAACCCTCAGCCCGACTCTACAAAGTTCTCCCCTACATCACACCCCCAACATCTCATCTAAATGACCCTTAACCACACCCAGGGATGGTGACTCCACCCCCTCCCTGGGCAGCCTATTCCACTCTCTGACCACTCTCTGTGATTTTTTTTTCACATTGAACACTCCCAGCTCTTTCAGTGGCTCCTCACAGGATCTGTTCTCCAGGCCCTTCACCAGCTTCGTTGCCCTCCTCTGCCCTTGCTCCAGCACCTCAAGATCTCTCTAGTATTGAGGTGCCCAAAACAGGACACAAGGTGTGGGCTCACCAGTGCAGAGTACAGGGGGACTGTCAGCTCCCTACTTCTGCTGGTGTTAGAACAGCCAGAACTGTTAAATATATATATATATATATATATATATATATATATATATAAAACCAAACACAACCAAAAAAACCACCAAAACACACCACAAAAAAAAAAAAAAAAAAAACAACAAAAAAACCCCCACCAAAACCAAAGCAAAAAAACACAAAAAACCAACCTAGTGAACAATCATTTAGCAATTAAGTTAGGAAATCAGACAAGTCATTCATGAAAGGAGAAAACAATCTATTTAAAAATGCCTAAGCTGACTAAAATCAATAGCTCTGGTCTCAGATCTGATTTTGGTGCTGCACAAGGGGCACAGGAAAAGGAAATATTCACACTAAAGCCAAAGTTCAACAACAAGCTTCTCCACGCATTTCACAAATGGATATTTCTGTTAAAGTAAGTGGGAAGAGAAGAATTCAGTTTTGATTTGTATAAATAGTAGAAACCTCTTTAGGACATGTAAAGGTCATGCACACATACAGAAACTACCAACAATTGTAGAAGGTTAACACACATCGAATGGAAGAATTGAGATGAATTAGGCTAATTGAGCACGTGCATTCTCAATTTTTTCTCACAGAGTTAGATCTATCTGCAGTAGATCTGCTTTGCACTGCTCTGTAAAGTCCTCGACACACTGCTGCAGTCTCCCTCCATTGTGCAAAGCACATTAATGTAGTAGTCTGATTATGAAGTATTTAGGATACATGAAACATGGTGTGCACAGTCACTGACCTTGCTGTGAATGGTAATTTGTCTTCCCATTCACGGGGAACAAAGGACAACTCAGCTCATAGCTGATATGATTAGAAAACTACATGTTCTGTTTAAGATACATTAAACAGAAATTATTGGGAAAAAAAAAAAAATACCTGGAGGATGGTTCTGAGCCTTCAGAAGAAAGGATTGTTTGGAGAGGTAAAATAATATGATCCCATCCTGCAATGATACACACTGTACAGCAGTGCTGCCTGAGGAGTGACCCAGAGAGAGAAGGAAGGAAGGAAGGAAGGAAGGAAGGAAGGAAGGAAGGAAGGAAGGAAGGAAGGAAGGAAGGAAGGAAGGAAGGAAGGAAGGAAGGAAGGAAGGAAGGAAGGAAGGAAGGAAGGATCTGTGGAGATGGGAAAATATTATCCCCTTATTTTCTTCATCAAGGGGAATCTCTCGTGGCCTTGCATGACCTTAGATTACAGTAGTGCAGGGCTGTAGGTTCCAGTTTAATATATAGACTTCATCCAAAGCCCACTGCAATTCTCTTTGGCTTTGGGCATTAACTCTAGAGATAAATGCAGGCAAAATTTTATCTAATCAGAGCTGGTGCAGATGTGGGCAAAGCTGGCAGCTGCAGAGGGCAGTGGATTGCTTGGGGTAGGGAAGAATAAAAAACCCAGGCCACTGTTGCCCATTTTATCTGTGCCAGAGCTGAGGTGAGCCAAACTGGCAGCAGCTGATGCTGCTGTAGAGGAAGTGGGTGAATGCAGAAAGGAGTTGGAGAGCTACACGGCCATGCCTCTGGGAGTGTCTGCCCTGGGCCTCTCTGTCAAACCCTGCCTGCTTAGAGAGGGGTCAAAATTGATTTTTGCATATACCTCTGAGAAACATTGAGTCAGCTTTGAGTCAAAAAACAGAAAATGTGAAGGGCAAAAAGTAAAATAAGATTTAATGAAAGATGCTCCTTTTCTCATGTAAAAGTACTCAGGACAAGAAGACAAATAAGTGCTTTTTAAAAAACTAATATTATAGAATGATGTAGGCAGAAGGATGGACTGCAAGTATCTTCTTCTGACTGAAAAGGTGATGTACAAGCTGATAAGATAGTGCACTGATTTTATAAGATACTGTTTTGTTCTGTAGTTTTCCTTTTCAGCTTTTCTTCATTTCATGCAGAATGCTAATGGAAATAGATATAAACATGAAAGAAATTACTTGTCAGGCCATGGCATATCTGCTTCCAACTATGCCATATCACAATGGACTTCCCTTTCCATTTGAAGCAAATTATTAGATGAAAAAGAAGAACATTTTAGGTTCAAAGATAGTTTTTCTGTGGGTTAGTTTTGTCAAATTAAAACCATGACACTGAGAGGCTTTGTTACAGAAACTTTTCTATTTGAATATACATTTTGAAACTGAAAAAGCCAGGAGTGCTTACATTTGTCTACAAAATAACTTGAAATTTATCCTGTTAGTTGAAAAAATATTACTTCATAAAATGAGCATTTGATTATTATCATTTAACTGAAATACTCAAAACAAACATATAGAAAGAGTTATACTTTAAAAGAAATTATTTATATTTTTAATATTTTTCTCAAGCTTTCCTTGGTGCTAGGCTTTTTGTCTTCTTTTTCTCTATTATACAGTCAATACAAGGGTACACTGGTTACTCCAAAGTATCATTATCTGGGAAAAGTTGCAAGATGCCTTCATAAGAACTCTGTATTTTGGTAGCATATAATTAAGCTGATTGGAAGTATTGTCAAACTCAAGCTCTCTGAAATGCAGCTTCACGGCTTGTTAAATTTATGCCCCGAAAAAAAAAAAAAATTTTTTTTAGATGAAGTGACTTATTCTCTATACCATCCCCTGAGGAAGTCTGGGAGAATGTAGAAGGATCAGGTAAAAGTGTTTTTTATATATGAAGTAGAAAAATAAGTTTTGGTTTACCTTAATTTCTTTAAATAATAAGCACTAAAATAAAACACTAAAATAAAAATAGACAATAGTGTTTTGAGGAGCCACATCATCTCAGCACAAAGCACAGTGAGCTGTCTCTGAGTTAATTAAACAATTTAGCTTCTCTGTAGCACATCTAGTGGGAAGACACTATTCATCTCATCCAGTACTGAAAGGTTGATAGATCTTGGGCAGATGTTTGAAGAAAATCATAACGGTCACTGCTATCTGAAAATCCACTCAGTCCCTCTCACACAAGATTAAGCAAAGTTGCTTTGTGTCGTTTACATATGTTGCCACTTCTTTCTCTTTAAAAACGGATCTTTGAATGAGAAGGAAGTTAAAGCAAAATATCCATTTTGTTATGTCCCATGATCACATGAAACATCTCAGATCCATGCTAAAGACAGGTTTGGGTGTTCCCCAGAGTTCCTTTGTGTTCACTGATACTTTGTGATTTCAACGGGGATTTTTGTTCCCAGGGGACATGGTTGTTCACTGTGTTTGGGGAGTTTGAAATAGTCACGACATCCGTTCTTAAAGCTGGCTGTGTTTCATCAGAGGGATGGTGAAGTTCAGTCCTGGGGTTTTTATTGTTTCTGTTCACACAATCAGGTGTCATGTACATACATTGTATTTATTATCATCATTTATGAGCTGATTAGATAGTGTATCTTTTAATTTTACATCAGTAGTATTTCTGTTTAAATATTTATTTTCTGTGAAAGAACCATATATGTAAAGAGCTGTGAAACCTCTGCCTGATCTACTTAATACAAATGGCCATGGAAGTGTTTTGTTCATCTGAAAGGTTAATCCATTTATACTACATCACTCCTAATAATACGGTATTTATGTATATTGTCTCTATATCCACGACACTGTTATTTCCAATTATTTTAATGGGACTATCAATTTGAAGGCCTCATGGCTGGGATTGACTTGGTGTATTCATTCCCCTGGTGACCTAGGACCAAAATGGTCTGTAATATAAATGTTTCTGGAGCTTGACTATATATGGGCTCAGGAAGCCCTAGAGAAATAATATCTGCATCTTGCACTGAATTTTTCCTGATGATAATAGTACACTCCAGCACTCTTTCACCATCACAGGTAAAAGTATGAAGTTGAGGACTATTGAACACTTCTAATTTCCCCCGTGTATCCTAATGGATGAAGCATCTGTTCTAAATAACTTTGTCAATACCTGGAATGGAGTAGTTCATATTCACTGATTGTATTACTAATCTCTAGTGGGATGGTTTGCTACCTTCTGTGGGGAAAATGGAGTGATAAATGGATGTAGTAGATTGATTCTTGTTTTTCTGAGGCATTAATCATTTGTGAACCTTTTATAATATTTATTCAAAACATGTTCATCAACAGGCCTTTTGTATGAACACGGTGTAGGCTGTGAAGTGATGAACAGCTCTTCACAGGGAGGACTGAGTAAGGGTGGTTCAGTAGTTTAGCATTAGACCGATGTGAAGCATTGGCTCTGCAAATCATGTGGTAACATTTCTTCTTTGATTAGATGATAATTTAACCACAAACATACTTTGCTGTCTCTACATAGCACATATGCATATTAAGAGTAAAATGTTTTTAACAAACACATTTGTGTTTGTGCCAGTTTTAGCATGATTTTTTTTTTTTCTATTACAGAAGCTGTTCCCTAAGTTTTTGTACATAAAAACCATCAATCAATAGAATTTTATTTGAAAGAGCATATGTGGATGTTCTCTTTGGCTTCTGTTCTGAAGTTTAGGTATTTGGTTCTTTTAACGGGTGACTCATATTACAACAGGATTAATATAGTGAGGAAAACTTGGAATTGGGCATGCAAAGATAAAAAATTTCTAAGATTGTTCTAAATGTTATGGAACTAAACTATTAGGAAAGCATGTTCAAATTTTCTATGTTCCATAAAAATCATCGTAATTGGCATCTCATAACCTAAACCATATTTATCTGTTTTAGTTATCAAAGAAAGTGTTGATAGAGTAATTGAGGCATTGGAAATAGTCACAAATTGTCATGACAATGAAACAAAAGACTCCAGGAAGAAGACTGAATGATTGCAGTCAAAATAATGGAAATGTGTTGAACATTAACAAGATAAAATAACAAATGTTCTTCATAGATGTCTTGAGAGAATGATTCACTAAAGAGTAATAATTGACAAAGTGACAGCCATGATGTTTGTTGCTCCTGTAACGTTTCCTGCGATCCAGCACTCCACACTTTGCAGTGTGCTTACCAGACCATAAAAATTTAATGATGCTGCTTTTCCTAGTAGTCAACTAAATTCTATCCACCACCTGGAACAAGAAATGGGTTCATGATGACACAGCACTCTCTTACAGTTTTTTTTCTTAGTTCCTTCCCATTTTACCTCCTATCCACGCGCCTTTTGGTTGGCAAGGGCAGTTCCACCTTTCCCATATTTCTGTGGACCGCTCAGCAGAGACAGCTGGAATAAGAATCTTAGTACAAGGGCAGAGGAAAATTATCAACTTGTGTAATATCTGATGAGTGCTTTGGCAGAAAAGAGGAAAAGAAAGGAAGAAAGGATCCTATCGTCATGCTAGCCCAGCAGAGAGCTTGTGTTGATTCCCATACCTGATGCAAGGGGCACTCTGTCACATAAAACAAGGGGTTTGGCTGCTTGATTTACTTATTTGTTCACTCACTGAGTATTAAGCAAGCAGTCAACTTCCATCACTAGTCAGCCCTGAAGAATGTCCTCTTTACCTACCTATTAAACTTCAAAGGTCACTTTTCTGTGCTCTCCTCCACATTGAAGAATATTCCTTGATCAAGTTAATCTCTGAGGCCCGAAAATTTTGCTTGTCATGCCAACCTACAGCATCTCACTGTCTTCCTTAAGCTCATACCTATGTCGATATCTGCTTGTGGACGATTTTCTCATATTAGATTTACCACTCTTTATAGTGAAGAAACACCCTTTTTTGTTTGTTTGTTTTCTCCCAAGATCTGCTAAGATCACAGTGATGAAAATGTGACAAAATTTAAAAAAAAAGAAAAAAAAAAAAACAACTAACAACAACAACAAAAAAGCTCAGTGTTTTCTTAAATGTAAACTGTCTCATTCTATTTAAAGGTATATTTCTAAGTAACTTGATAAATTCAGGTCCTATTGAGGAAGCTGATGAGGTTCAGCATGGGTCAGAAGCTGCCTTTTGAATCTTTGAGAATAAATGAGCTTTGGGTTTTGTGAAAAGCTGAGAAAACTCAGATAAGGAAATTTGGAAAGGCACCTTTATAAGTTACACATCCAAATAATTGTCTAAATCCTACCTAACACTTATTGCATTTCTAAATGATGAAAGATTGAAGCTTTTCTGGCTACTGTCCTCTTTCCTTTTCTCATAACATAAATGAAAATATTTTGAACAAAAGCCTTTTCCCTGGACTTTTTTCCTAACATGACAGGTTTTTGTAAAAAAATATTGCAAACAAAGGAAAAATAATTCAAGAATGTAATAAGAAAAATTAAAAAATACTGTAAATAGTTTCTCAAAGAAAAAATAAGGAAATATATAAAGGATGGGAACATAAAATTAAAGATCTGCAGCAACATAAACACCTCTATTTTATGTCCCAGTATACATATACTTGAAGAGGAAGACACTATTATTTCCAATACATTACCAATGGGAGACTGGTTCAGGAAAAATAAGACTTAGGGAAGATCAAACTATCCAAGTTAGGAATTTTTTTCTGCTTTCCTGACTGTTTTCTGATATTGTTAGTGTGAAGCTTCTTGGTTTTCCTTGGTGATGGCTCTTATCTATAGTGAATTATCTACCAGTCCCATATAAGAAACCCAACTCAAGCACAAGTTGTTGAATTATTTCTCTGGAACAAGTTCTATTCCAAATAGTCTTTTATCACATCAAAGTTCTCAGCTCTGTAGTATATGGCATATAAAGCATGTACCAATATACATTCACTTTCTTTCACGCAGCAGACAGTTGTCTATATTGTACTCGGAAAGTTTTTATCTCCCTCTTTAAGATAAAGATGCCCTTTCCCTTGTCTAAAGTGAGCTGGCATGTAATTTTTTATTCTGCTAGTTAACCCAGAAGGCAGTCAATTTCTGTCATTTCAAATATACCTGAAACCAGTGAAGGATGAATTGGATTTTTTGTAGTTAGCTGGTGGCAGTTCTGCGTGGCACACTCATACAGGCGTTTACTTGTGAAATACTGATCCCAACCAAATGATTTTACAGCAATTGTTGGACCTCTTCATGTACATTTCTTTTCTCAATTTATTGCAAAGCTATAGTAGTTATATTACTATAGTAGTATAGTGGTCAGTTTATTTGATTTACGTTCACTCTCTTTTTTGCCTTCCCTTCTTCATCATATTACAAATAAATCAAGCATTACAGACTATAGGCTTTTGTCAGAGCATGTGTTCCCATGTTCATCACAAAATAGTTCTTTACACTGCATCCTTACAACAACAGATGTGTCATTTGCCTCTCTGCTGTAAAATTATGTGCACCATTTTAAAATAGAGAAATGTGAAAGATGCAGAAGAGAAGGATCACTGAAAGGTACTGGAAGCTGTTGTGGTTGGGAAGAGGCAAGAGGCATAAGTAAAAAATCAAATCAATGATTTTGTAAAAAATGGTTGTTATGGGACATGGACTACTTGGGCAGTTGAGAAGAGCATATCAATGTAGAGAGACAAAATAAGATGCTGTGGCAATGATATCTGTAGTGGGATTAAACAAGATCCCTAATTAATTGTCTTCTGGAAGAAAATGTGTTTTTCTTTTGGTTTTGGCTTCTTTCTTTTTTTCTTTAATTCCACCTAGCTTCAGTCTGAAAATTTATTTCTATGGGGAGATTCCACAATTCTTTACATACCAAACTAGAAATGTTGGAAATGTTACATATCTTGTGAAATGAAGTGCTCACAGATCGGTTTGTGACATAAACTGTGCTATTAAGTCAAACTAAAGTACTTTGATCAATTTGCCAGAAAGCGTTCAACCACCACAGGCACAGTATAATACATCCTCAAATCAATGAAATATTTGGGGAATTATTTTATAATACTTGTGATTAAAGGGATATTTTCACAAAACTTTTAGCTGTTGTCAAAAACTTGAGTGGAAAATTTAGTTCATCATTCAATAATAAGTTCTGGCCAGTTCCAGAGTTAACCTCTTTTCTAAAGAAATTGTGGCATATGTAACTTCAGTGACAAAGAATTTACCTTCACAGCCATGCACACAACAGTTTCAACAAGGCTGAATATTTCAGGATGTCAGTAATAAGTCCTGAATCATCACAAAATAACCACTTTCAATGTAGTCCAGGTCATCAGTGATGAAAAGTTATTGCTGTCAGTTGTTAGATTGCTTGTGTGATTTGAGCTGGTGGGATTGATCTAACACGTAGTGGGCACTGCTAAAATACTTGGCCAATACTAAGGAGTATCTCTTAGGACAAGAGATGAAGAATCCCAGGGGACAGAGAGAGAGGACTCAGGGAAAAAGAGTGGGGGAGACCTTGAAAGTGCTTAGGAGAGATGTGGGAAAGCAACGTGCACTCTGAATAGCTAGGTTTTGGGTCTTGGGTACATGACTACGGTAAGCGCCAGTTGTTGGAAGAGGAACTCAACAGGAGACTAAGACAATCCAAGCTGTTGCCTGATCTAGGAACTATCCATCCCAATTAATTTTCTGGATTTAAAAGCCAGATCCTGCTCTAATACTCCGTGTGAAGCCAAACACATACAAACTCCAGTGATAACAAGATATAATGAATTAAATCACTGCAGCATCTATCACCAAATCTCTAAGAGGAAGGGAAGGTTCCCTTCTTTCAGTGAAATAAGAGAAACAATAGGTATGTCTGCATACATCACTGAGAAATAGAGTATAATAAAGAGTGTCACTGTAAATGTGACAGATTTTTTCAATTATGGCTAGGTAGCCTTAAAGGATGTGATTGATAGCATTCTGCATATTATTATAGTATACTCAGGTGCTTTCCAGTGTGAAGTGTTCCTTGCATATGTACAATTCAGTAAAAGCATCCTTTAATCAATAATAATTTCAGAACTCTCTGAAACATACTCCGTGATCTCATTCCAAAACCCTCTTTGGAATATAGATTTATTACATTACACCATGGACAATTAAACATAGGATGATAGACTTGTCCCCTCATCTATTCATATTATCTGACTGGAAATATTTTCTTAGCTAATTGCATGAGAAAGATAAGCAACAATTGTTAGTCTAACAAGCTTTATGTGCTTTTTGTTTCCACATGTGATTTGAAGTGCTGTGAGCTTCTTTGTTTAGGTGACTGATTTCTTTCTTTATATGTCTAATCTATAATCCACAGTTTGTAAACATCAAATATAGAGGCTTTCAATTTGTATTCGCTTCTGAAAAGTAAATGCAAAATGCTCTAGGGCAGAACAGAGCACTTATTTTGCCTAAAAGTAAATAATTACCCAAGGATAACAGAGAATGAAGCTTTTGAATTGGAACCTCTAAAACTTGCATAGCTGGATCGAATACCAGAAAATAAATTTTAAAATATCGACAAACCCAAACATTTAACTTCATCTCTTAAAGAAGTGAAGTTCAGCTGCTACACAAAAGACCATGAAGTACTTTTATCTCTAGATGATACTGGCTTCAGCTTTGTATGAGGGTGTAAGCAAGATGACTAGAGTGTCAGCAAGCCATCAATGATTTTCCCACGCTCACAGGCAGTGGGAAGACACATTGTCTTTCAATTGTCACTATAGCCATGAAAAAAAGCTAAAAGCTTCTTCACCAATAACCATATTCATATATATACATGGCTCAATGGAAGAGGACAACCTAGAACTGGGGACTGGGTGATTAAGGGGGAAAAATGAACAGCAGAGACATCTTCATACTCGGCTAATCTGGAAGTTAAGACACAGATATCACTTGGTCTGTCACTGCAGACACTCTGAAAAGCTTGGAAGGCTGAAAATATACAGATGAATGACAATTTTTTTCAGGAAAAAAAGAAATATTTCAACCAAGTTGTATTTCATATAACTCTCCAATGAATCACAGACAAAATTCCAATGTAATCATACCTGGATTGTTGGTAGATTACCTTCTGGCTGTAGTTTTGGGCTTCTAGACAGACTCATGAGCAGACTGACCTGGAAAAGGGAATCTGAGTTTGTGAATCTTAGGGAGATTTGCCAGGTAGACTGTCCTTGGAAGATCTGGACACCAAGTTGTTTCCAGGGTCTGTAGTGCCAAGACAGCAAAGGATAACTGAGCTTCCAGGCTTCCCTTCAACATACTGGAAGCCTCTGAGCCCCAGGCTCAGAGTCTTTAATCAGACTGCTAAACCAAGGGATTTGAGGCAGCTACTCAGTGGAATTGATATTTTTATTAATTTCATGGAACAACTGAATAACAGTGAAAGGCAAGGTTACTTGGCTGCGCTTCTGTAACAGTAGTTCTGCTCAAAACTCCATTTTTTCCAAAATTTCCCGAGTTCATATAAAATTACATTTTAAGAAAACAAAAGAATCCTAAGAAGTAATGGATAAACCTAATTATTTAACTCTAAGCAGAGACCTCATACAAACTGTGAAGGGAAGGGGTAGTGCAAACCATAATCTCTTTCCTTCAGAGAAGTGCTGTTTGCTCTCCACAGTTCACTCATTAGCCCTACATGCAACTCAAAATGTTTAAAATTGGACTCATGGTGTTTCCAGCTGTTCCCTCTTTCCTGAGAAACAGTCTGTATGTTATAGGCTCTGAATCAGGAATGTGATTGTCCCCATCCACTCCGTATGAAAGCCTTGATCATTCTTCACTCTTCACGCACCAACACTGCAGCCACGTACTGAATTGTCTTTTTCAAACTTCATGGAGACTCACATTTTGCAACTGCAAAATGGAGAAAGATGGAGGAAGATGGCGATAGATGGGAGGTAGATTCAATTACAATCAGATAACAAGCCTGTGCAGGCTCTTCTGTGTTTCATAACAAGTGGCGCATGCTATTCCAGGAGTGCAAATGGTGAAGAAGTGGATATAGTTATTAACTTAGCTGACCAGTAGAGATATGACTGGAAGTGTCAGAACAGGGTTTTATATTCTGCCACTGTGAGACTCATTTTGTTAAAAAAATAGTACTTGGTACTGTCATCCACAGATTGCTCATCTGCCTTTAAAAAACTACTTTTTTGACACAGATCACTCTGTAATCAGTCAACAGCACTTTCTGTAGTCTGTCAAAAGCACTTTTTACAACAATTTTGGTATCCTTCTAGCTTTGCAATACCGTTTCCTTCACTCCCTCAATTACATAGATTTATAGGTTGCTTTTCTAAAAAAATTTTGTACTTGTACATCTATGAAATTCTGGACTTGTCAGATTTGGGGAGAAAAATAGAAAAAAAAATCTTTGGAATTTCAGGTACTACAAACAAAAGTGTCTACTGTGTTGTGCATTGCATGTTGTGAGAACCAGTGGGAGCTCCCAATAGTTTTGTATCTTGTCTCCTTGTACAGAAAGAGTTATTCTAGATATATATAAAGTTGTAATTTTCAGCACACAGAAACACAGAAAAAAAGACCCTGTCCTCTTCTCCTGACAGCAGGAATTTAGAAAATAGAATACAGCACAGAAATTCTACCTGAATGTAACAAACATTTAGCACTGACCTTTGTCTTTTAAAATGAAAAGGCAACGTTACGCTGTCAGCAAGAGGCAACTTAAGATTATTATGTATGTGTAGAAGAAATATATAGGAAGAATTTTCAAAGGAAGAGCAACATTGGCAAATTCTTAGGTTGCAATTATTTTTGAAATTGAGCGATAATTATTAAAAGTCGATGCATTGTTGCTCAGATAGTAATACATATTTGCTCTAGGGGAAAAAGAATATTCCCCTTAGTCTACCTTTTAAATAAAACTTCAGATACATTGGTAGGCAATAATTTGGATGAATCTTCCCATATGATTGTAGCAATCGACTATGGCTGTGCAACACTTACAGGGCTTAAAGAGGTATTTTTCTGTGCTCCGTTCAGTCCATCATTTAATGTTGCATCTGATCCCTTTCTCAGCAGCTAGGTTCCTAAAAATGGGAGATAAATGGAGCTAAAAAGTATATTTACCAAGTGTAATAATTTTGGGGGGGGGGAAGTATTTAGCACCATCAAGACTGCATGTATCCAGACAAATAAGGATCCTGATATCTGAACACTGTCCAGAGAAATACATTTGTTTTTGTTATTTCAGCCAACCAGTGCTCAGTTACCTGCCAGAGATGGAAAGGGAAGAAGAGAAAAAATAACTTCAGTACTTTCTCAAATCTCTATAAAACCTCTGTTGTCCTAATCCCAAGCAGTATGAAGATTGTCTCATCTGCACCCTTAAAGATTCCTTGGAGTCATTCTGATAGTCAGTTATAAGTGAGATGCGAGTCTGTTTATGTTGATAGATGAGTATTTTGCGGGATAACCTTAATTTGCATTTACGTGTGCTGAATTTGGGCCTTATTACTCAAAACCCAGAAATGAGCAGCTGTAATGATTCTAACGTTTGTTCAAGTTGCAGACACAGAGTAATAACAACAGCAAAAAATTTCTGAACAGCCTTCAGGACAGAGGTAAGATGAAACACTACACATTTTAGGACTATAAGTGTAAATATTAGGAATAGCTTTGCTGCACTCAAGCTATTTTACATGAACTAAAAACTTTATCATAACAGTGGATTTCTAACCAACTAACTCATATAAATCTCCTTTATTAATGTATCATACTGCCCTCTGCCTACACTTTTTTATAGTATCACGTTATATCTATTGCTGCAATGTAATGTAACACAAAATTCAGGTAGAGATTAATTCTTTCATTCTACTTGTGTCTAAGATGACAGTTAGTGAGAAAATGTTATTCTGTGCATATGGCTCTGAACCATCCTTAAGCAAAGAATAAATTATTCAAAAAGATAACGTCCTTGCAGGGTTCAAAAGTCATTTATGCTTTTGCTTCACCAGCATTAAATAGTTTTAAATCGGTTATTAACTCCTGAAAGCCTCAGCTGGAAGACAGCTCATATACATGTGTATTTGCTCACAATTTATGAAAGGAACATGAGGGAGAATAACTTTGTTTCATTACCATATAACCTCCTTAAGAGAGAGATCTCAGTGACTTTATAGCAGTAACTGTGATTAATTACAGCTATTGAGAAGATCGATCTGACAGTTAAAATAACGTTTGTTTCCCATCCTTTAATATTTCCCATGTAGAAGTCATCCCAGATATCAGAGCAATGCCATGTATGTGTGTGCTCTTCCCTGAGCAAATGAATGTGAAGGCCCACTTCACAACTCTTTGATGACTTTTATTCCCTTAATCCTTAAAAAATACCTCAACAACATGAAAGTTAATGGTATGTTTCAGTTTCCCTTGAGATTCACATATTTATTCTAAATAGATTAAGAATTAAGTCTGGCAAATTGTGGCTGCTTTTTTTTCAAATGTTGCTCGTTCCTTTGAACACAAATGAGAACAAGTTAAAACGAAAGAAAAGCAAACAACCTAAGAAGACTAATTAGGTTAATTTCACTGCGAGTTGAAAAGACTGAACCTTCAGGGAATATTTGCAAAATGTAAGCACCTACAGGTCTGTAGATCTGCTACTGCTGGAAGTCCCTGGCACTAAATTCCAGCTATATCTGTAATGTCAGTTCATCAAGAAGAATTTCTATCTTTGCACTGTGACAAAGCCAAATAACTCTTTTACAAAGGTGAAGTGTCAGAAAAGAAAATAATTCTGTGAAAATTTCTTCTGGCATAGAAAAATATCTATATATGCCATGGAGAGTCTGTCCTTGTTTAGTTCATTCAGTTAGGCGTCTAATCTTTGCCATCCTCTACATTTTACTCCTGGCTTTTTTATGCAACTTTTCACCCAACATGTTTCTGAAGACTCGCAATGCATCCAAATTTTGTCCTGCACTCTGTATGGGAATTCTGAGCACACAACTCACAACTGATACCCACAAGTCACAAGGAGCAGGAGGTGATCCCAGTCTTCTCTTAGGACGAACCAGTTGGATGCTCATTTCTATTTTGCAAATGCAGAGTAGCACAGAGTAAGGAAAGCTGGGCATAATGTCGATGCATGGGTTAAATGGATATGCATTTTGGTCATCTACATTTCGGTGATTCTCCTCTGGTGTGAAAGTCTTGAAGGTAAAGAATTTGTTAGACTTAAATGTAGCCTTCTGTAAAGCTCAGATAATAGCAGATTACAGGTTAAACATACTGTAATTGCAGATCATTTGGCATCACTCTGAGCAGCAGGCAGACTGTGAAATGTTCAGGTGAGAGACAGCTGGCAGAAAATAGATTTGGAAAGAATTTCCACAACCCCAAAGATAGGACGGTTTGTAATTTTGTC
Organism: Athene noctua; assembly: GCF_965140245.1. NCBI lineage: Eukaryota > Metazoa > Chordata > Aves > Strigiformes > Strigidae > Athene > Athene noctua. The sequence goes on from NC_134040.1 coordinate 5,680,722, forward strand.
ATCTGGCATTTAAAAGTTCGAAAGAGTCTTGTAGTCTTCATTTGGGATTTGAGTGAAAAGTTTGAAAATCCTCTACTAAGTAACATTAGAAACAAATATTTTGCCTTCCCCCCCCCTCTTTTTCCAAGTGGAGCATAAATATTATTTAAAAAAAAAAAAAATTAATTCTTTAAAATATTAATAAATAAACACAAAGGCACACACTTTTTGCTCTCAAAAGATTTCTAAATGAGTTGTGTTCTAAAGAGAATCTTTATGCAAAATGAAATAGTTCATTTTTTTCCAGATCAAAACCACAACACACCCCTGCTCCTACCAGATCTTCAGACTGTGGGACGTGATACAGTAAAACTTTGAGAGTTGGAAAAGACTTCAAATGAATGTTAAGTTCTTCTGTGGATGTAGTTCAGAAAACTATATTCAGAGCTTGAATTTCTGTTTCAGGATTTGCCTGTTCCTTCTACTTCTTGTTACTTGATCCTTGCATACCCAAAGTATGCTACATATTTGGGCTCTTCTGTGCTATATCTTTTAATTCAGAGTAAAAAGATTTAATAGAAATTTAAGTGGAATATAGCCAGAGTGCTCAGCAATTTGGAGGATTAAACCTTTTTCATATAGTCATACTTCTCTTTATTAGAGCACTACCACTTCTTTTCTTTTCTCTCTTTTTCTTTGAATAGTAATGTTCTGGAAGGCTGATGCAGAAAATTGAATGATTGTTAGCCAAATTTCTATTCTAACTGATGTCTGCCTCTGAAAAATTTTCTCTTATAATTCACAAAAAGAAGAATGTGGGATGCTTTTTATTCATCTGAGTTTCCTAAATCACTTATCTGTGTTTTGACATCAAGCAATTCAACCTTTTCTTCCTTTTAAGAGCTACAACCTCAAATGCTTTTAAAATCATCAAACCAGAAACTTTTGTTTTTCAGTGAATCGTTCTTCCGAATCACAGTCCTAGAACCCTGAGCCAACATTTATCCATTCCTTATTTGTCAAATAAAGTATCATAAATCTCAAAAGGAGTTAGCAGGACGGTGAGGATTGAAAAAGATTGGAAGAATATTGGTAAGGAGATGGTAAATCCATGCTTTCCTTTAGAAAAATAAACATAAAGAATTGCACTTACAAAGAGTCTTATAAGCACAACTGTGAGGGACAGGAGCAGACGTATGGCTGAGTTGGAAAGTACCATGTGGTTGACTAACTCAATGTTCATGTGAGGTACAAATTGTCCTACAGCCCTTCTCCTCATGTATTTAGATAAGATAGCTGTGCAGAAGCTAGCTCCAGCCTATAGGCTGTACAGTGCAGTATGCTATATCGTACAGAACTGAATTCAGATTATTTTTGCCAAGGAATTCAAGATGGACAGCCTCCACATCTTCACCTTGCAATAAGGCCAGAGTCACTGCTGTGAGAGCAGATTTACATCATCAACATGACGATTTGTTGTCAGAGACCAGTGGGAATTCCAGTGACCATGGGCTTGTACAAGGATATTTAGTATCTCAGCAATGTCAACATGATAAATCAAGACATTCAAAGATGTGTGGATAGCCAGTATCTTTGCAGATCTAGATGCAGAGTGCACACGCTTAAACAAAAAAGTAACTGGTCTGACAATTACCATCTTCATGAAACCTAACTTGAAATATATAACATTGACCCTCATGTGTGAAACCATTGACATTGCCCTTTTTGTGGCTTCTCCACAGCCCAGCAGTGAGAACAGTATACACGCATGCCTCAAATGCTGTGTTATGGGACGCACAGCTCTTTTAACACAGGAACACATGTGCAAACTATTCTCATGTTTAAAGAGCAGTTGAGGAAACCAGGTACCAATGACATTAAGACATTAATCTGAATAATTTGTGGATGGAAGCTAGGAGATGAAAACTTTTAAAACAAGAGTAGTTTGAGGAATATGAAAGTTGATTTAAAGTATTTTAATGAAACTTTCTCAGGGGTAATTTGTTAATTTGTAGTGATAAGGTGACTGATTTTTTTTGCTATAAGACAAAAACAGCACTATGATTCTTTTTAATAGGTTTTTCGAAACATCTGTTATGATACCAAAACAGGTACTTAATCTTAAATGACACAGTATTTTCCATTTAGAATGTAGTCTGCAAAATGAATACTAATCTCTCAGTAACCAATATGCCACCTTTACCTTATTTATTGCAGACATATTGGCATTGATCTTATCAGCTATGCTGAATCACTCCGACATAATATGGGACATAACAATTGCCATATTCCTTTAGATTGTTACAACATGTTGAAGTAAACAATAGTTCCAGAAACTATCCCATCCTGAAGAAACTGGCTGCTCGTGGCATGAGTGGTCACATGCTTTGGGTAAAAAACTGTCTGGATGGTCAGGTCCAAAGAGTTGTGGTGAATATAATTAAATCCTGTTGGCAGATGGTCACAAGTGGTGTTTCTCAGGGCTCAGTGTTGAGGCCAGTTCTGTTTAATATCTTCATCATTGATCTGGACGAAGGAATCAAGTGCACCTTCAGTAAGTTTTCAGGTGACACCAAGTTGGGCGGGAGTGTTGATCTGCTTGAAGGCACTACAAAGGGATCTGGATAGGCTGGATTGATGGGCTGAGGCTGAGGGTATGAGTTTCAACAAGGATGAGTGACAAGTCCTACACCTGGGTCACAACAACCCCATTCAACACTGCAGGCTCTGGGAAGAGTGGCTGGAAAGCTGTCTGGAAGAAAAGGACCTGGGGTTGTTGCTCAACAGCTGACTGGCTATGAGCCAGCAGTGTGCTTAGGTGGCCAAGAAGGCCAGTAGCATCCTGGCTTTTATCAGAAATAGTGTGACCAGCAGGAAGGGGGAAGTGATCGTCCCCCTGTACTGGGCACTGGTGAGGCCGCACCTCGAATAGAGTGTTCAGTTTTGGGGCCCTCACTACAAGGAAGATGTTGAGGTGCTGGGGCACATCATCGACACATTGAGGTGCTGGAGAAAAAGAGGCTGAGGGGAGACCTTATCAGTCTCTACAACTCCCTGAAAGGAGGTTGTAGCAAAGTGGGTGTCAGTCTCTTCTCCCAAATAACAAGTGATAGGACAAGAAGAAACAGCCTCAATTATTCTATGATTCTATGATTTTATGATATTTATATTCTAAGATCTGGAAAGATCCAGTGCATTCAGCGCAAGTTATTTGCAGAAGCAGCTAAAGATTAGTGATCCCTTACTGCTGTCTAGTGGCTTCTCTAGGAGTGTGTGGGTCTCTCCATTTTCCTTTCCACAAGTAATAATGTTTAAAGTTGAAAACAAGCTCAAACCAGCAATATCTTTCCCTGCATCAAACCACCCCTTTCGATTTTCAAGACTAGTTAGTTTCTGCCCATTCAGCAACACCAGGATCTGCATTAAAATGTCATTCTAAGTAGCATATGACATTTATGATTTGAATTGCTTCTAACCTTGCCTAACACTAAGGCCTGTGTCCTGTATAGGGTTTTTTTTGTCGTTGTTGTTGTTTTTGTGTTGGTTTTTTTTGTTTGTTTGTTTGGGGGTTTTTTTACTTTATTCAATGGGATTATCTTTATTTACTTATTCATTCACTTGTGGATAAGAAAAATAGTTTAAACATCTTTAACTAAAATAGGGGACATGTTCTGATTAGTGATTAAGGACTACTCCATACACTTTAATACACTGACACAGAATCAAGAACATGACTTTTCCTATCTGTCTGTAATTGCTGTTAGAGGAAATAACCACTTGTTCAGAATACTTTCAGTGATGTGCACATTTATATAAATGTCTTGCAATCATATTGAAGTTTTCTTTTCAGAATCAGACTGTTTGTCAGATCAGGAAAGAAGTGCGATCAGTAACTGTCTATATAACCAGATGAATTTGGTCTGTTCCCCCTGCACCAACTGCAGTTTGAGATGAAAAAAGAATAGCAATGGTCATGGATAGTTAAAAACAGTAGACATAGAAGCCCTCTAGTCACTATTTGTGCCAGAAAAGTAGAATGGGAGTAAGGAGAGAGAAGAAATACTGAAGTTTTTTCAACACAAAAGATTTCTATATATTCTAAGGTTTTAAGGAAAGGTATCGAAGCTAGAAAAGTTTCTTTTGGAATTGTGATTTTACTAACCGATTTTATTGTCTCATTAGGTCATTCTGTGGGTATTGATTTTCATACTTATTTTCTAATCCGTACAAGGAAATTGTGATGTTTGGAAGTTAATAATCTTTGGGTAGATGTGGTGGCAGTTATAAAATGCAGTTGTATAACATTTTGGTGGTATCTGTGAAAAAAATATTACTGAAAGATAGGTTATCTGCAGCCAAGCACCTGATGACTATGGTTTATTTGTCCTAGTAAGATCCTCAAGACTCCTTCTGTTAGATAAAGAAAGTTGAATCTGACATAATAAACAGCATCTGTGAGCTGTCTGAACCACAGCTGTTGTGGTAAGTAGCACATGAGGAAAAATATACAAGGGATAGGAACAAGCTACAGAGTTTGTGTTTAACCTGATAATCCAATAATTGAAAGACTCAACGCTGAAGCCCACTGAAAGTGGAAAGTGGCTGGTGGGTGTAGATGGCTATCATCAAGTTCAGCACTGGGACTCTTCACTGCTGGGTCCTCCAGCATTACAGTAAACACGAGATCGGTGAAAACTAACTCAGAGCTGTGATGTTTTGCAAATAAGGGTGTCAAAGGAAGAGTTACCTTTGCAAGACATTTATGCCTAAAATTTCTTCTGGTCTTTATCATAAAGATTCAAAATTCTCATTGGGTGAGTGAATATGAAGGTTTCTAGGGGTAAGGAGTCCACACATCATTTGATCCCAGAACCCCTTTTTAGGGATTCACGAACACAGACTTGCTCATGAAGTAATTACATAAACTGATTTTTGGTGGTAAGGGCATGATCAGTTTACAGTCAGATTGTTAGTTTTTTCTCTGATCCTCAATTCTCCCAGTTAAAGCCATAGCATAGAGAAAGTTATATGTTCATAAGAGTTTTGCAACACTGTCCTTACTCTCCTATTGTTGTACTACCTGCTGAAATATCTAATATATAAATACTCCTGAAAACATCTCCCTCTCAGAAAACAAAAACAAAACCAACACAACACCAAGGTGTTTGAAAGTGGTCATAAAAGACGGAGAGAGATAAGAAATGGCAAGAGGATATTTTCACATATATTTATATATATGTGTTTGTGTGTGCATATAAATATTGCATATGTCATTTTTGTTTTCTGCAATGTACTCTTATTGGATTATAAATATATATATATATGTCAGTACATATATATGAATGTATATAGAAAGACCAGTAGACCTGCACTGTGTTGCATGTGTCTTTGCTCTTACAAAGTGACTAGTATATTATATTTATTAAAAATCAATATGCCTTTAACAGATACATCCCCTAGACATTGCTGTCTTAATGTTCTACCTCTAAACAACCCGTTCAGCCAAAATGCAATTTTCTAGCTTGAACTCCTCAATTCAACTTGTTTTTAAAGACAAGTCATCCATAACAGTAACAGATATGGTGGCAGTTTCTTTAAAAACAAACAAAGAAAAAACCTCACAAAAGAAAAAAAAAAAAAACACACACACAATTTTTGAGTTTTAAGATTAAAAAAAAAAAAAAATTAGAAAAGTGCAGTAGTATACACAAGCTTATTTTGCTTATTTCATTTATAAGCAGCCGGACTCATTATAGTTTGATATAGCATAGCTAAAGGAAGTACCCACAGCAGATATAATCCTGACCCTTGCACAGACTAGATCATTGGTTATAATAAATAGGTGTGTGTGAGTAAAAACAGAGGCCTGACAAAATCTGTGGGGTTTTTTTTCCTCTCACTCAGGCCTGGTTTAAAAGAGATGTATATAGAAGGATCTATGCTCTTCTTCCTTTGCTTGCTTTAGTCACATGAAAATCCCTTCTGGTCTGGGAGCCACTTGGGGCAAGTCTACATCCCGGGGAGTTTGCCCTTGCGAGATACACATCTAGAAGCATTGGGGAACATGGTTCAAGAGAGACCTCCACTTTCTCACTGAGAACAAAGTGCTTCTGGGCCACCATGCCTGTGTTCACCGGGGCTTTGACATCAGAGATACACAGCTTGTGTGATCAAATAACAGTGCTGCATAAAGAGAGCAATGCTGCTTTCAGACCTTGGACATTTGTTCAGTGGGTCCTGTTTGGAACTCATTTTTGGATGAAACTATAACACCTTCTGTATTGCATCAGTCCATTTAACACAATCTCACAAAATGGCCAGGAGCAGACATCTGAAGACAGCTGTAAGAACAAAGTAAAAGTGCAGCGATACTTTCCCAAAACTTTCAAATTTCCAGCAGTTTGTCTTTCAAAGACATCCTCTGATGGATTTTTTCTTCTGTGAATTTTTCCTGTATTTTTTGAATTTATGTAAGCCCTCAGCATCTACAATACTTTGGGGCAAAGAGTTTCTCAGTTTACCTGTATATTAAAATTAGACACAGCATTAAGCTAAATCTGTCAGGTTTTCAATGACATTTGTTTATCAACATGAAGCCAGGGCAGAGAAGTTCTTACGCTTCAGTTATAAAGACAATTCCTTACAGTAGGAATTGCAAGCTCTTCAAACACGCTAGCTTGATAAGTTGAATATCTCCTTAATTCTGGGAACAGCCATTCCACATGCAATGGGGTTAGTAGTTCACCTGCCCCAGTCTACCCATGGTCTTCCTTATTTGTAACAAAAAGTTTCCTAACACAACAGGAGTCTGGCTGGGAAATGAGGCTCTTGCAGACTATCACAAATGGAGTAATAAAAGGTTGACTGAGTAATCATTTCCCAGCTTCTGTGCTGAAACTCCCAGTATGTCCTTTGTCAGGTTGGGAATTGAATTGCATGACTTAGTCTTAAAGTAGTTTAACAAAGATAAATTTTAAATATTATTGCCAATTCTCAAAGGCTCTGTTACTATGTACCATCAGAGCACTCTAATTCTAACTTCTAACCTCTGCTTATCATGTCATAGCATTAACTAAGTAGTCTAGAAAAGCAGTAAGGTTATAGTATTATTAGCAAAATTTTTGGAGACTGAGGATATAAAAGAACTCAAACAGAAGACACATTGAAAGAAAACAGTTGAGGAAAGATTGCAAATATCTGTCCACACAACTCTTTATAAATGTATTTACAACATCACTGAGTTTTTTTATTTGTACTGCTATTGTAAAGATGGGGAAAATACTGTCTTAGGAGTTTTCAGTGCCCAAACCTGAAACTTTTTTAGTTCTTTGTTCTGACTGGAAGTTTCCACTGTCATGAAATAGGAATGCAAAGGCAGCAAAAAGTCATCTACTGTGTTGACCCAGTAAAGAAATACACATTTGGGTCCATGAGTAGCTGACAAAGGAAAACACCAACAAAAATTCTCCTCCAAACTACAGACTGCTAATAAAATGTACAACAAAACAAACGTTTGTGCCAGAGGCTTCTTTCCAGTACTCTAGGCATCTACAGTAAATTCTCCACATGCTGTTCAGTTAGGTTCAAATCATCTGAATTATTGAATATGACAGAGAAAACCATCCTTATCTTAAAAAGAGCTGCACACTCCTAGGGGCTGTCGAATTCAGGGAACAGAAGTAGTGCTAGATCCTTCTGGTGCCATCCCACTGATGCCAACAAACTTCCATCAATGTAACTGACAGCAGAATTTAACTCTTCATTTTTATGTAAAAGGAGCTTTATGGTATTAAGAAGCCAGGCCATTGCATGATCTTAAAAATGTCAGTCCCCTAAGAACTGACTGTAGACAAAGACAGACTCTATGTATAGAAAAGATTTAAACATGTTTCAGATATTAAAAAAAAAATATGTCAGCTAACAAAATACTTGCAATCTCTTAAGGCAAAAATAAAATTTTTTTTTAAAAAAAAAAGATGTTTCTGGATGTAACTTTTACATATATAGAAAATATGCTGGATATGTACAGAGTTTAGTGTGTTAGGAAACCTTCATTGTAGTGACTGATCATTGGTGTAGCTTTATCTGACTGACACTATATTCAGTCACGGACACTACATCCTCAGCTGAGATTAGAGACTTATAAATATAATCACTAAATAAATGTTTTACCTTTTCAACCATCCCACCCTGGAGAGTTTGAAGCCCAGATAGAGAAGGTAAACAGGACCACACAGGAGATCTGTCTCACACCAGTTTTACAGTCACCCATTGCAGTAAATTCAAACACATCTGGTGACATTCTTCCCTGGCACTGTCAGGATGTTCCCTGGGATTAATCTGGTTTCTTTAAACTGACATTTTTCAGGAATAATTCCCATGCGGATTTTGGCATGCAGGAAATTTCAGAATTCTCTCTGGGTAGTCAGGTTGAGTGCAGCCATCTTGTTTTGAAAGGGAAAGCAGTTTGCTAGCATAAAGAGTGACCACTCTTTTAAATTGGTTCCTGATGCCTGGGAATATTTCTGATTCAGTCTAATTGTTTAAATGTTTGCATAATTGTCTACTTTGCCTTTAATCCATTCTTACATTAGGATGTAAGAGTCATCAATAAAAGGCAGAGTGAAGATATCAAGTAGACAGGATCATCACAGTTCCTTCTGGGATTCTGACATGCAAAGATCCCAGTTTTTGATCTCTCCAGTCCTTAGCATCAAGCACATGGTCCTTTTCATATTACTTACAAAGTACATCATTTCATGACACCAAGAGCTATGTAACCAACAGAGATAAAGGTGAAAATTTTTTTATAAAAAGGTAATTGACTGGGGATCCTAAGCCTGAAATAAACTTAACTCTTAGGTAATATCCTTCTACTGGTCTCCTGGGTGGAAAGCAGAGAAAAACTGATCAGGTCAAGCATTTTTTAACACTGTTATCACCAGAGATCCATGGAATTGGAGAGAGTTTTCATTCCTAGACCTCAATGAAATACATTGCAACATCATTTGCAGTGGAAGAGTGGTAACATCGACATGCTTACTCTTGCTTTCAATAAGGAAGGTGCCTAGAACCACTGTGTTCCTGAAATGGATATCTAACTGAAATAAAACTGACTCTACTTTCTATATTTTCAATTTTGTGCCATAGATTAAGATCATAAAAAAAAAAAAAAAAAAAAAAGTATGTGGATTCTGTACTGCAAAACTGCTTTGGGATGCATTTTCTCCGCATTATGGATATTCTATGCTTCCATGAGAGAAATATCTAAGTATAGTGAATCCTATCTACATGATCAGGGCAAAAAGGATGCAGATATCATTTTTCACTTGAGGCCACCTAATTTTCATTTTTCCAAGGAAAGACAGTGTAAGGAATCTCATTGTGAAATGTGTGTTCTTTTGTTGTTATCGGCAAAAATCCTCAAGCCGGTTGTTCAGAAGGTTGCCATGAAGAGTTAGTCCCTGTTAATTATTGTGAAATGCCAGATGTTGTTGAGGTGGTTGTAGGAAGAATTTATCACTGTCCTCTTTTAAGTCAGGATTGTCTTTTCTTCACTTCGCATAGAACGCAGAAGCTGCTAATCTCACTACAAAAGGAAAAGGTGTTTAAATGATTTTACAGTTAAAGTGACACATTTTCAGCAGCTGAGAATGAATGTTGTCATTGATTGAAATACAGATATATTGAGATATCAGCTAGAGATGTAGATACCCAGAACTATACTTGATTAAATAAAAAAATAAATACAAAAAATAAAAATAATTTAAAAGTTTTCAAGGAAAAAATTATAAGTAGTAAAATTTAAACTGAAGAGAGGAAATAAATTCTCCTGAGTATAGACAATATTATTAATTTTTATTTTGAAAAAAGAAATAGTTAACCAGGGACCTGGTCTTTTCTTATAAAACATCAGTGTTTTGATGCCATTAGACTGGAAATGTCTGACTTCTACAGAAGTATGAGAACACTTCTTTCCCTGGTGCATTCAATTGTACCAGAGAATGAAAGTGTTTTTTGTAAATTAAAGCATCAAAAGCTAGAGATATACAAGATGGAAACTATTATGATTGCTAACTTTTTATGAAAGATCTGAAAATATACTAGATTTAACGGTTACTTTAAACAAAACCAACTTTTCTTCAATATTTCATTGTTAGTTTTATTCTTAATCATGCTGTCAAAGAGAATGGAAGTCCTGTGTGAAAGTTTTTGTCTGATATTTAGGGTGATGATTTTTCTCAGAAATTCACAGAATCACAGAATCGTCTAGTTTGGAAAGGACCTTGAAGATCATGCAGTCCAATCATTAACCCAACACTGACAGTTCCCAACTCCACCAGATCCCTCAGCGCTGGGTCAACCCGACTCTTCAACCCCTCCAGGGATGGGGACTCCACCACCTCCCTGGGCAGCCCATTCCAACGCCCAACAGCCCCTTCTGGAAAGAAATGCTTCCTGACATCTAGTTCTAAACTTCCTGACATGTAGTCTATGAAGCACTTAGTAATAAATAACTGACACCCCATTGTCTGATGTAAAAATTTAAGGAAAACATTATTCTCAAGCACACCATCTGACTAAGCAAATCTTATTTCTTGCATATGTACTTCTTAGATATGGTTGAAATGCTAAATCACCTATTTCCAGAAAATTTCAGCAACTGTTTTAATTCCAAATGAGAACATATTTGCAAAATTTATTGCAAAAATCAAAAATCTGAAAAAGATATTACTTAGGAAAGTATATTATTTACTTAGAAATTACATAGTTTGTCTTTGAATTTATTTCATGCTTTTCATTCTTTTTGTGTTGTATATGATCTTCTGTTATGACGCTACACTACAAAAAAAATCAATATTGTTATGAACATATTTATTTTTAATCACTGAAAGAACATTATTATTCTGTTAGGTCAGGTGCAAACCTCTTTAACTAATCAAAATTTCTCCTTTTGCAGCAGAACAGTTTTCTTTTATATCAAGGTTTCCCTGTCTAATGACTCTGAGGATGTCTTTTGTATGTGATGCTTCACACTCCATGTGCTTTTTATTTTCAGATTATCTTCACCAGTCATTTTTCAAATTTGGGAGCATGTTCTGAAAAATAGGTAGGCAATCTGCCTGGAGGAAGAACTTGCATAAACAATACTTTTTTTGTTTTGGTTTGGTTTTGTTTTGTTGGGGTTTTTTTTTTGACAAAGAATCATAGGCCCATAGAATACTTTATGACAGAGATGACCCCAAGGGGTCACTTCTGAGATGAGACCAAATTGCTCATGTCTTTATTGAGTCAGAGCTTGAAAACCTCCAAAGGTGGAGATTGCAAAAGCTCCCTGAGCAGCGTGGAACTCTACATGGTTGTCCACATAGTGATTTAAAATTCTTGTTATATCTAGTCTGAAAGTCTCTTGTTTCAGTTTATGCCTGTTATCTCTTAGCCACCCACCAGACACTTCTCTGATGAGTCTGACTGGTGTCACTGACTCAGCTGCTCTCAGATCCCCCCCATAGTCTCATCTTCCCCAGGTTTAACAAGACCAGTTTCCTGAGTTTCACCTCATGGGTTACATGCTTCAGCCCCCCACCATCTTGGTGGCCCTCTGCCACCAAAAATATAAAAATATTTTAAAATGAGCACTTCAGAGATGTTTATTTTGAATATATTTGTTTATTATTATTAGAAGGATATATTGTTCTGCCCACAGATGATATTGCTGTGAATAACTGAAAGATTATAACCACGTCCTCTTGTATACGTTTGAATGCATCTCTTTTGCTCCTTTTAAGATCAAGTCCCATGCTACTTTCTAATTTTCCAGGAGATCCCTTCTTTGAGATAGTAAATTCAGTGCCCAAAGAGTAAATTTACAAGGACTATTTTTATGGGGAAAATTGTTCACATGTTCACAGCAACGATAGTGTCACAACCCGGACTGGGAGCCCAGGGAGTCATGACAGTTCTGTGATCCCTCAGGTTAAATTAAGGTGAAATGACCCCAAATGACCAGTTAAAATTTTTTACTTGCAGTAGCAAACAATTTATACTTGGAAAAGGATAATAAGCAATGTGGTCACTTATAAATCTATGAGAAAGGAAAGAAATAAAATAAAAAAAAAAAAAAAAAAAAAAAGAAAGGAGAGAAAGAGAGTCAAAGAAATCTGGATTACCACCCCTGGATTCAGAATTATCTCAGGTCCAATAATCTTGGATGGTGTGTTCACACGCAGCAAAGTTTCTGTCGCCTTTTAAATTCATTTTATCAGCTGATTAGCGTACTAGACAAAGAGAGGCAGGTATTCCACAAACTCATTTCCATGAGAGACAAGGAAAAAGCTGGAGCATGGCTTCTGAGCATACACTGAGGGGAATGGGGTGCACCACCCCTTGTCCAATTGAGTCATTGACCATGCTCATACTGCCTACCTTTGTTTTTTCCTCAATCCCCACAGATTTTTGCTGACTTCATGCTTCTTGAGCAATAATCTGGCTTCTGGGGCAGAAATATTCACCTTTTGTCCAGCCTTGTCACCTCTTCAGATTTACGCACTAGAGTCACAAAATATTGGGCTTACACAATGGAGCCAGCGATCAGCGGTATTTGTGGTTGATGAGAAACATTTTATTTCAATCATTCCACGTTTCCACCCTCTGGGATTTATCTGAGTTTGTCAATGCAGCTGCAACGGAGTAGTAGGGTGCATCCTTTGATATACTCCTACTTCCCTAGGTGATGTTCCTTAAACTAATCACAGAGGACACAGCTTGTCCTTGAGGTTTTCTGTGTTGATGAATGTTTAAGGCATTCCTTCTTTGACTTCTTTACAGACAGTAATTATGCTGACTTTAGCCTCTGTTACATTAAATAACCCTCACTTATATTTCATGATCCTACTGTCCTCTAAACTGACTGGTCCCTCCCAAATCAAGGATGATGTTGAGTATACGTCATCAACCTGAAGGGAACTATGAACATGCTAAAGGTTTCCTAAGCAGATCTCCATGTGGTTTACTGAGCTGAGCATTCTGCCACCCATGATAAAGAAATGTTAGGGACTGCTCTGATTGTTCATCTGTCCACTCTGTTTTTTCTGTAAAATATTAACAGCAAACATTGCTCTCTATGTACACCTTGAAACCTCAGGAAGTACATGGATAAACTCACCTACTGATCCAGGGAATCGAATCTTTCATCCTTAGAGCCAATATAATTGAATTGGCTGCTATGGTGGGCTGTTTTCAGTTATTGCCTCGGAATTTATTGGCTTGTCTTCCTGCTAGAGACCTTGAGAGTTAGGCAGGGAATTGTATCAGTGTCTCCCTTTAAGGAAACTGTTGCAGTAGATAGGCTTAGTTACAATTTTAATAATTAATATAATTGTAGTTAAAAATATACCTTGGCCTATTGCTATTCCTGAGCGGTAGATGAAGCAGCAGTCACGTGGGATGCTCCACAGAACCTAAAATAACAGTGGATAACTATTGTCAAGCTATTGACTCATATCCCTCATGAATGAAATCCATTAAGTCTAGAAAGTTATTCTTCCCATCCTAAGGTTAGATACCTCAAGATGCAATCTTCTTCTTGCTTCTAGTGGTAATAAAGCATTACTACTGGATGATGGGTTAGCAAGGAAAAAAAAAAACAAAAAAAACAAAAAACCAAGCGAAAAGTCATGGCAGGAAAATTTTGTGGAATTTGTGGCAAGTATACACAATGTAGAACTGGATTTTGTACTAATAATGGGCCTCTGATTTTGGTACATCTGTGGGAACCCAGTTACATGCCCATACTAGCCTTTGAGGGCAAATTTTGGTAGTGATAGCTGTGGAACCAGCAGGAGTTCAGCACAAGCCAGTACCTGAATGCAACTCCAAGATGTCAAGAGGGTTTTGTAACCTCAGCTGCACAATCCACTCTCTACAATATCTTTGGGATTTAAGCCAGCTAATTTCAAGTTAATTTGGGCATCTTGCAAACCCTAGTCACACACATGAGCACGGGACAGACAGACTTTTCACAGAAACCACCTGTTCCATCTTTCTTTTGCTGCTGATGGCAAGATTGGAGGAGAAATCCATTCTGCACATCCAGAGCAGGCTGTGACCTTCCCTGAGAAGTTGTGAGGGAAGCAGGGTGTGAAATTGGAGTTACCTGCTGTAATTTTTGCAAAATTAAAATGAGATGAGCAGACAGTGTTCCTAGCCAGCTTCTTGCAGATCAAAGATGGGCTGCTCTGTTCCAGCAGCTAACAGGCACGTTGGTAATGAAACAGACTCACAAGCTGACATCGCTTTCCCTGTGAAACGCCATCCTCTTGCAAAGCTGTTGCCCTCGATAAAAAGGGATCAGAGGGTCGTATTCATTTCCCTGCTGAAAGGTTATTACGCAGGCAGATGCTCAAGCAAAACTTTTTAGGGGAATTGCTTCCCCTAGTATCCGTCTCTTGCCAAATGTCCATTTTGATGTGCCACGTGAGTTGGCATGTGTTGAAGCCAGGACTGCTTGCTATTTTTTGTTCTTTTTTTTTTTTTTTTTTTTTAGGTATACTGCACTGTGCTCTTTCCACTACTTCATAAGCTCTCTTTTAAATGCTGATTTTTAATCTCTCTGACTCAATTGACTTCTACTAGCCTACTCCTCACTAGCATCCTGACACTTGGAGCTAGTGTGATGTGCAGTTATGTGAAAGCAACTAAAAGGTCAATGCCCTGTGCTTGTCAGATGACTACTATGGACCCTGCTTAAACCATGTGCATAAAGTACTATATTCCCACTTCAATCCTGATATGCCTAAAAATCACGGTGAAGTTATACCAAACTTGCAATGAAATTGTCCTTGTGAATTCGATTACATTCTGTCTTAATACACAAGAAGGTAGCATGCAGGCCCAGGCTGGTTAATGGCATTTACCGAGTCATTCTTTGTGCTCCTCCCTGACCTGCTGTAATCTGATTTTCGACCTGTGCACTGCTGTGAGGAAAGTGAGGACTATTCAAAAGTGCTCAACAATTTTGATCAATTATAAATGATGAATTTGTAATGTGTGATGGTACAAATCCATGTGGTGTTAAATCTTTGTGTAGCTATCAGGGTAAATTTATGTGAATTAGCCAGCTGAGACTCCCATTGTGCTGCCAACAGTATGCAATTAATTCTGTACTGAGGTTATAGGGATTTCCAAGTTAACTACATGAAGATATGTTCCTAAATTAGAAATTATATAGACTTTAATTCTCCCTCTGCTTCACTTAAACATACACATACATTTTAATCTATATATCTATAGCCAAAAATATTATTTCAATATATAATACAGGCATAATCTATAATCAGTATGAAAATGATGGCAAAATTCACCCTAGATCATTTTTTGTTTTGCTGAGAACAAGTAAGAAATTCTAATTTCTGGTTTGCTTCTGGTGCAAAACCAAACCAAATCAGTGATGACAAAGAATCATTAATAATCTACATATAAGTAGAAATTAATATCTGCATTAGTTGTATATAATAGCTGTAGGTATTATTTGATTATTAGAACAGTCCAGTGGGAGGCTGCCTTGAAATGTATGTGGTCCTACAGCTGGTGGGGCCTCCCATAACTCATTTAACTTGAGAATGTACATTCACAAAACAGTCAAGGCATTTAACTTGGTTTAATTCCAGCTACAGATAGGAACTGCAAAGTCATCAATGCCATGACCATCATTCAACAAAAGTTTTTCTCTACGGTCTGTTTATTTGCTTCTGAGCATGGCTGAAAGCCCCTTGCCTTCCTGGTGGTTTTGTATACTGCCTAAGCCCTTCCTACACTCCCAGCTGGCTATCCCTCCTCTTACCTCGCCTGCAGAGTGAGGTAGCCTTGGAGGATGCCCAACACACAGGACCTTGGCCATAACCAAGCTCTGCTTCAGCAGCAGTGGTTACATGACAAAAACATTTCTGGAGGCTCAAAAAATTCATGTCTATTTTCCTCTTTACCTGTAGGGACAAACCACACATCACAGATGAATCTTGCAACCAATCAGATATGCAAAATACATGGTGAGGGCAATTCTCATTACTAATCTTCTGAGCACTAATACTTTTCAAGCAATTACAACTCACATCCTTCCTCAGCCAGGCATGTACCCTAACCACTAGACAGAGTCATGATTCTTTTTGCTCCTTCCCTGTAGCCTGATGAATCTTTAATTCTTTCATTAAAACTGGATCAGCTTCAGCAAGAAGACTTGTCACAGCTTCCCATTTTGGTGTCTAAATTTACTGTCATTAATCTCTTGCTAGCAGCTTTTTACTGCTTTTAGCTTGCTTTCTTACAGAAGTTTTGCTGACATGATTGTGTTGGCTGTTCATTTGCCAGTCTGTCCTTAGATACTAATGTCTGGATCTGTTGACCAATTTCACCAAGCTTGAAAGAAGGATAGAAGTTTTGTAGGTAATTGAGTAGTGACAACATTATAAAATTGGACAGGTGGATAGAGAGAACAAGATGAATTAATTTGGTCAAAGGAAGAGGAGGCAGAACTCAAGCTTTTCTGCTTAGCAGTAATGGGATTACTTCATGTTGCAACCAGGCTACAGCAATCCCTTTGCTGCCTCTTGTGCAACGATATGGCACTTGGTGGTGGGGAAGAGTAACACAGTGAATATCAAATTCCAGCAGTTCAGGAAAGGAGGGTCAGTTTCTTCTGATGAAAGAAACTCTCTTTTCTGTCAGAATTGCATAACACAGGAAGTTAAATGAGATGTTCTTGGTTCTCATCTGTCCTCTACTTATGTCCTGTTCTTACAATGCTTATAAAGTCATGATGATTTAACTTCTTAAGATCATTGATAACAACAGTAAATGTTATTATCACTATGACCTGTTAATGGAAAATAAAAAAAAACGGCTGGATTCTCATACCTTGGTTTACCAGTACTTTCCCACTCCTTGGCAAAAACTAAAAACTATTAGAAAGAATATAGAGGATTAGGAGACATTATTTAAGTAGAAAGTACCCTAAGCAATATTTTAAATAAAATAATAAAATATTCAAGGTTCACAATTTATCCCTGGAGTACAATTAAAGAGGAAGGAAGAAGGCAGGCAGGCAGAAAAGTAAACATTGCTTTGATAGGGAAATTAAATTCTATATTGGGGGCAATATTAAACTTCCTTCAGTTGAACTGTGTTGAGGTACCTCACTGAGGTTTTTTTCTTCTTTTGGTATTGTCATTTGTGATGAGCACCGAGTACCTTAGGAGATCTTTCCAGGATGGGAAAAAAAAGTGCTCAAATACCTGATTTGGGAGGAAACGTTGATTATCTACATACAAATTTTGGTCATGTTTTCCAAAATCTCTTGACATGTACAATGGTTAAAATTTCTCTTCTATGTTTTCTTCTATGTTTCTCATGTCATTTATGGAGCCAGGATTTGGCAGCTCATTTTCACCCATATTGATGGTCAACCCATTAAATTCTTCATTTCAATGAGTTTAAATTTCCTTTTTCTCCTCTAAGTACTATACATGGTGGATTTTATCCAGTTTCATTTATCAAGTGACATAGATATCTTGCCCTTCTGATTCTTAAATTATCCTAAATACATCTGCACCCTGCTCCAAAAATAAATTAATTTAATCATTAACCAAATTTGGGGTGAGAGCACAAATCAGTCATTTTAAAAGTGAGTTTATTTATAACCTGTTTGTTTAGTTACTTGGAAAGGTGGATGAAGCCTGGTTTGGTTCTGACTCTCAGTGATGCTGTGCTGTTTGTTAATGCACTGACTAATAGGTACGTAGTAAAATTGATCTACTTTAAAATGTGATAACCTAGATCATGAAAGAAAACTATTGCTTCAAATCAAAACTCACTTCTAGTGAATGCAAAAGGCTGTCTGAGATACTCAGTACTTGAAAGAAAGAATAAATAGAGCTGAGAACGATCAGAATTCTCCTGAAGAGTAAGTTCCTGCAACTATCCTTTGCATTCATTGATTTTTTATAAAATATAGGATCCACACTTACTGTAACCCCGTTGTTCAATAACATGGAAATTAACCGTGTCTTTATTTGCTAAGGAAAAACCAACCCACTATGAATATTTCATCCCAGTAAGACTCTTTATTTTGAAACTAAAAGGAAATAACTGTTCTTGACATTTATCATGAACCTTGTTTCTTACATTTCCATTCTAGTGACGTCCACAGTGAACCATAAATCTCTGTGGATTATTTCATCCATATTATATTAACTTGGAGAATTAAACAGAAAACAAAACCAAAATCTTTGAAGAGATCAGGAAGTAAACTTGAAGTGAGGTTGTTTAACACAATATATGCTAGAATATTCACCTGCAAAAGTACGGTTTTATTCCTAGATAAATCAGAAGTTTTCCTATTCTTTTGTAAATTCTGGATAGATTCTGATCCCTTCTCAAGCTAGCCTGCCTATTCAGAACAATATGTGGGTTCAGTTTCTTTCTTAGAGGAATATAATATTATTCAGGATATTTTCCTCACATTCAAAAATCTGGTGGGTGTCAAAATAAAGAAGGCAATACCACAGTGAATGAAAGAACTGGTGACTACATTTTTAAAAGAGTAAAACTGAGTCTATGCAATCAAATAGAATATATCAAAAAGGTAGGTGTTTCTTAGACTGGCTCTTCTGTGTAAGTCAGAAAAGAGATGAATAGAGTTACTCTGTTAGATTACTGATAGAGGACTGGCTTTTCTTTTATTTTCCTATTTTTGAAACACCAGTTCAAACTTCATTATCTGCCCAAGTAATTCTTATCTCTTCAGTTAGGGTTTTTATTGAATTTTCTGAGACTTCCACTAGCTGGGAACAATGTCTAGCTAAGATGTAACATAGCTTGCTTTCTATCCATTGCAAGGAGACTATTAAAGTGTAGTTATGCACATAAAAGAAGAGGTAAGGAAATGTGTATGCCCTGCTGAAAGGGAAATCCACTCATCCATACCAGGAGAAAACATACCGGAATAAAAAACATTTATTGGGAAAGAAATAGACCAATGTCCTTTTCTGAGTGAATTTTTTTCAAAGACCTTTGGACACCAGAGCTGCAAAATGGCAGTGAGTCTGGAAACGAACAACTTGTATAATGACAGAGAAGAAAGGAAACTGTGAAAAGCAAAATCAAAGCAACATCACTTCCCACTTTTTATGCTGTTCGAGGAAGCCTAGTTAATTGTGGATATAAAACACCTAACTAAATGCATGATTTATCAATTTTACTTTGTAAAAGAGGGAGACAAGCAGAAGGGGCAGACCAGGATGGCTCAAAGCCTTTTCTGGGAGGACAGAGGGCAGATGCTATAGAAGCAACACCTCCTGCTATGTTTCCTCACTCCCTTTCATTCCCTGGGAATTTCACATCAGCTACTACTCCTGCCACTTATTGATAAGTCTATCATTATTAGCTTATCTCTTTGGAGAGGAAGAAACCTCAGCACATCTTTTTCAGAGCCAGTGGTTACAGATGTAACACCGGAGTGTGAACCAGCAAGGGGGAAATAATCTCAGGTGGAAGAGAGATGCTGAGTCATGGAATGGAATGATAATTGTAATTTCACAGAGCAAATGGGTTATGAGAGGGTAATTAGGGGAAGAAGCAAAAGAAAGTGTATCATGGAATCCGGGGAAGTAGAAAATAAACCACCTTTTTTTTGCCTGTACAACCAGCTAGACCGTGCCATAGGGGTTATTCTGGAATTAAGTCTTTGAATATTAAGAAAAGATCAAAAAGAACACCCCAGAAAGGTATGTTAGAGAAAAGTAACATTGAGAAATATTAGGAAGACTATGGATACGTTGGTCTGACTTCTATATTAGACTAATGTGTTAAATTACCAATTAGGTAAATTGTTAAGATGTATTTAAAAGAGTAAAAATAATAGTCATGTGTTTAATTATGACACGGTGGAAAAGATTTTTTAAAAGATTTTGTAGAAATAAGTTATTTTGCACATCAGTATGCAATCAGTATTCAAAAAAAACCCCAAACAAAACACCAAAACCCTCTAAACAAACAGAATTCAAAACAAAAGCTGTTGTGGTTTCTATAGTACAGCTGGAATTTAAAAAAAAAAAAAAAAAAACCAAACTCACAAATATACATACTTGAGGGTATCCAAAACAAACAAAATGCATCATGCATAAGAGAGAAAGAAATAACTGCTCCAAGACTTGAGAAAAAAATTCCATTTTTCATAGTTGTCACCAAAAGAATCTGTACAAGACTTGTGTTGTTTGAAATATTCATAAGTGATCCACAAAATGGAACAAGTAAAGAAGTGACAGAACTTGCAGATGACAGAGAATGATTCAGGACATTCCAAACTGAAACACATTGTGAAAAGTTGCAGAAGGTTTTCATGATGCTGAGTGACAAGGAGATACAATCACAGATGGAAGACAATTCTTGTTAAATGCAAAGAAATACACATGGGAGAGAAATTCTCACTTTATATAAATAGAGGCAACCTCTAAATTGTGTTTTGTTTTTTCTTTTGCCAGTCTGGAAAGGGATCTAAGAGTGACTGTTCCTGGTCTCTTCAGAAATTCCACTCAGCAATAGAGTTGTCGTTAAGGCAAATAGAGCATTGATGCTAAAAACAGCAGAGAATAAACCACAAAAAACATTAAGCCATTTAAAAAAAAAAAAAAAAAAAAAAAAAAAAAAGTTGTGCCTGTATCTGTGTCTGTATACAAATCCTTTTCTCCACCTGAAAAAGGAGATAGAATTAAAAAAATTTTTTTTAAAAAAAGAGGTTAAAACAAAGTCATGGAGAGCCTTCTCTATAGAGAAGAACCAGCAAGTATTTAAGTCTTTTCAGAAGAAAAGAGTGCAGGAGAGTATGATAGAGGAAAGTAAAATCATGAGCTGCATGGAGAAAGAGAATGAGGAATGGCCAGGAGAAAGTTCTTGCATTATTCACTCTAAGAAACAGAAAAACAAATAAGCTAGTCTGAAATTAAAAAAAAAAAAAAAAAAAATGAAGCACTTTTTCATCCAATATATGATTATACTGTGGGAGTCAATGCCACAGGATTTTCAGGACAGATACATAAACGGGTTCAAAAGCAGGCACATTTGTGGAAGAAAGTTCCCTTGGCAGCTATTAAACACAATGCTATAAATCCATCCTGCGGCACCGATGACAACAGATGAGCGAAGGTGGGAAGGCTTGAGGGATGTATCTCTCTGAACACTACTTTGGTGTTGGAGCAGGTGTTTTATATATCAGCCTAGGTCCACAGGCATAACTACGTAGGCATCGCAAAACTCTGTTTTTTCACTGCTTGCAAAGTTGATTTAGACACTGGTGGCACAGAATTTTTTGAAACACTGGCCTGTGTCTTTAAAGCCTCTGCCCAATTGTTCACGGTTTGTTTATTTACTTATTTAAGGTGTGGGAAAACAGCTTTAATTGGCAAAAGGACACAACAGATGCTTTTCAAATCCATTAAACTCCATGCACCAAATTCTGCTTCTCAACATGGTGCCAATGTCCTGGAACAGAAAGTAAACCATTTTGTGGTAAGTTATTTTCTTTCTGTTTCAGTTGACTGATTAGATGCGCTAAACACTAAAAAGCACTCCTGGCAAAAGGTATATTCTGATTTTGCTATCTGCTGCTATCCAATATCTACTTGTAGGTTTTATTTCACATACATCTGAAAAGCTTTAAAAATGATAGGAGGGAGTATTGCTGCTTTACCTAGTCTCCCCTCTCTGACTGCTTTGGTAGACATTAACCTTGTATTTCATCTCAGTCAGACTGAAGGTAAGCTGACAAAAGAAGTTCTCCATGTCTTTTGCAATATAAAAATGTAATGCGTAGTGCCTTGTATCCCTCATAAGTACTTGTTGACTGTCATTTAATACCCTCCTAACTGCTTTTCAGTAGTCTAAGCATGTCCAGCTCTTGAATCCCTTCCGTGTAAGAATCCTCCTACTTGCAGGAAGCTGGGACATCGTTTAGATAAGCGGCCAAATGCTCACAATGTTGTCTTAGTGTTCTGTCAGTCTTTGGAAAACTGCCAGACTCCAATTTAAAGTAAAGGGCACGAGACTGAGCCGAGGGGGGTTGAGAAGGGAATTAAAAAGCCTAATTCAGCTGTAACCACAAATGTAGGTCTGACCTAGGGCTTAGCTTTGACAAGACCCTCCAGATAGACTTTCCTTAAACAGGATAAGGACGAATGGTTTATTTTAACACGTCCAGTTTATAAAATATCTAAACAGTGGGGTTAGTTATTATCTTTACCAGTCACAGAGAAACACTGATTTAGTAGACGTGGCACATAATATTTTGTATGTGATACGCTATAGTCACACACTTCAGTACTTTCTATACTGTAGTCAATTTTGCATACAACAAATGTTCCCTATCAGCTCTCATTTCTGTTCTTCCCCCTCATTCCCACCCCCTGCCGCTCCAGGAATAAATGTTCTGTTACTTCTTTAGCAAGCTAAAGCAGATTTCTCCCTTTTTTAATTTTTTTTTTTATTTTTTTTTTTTTTTTTTTGGCTACTGTAAGCAGGAAGGCTGCAAAATATTATATTCATCCTAAATCTGCTTTCTTAGTATTTAAATTTGCAGCAAATCAACCCTTGGCTTCAGACTACCTCATAAAGGCCTAAAGACATACACAGCTGGCTATATACAACCATAAACTCCATGTTTTCTAACAACAAAGGTCTTGGCTAACCTCTTTTTCAACTTCATTCCAAAGTGCCTATTAATTTAGATGATTCAGATCTGTAGCTTTCCATTCTCCTTGGAAATAGTATAACTGTTTTCTAGATTGTAGCCAAAGTGCTTTCATCATTACCTATGGTTCTTGTCACCAGCACTAGGAACTGGTGTTCCAAGGAAGAAATCCCAGATACCATTGAAATAAATGGGTTTTATCCTTTTCTAAGTAAAGGCAAGGGGAATTTGGGTTCAACACAGCAAGTCAGAGGCGCTCAGAAGATCAGGAGCATTGAGGTTTGACCTCTAATTTGGGGTGACCTTCTCTCACTTCTTTTAGCTGTTCC
This sequence comes from Athene noctua, assembly GCF_965140245.1. NCBI lineage: Eukaryota > Metazoa > Chordata > Aves > Strigiformes > Strigidae > Athene > Athene noctua. Next base: position 5,703,765 of record NC_134040.1, read on the forward strand.
ATAAATTGAATCTCGACTGGTAATTACTGAATGGCTCAGTCCTTTTATATTCATTTTTCTCTCTCCTGTTTCACAAATGGAATCGATTGTTGCCAAAAGTTGCAGTGCTGTTTGGAATAAGAGTCTTGGCATTAACAATCCTGGCAGTCCTGTTAGATTTGTTTAGTTTCCCTTCTAATCTCTGTACCCAATCCCAACTTCACAATGTGCCAATCCAGAAAGCTTCAAAAAATACCCACCACTGAAATGGTTTGATTTCCTTAACTTGACATAATTTTTTTCATTCTGACCCATTCACTCATTTAGCTTTTTTCCTAAATGGTTAAACTACTTGTGTTGCCTATGCTACACTTTTTCCATGCATCTTTCATGTGTCACCAGCACACGCTCTGTGAGGCAGCAGGAAGACTTTGGCAAACCAGTCCTGTTTGCTGTGCCTGCAAATCAGTCCTAGAATAGGCTGTGTGAAAATAATGGGTCCAGGTGAGAGTTTAACTCCTCTGACACCTTCTTTGAAAAAGACCTGGCAGTGAGACTAAAGCACTGGCATCTACCAGGGCTTGATGTTCTCCAGTGAAACTGCCAGAGGGGAAAATGGTGACAATGAAAGGCCTGGCTGGATCACAGTGCCTGCAGACTTCACTGCACAACCTGTATAACATTTGAAATTACTCCTTCTTACAGAGGTGTCATATGTTTTAATTAAGTCTACCCTCTTTCGGTTTAAAACTGTTACCCCTCATCCTATCACTACACTCCCTGATAGAGTGCCTCCCCACTATATCCCTGATAAAGAGCTTTCCTGTCAGCCCCCATTAATTACTGGAAGGCCACTAAAAGTTCTCCCTGGAGCCTTCTTTTCTCCAGACTGAACAACCCAGCTCCCTCACTGGCCTCATAAGGGGGGTGTTCCAGCCCCCTGGTCATCTTCGTGGTCTCCTCTGGACCTGTTTGAGTAGGTCCGTGTCCTTCTTATGTTGGGGGCCGCAGAGCTGGACACAGTACACCAGGGTGGGTCTCACAAGAGCGGAGTTAGAGGGGGAAAAATCACCTCTCTTGACTTGCTGGCCACAATTCTCTTGACACAGCCCAGGATATGGTTGACTTTCTGGGCTGCAAAGACACATTGCTGGTTCACAGTCAGTTTTCTATCCACTACTATTCCCAAGTCCTCCTTAGCGCTGCTCTCAATCCACTTTGTAACTTTGTCCAGCCTGTATTTGTGCTTGGGATTGCCCTGACCCATGGGCAGGACCTTGCACTTGGCCTTGTTGAACTCCATGAGGTTTACATGGTTCCACCTCTCCAGCCTGTCCAGGTCCCTCTGGATGGCCCATCCCTTCCCTCCAGCATGTTGACCGCCCCACACAGCTCGGTGTCATTGGCAAACTTGCTGAGGGTGCCTCGATCCCACTGTCCATGTCTCCAGCAAAGATGTTAAACAGCACCGGTCCCAACACCGACCCCTGAGGAACGTCGCTTATCACCACCCTCCACTTGGACATCTTGCTGTAGACCGTTACTCTTTGATTGCAACAATCCAGACAATTCCTTATCCACTAAGTGGTCCATTGTCAAGTCCATGTCTCTCTGCAATTTAGAGACCAGGATGTCATGCAGGACAGTGTCAAAAACTTTGCACAATTCCAGTAGAAGATGGCAGTTGCTCTTCCCTTATCCACCAATGCTGTAACCTCATCATGGAAAGCTACCAAATTTTGCAGGCATGATTAACCCTCAATGAAGCTATGTTCGCTGTCACCAATCACCTCCTTATTTTCCATGTGCCCTAGCATAGTTTCCAGGAGTATCTGCTCCATGATCTTGCCAGGCACAGAGGTGAGACTGACCAGCCTATACTTTCTCAGGTCCTCTTTATTTCCTTTATAAAATGGAGATTCTGTTTCCCTTTTTCAGTCAGCAGGAACTTTGCCAGACTGCCATGGCTTCTCGAATATGATGGATCATGTCTCAGCTACTTCATCTGCCAGTTCCCTCAGGACCAGTGGATGCATCTCATCAGATCCTATGGACTTCTGCACCGTCAGGTTCCTTAGATGGTCTTCAACCTGACCTTCTCCTACAGTGGGTGATTCTTAATTCTCCCAGTCCCCACCTTTACCTTCCCCATCTTGGACCGTGTGGCTGGAGCCCTTGATGGTGAAGACTGGGGCAAAAATGTTAATGAGTACCTCAGCCTTCTCCATATCCCAGGTGACAAGTCTCCCTTTCCCTTCCAGAGAGGATCCATATTTTCCCTAAACTTTCTTTTAGCACTGATGTATCTATAGAAGCTTCTTTTGTTGCCTTTGACATCCCTGGCCAGATTTAATTCTACCAGGGCTTTGGACTTCCTAACCTGATCCCTGGCTACCCTGACAATTTCTGTGTATTCATCACAGGCTATTTGTCTTTGCTTCCACTTTCTGTAGGCTTCTTTTTTGTGTTTGAGCTTGTCCAGGAGCTCCTTGTTCACCCATGCAGGCCTCCTGGTGTTCTTACCTGACTTCCTCTTTGTCAGGATGCATCACTCCTGAGCTTGGAGGAGGTGATCCTTGAATATTAACCAGCTTTCTTGGGCCCCTCTTCCCTCCAGGGCTTTACCCCATGCTACTCTGTCGAGCAGATCGTTGAAGAGGCCAAAGTCTGCTCTCCTGGAGTCCAGAGTGGTGAGCTTGCTGCACACCCTCCTCACTGACCTGAGGATCTTGAACTCCACCATTTCACGGTCACTGCAGCCAAGGCTGTCCTTGAGCTTCACGCTCCCCACCAGCCCCTTCTTGCTGGTGAATGCTGGTCCAGCATAGCACCTCTCCTTGTTGGCACCTCTGCTACTTGGAGAAGGAAGTTATCATCAGTGCGTTCCAGGTACCTCCTGGATTGTTTATGCTCTTCAGTGTTGTCCTTCCAACAGATATCAGGGTGACTGAAGCTCCCCATGAGGACCAGCTCATCCATCCCCAGCTGGTCATTGACATTGAGTGTGACACGCACACACCATCTCCTCTGCTTGTCATTCCTAAAGAGCCTGTATCCTTCCAGTCCAACACTCCCGTCAAAAAAGCCATCTCACCATGTCTCTGTGATGCCAATGAGACTGCAGCCCTGCAGGCGTGCACAGGTCTAACTCCTCTTGTTTATTTTCCGTGTTACATGCGTTTACACAGAGGCATTTAAGTTGGGCCCCCAATGAAGCTGATTTACTGGCTGGAATTTCTTTGTCCTGCTCTTTAGGTGCTCTCCTGCTGACCTGTGACACCTCTCCAGGCTCTGGGAATCTATTGCTGACACTGGGATCAAACTGGTAGGAGTGGGATTTATTGAGGTTCCCGGTTCTCTTCCTCTGGCAACTTTAGTTTAAAGCTCTCTTCTCCAGCTTGTCAAGCCTATGACTGAAGATGCTCTTTCCCTTCTCTGACAGATGGAATGATCTATTTTGAATAGCTTTGGATCTTACTGGGTGGTTTCATTATGTAAATGTGCATAATCTCTCTCCAGAAAGAAAAGAAAACAACAAAAATCAAAACAAAACAAAATAAGGATTTTGGATTAAAATGTTAGAAAACTTGGCACTAATTCTGAGAGATTTTGAAATGGCTTTTTCTGTTTATCTGGATGGGTATTCAACTCTGTGGAAATGTGTGCAAGATCTCTGCCAATCTAGGATTTAGCAAGGTTAGCCTCCTTTCAGGACAAAGTTATCTGAGACTGACAGCTCCTTTTAATCTCTCGGAGTTATTACTGCCTGTTAATAGAAGCTTTCTCAAACAGTAAATAATGACTTATTTTAATCCCAGTTCAGGAGTAGTCAACTATATTCACTCATTCAATTTGTACAGGGATCTAATCACATTCCTAAAAGCTATTCTGAGTAGAATTCCTGAGTCATGGCCTTCATAAACATTTTATAAACTAAATATAGTGTCCCGATCTGTTTAACAACAGGCCAAAGGAAAGAGCAACACTGAAACCTCAAATAACGTCATTTTGAAGTTAAACATTCAAACAAGGCAAATAAATATCATGGGTAGCGTTTATTTCATCCTGACTAATAATTCACATCTGATTTGGATTTTAATTATATGTGTTTGTATGTGTTAGAGTAATTTTTTGAGCGCATTTCTGAGCTAAAGGCTATTCAGTTCTTTCTGGTTCTTCTGTGACAAGTTCTTTTGATTTGATAATTTTTCATTTAGCTTGTCCAACTAGGAAGAGCCATGGTAAAAGGAAGATGATATTCCGCTGTTACAGAGAGCAGCCGTGATTCAGGAGACATTTGCATCCACTGGAAAGTAGACCTACGTACATTAAAGAATCAGAAATCCAATGCATCCAAAGCATTAAGGCAAGCAAGATGGGGGGATCTAGGCAGTATTTTATGTCTTTCTGATCTGTGCATATCTTACTTCATCAAGTTAACAAACAGAATATATCTTGCATCTGTGGCACTTCCTTTACCCATTTAAACTTGGACTCCTTCCAGGCTTAGCTGCTATTACTTCATATCAACTATTTTTTTTTTTAATCTTTTTTTTTATTTTCCTTTTTTTCTCCTACTCGAGGTAGCAACAGCAGTAATAGTAGGTAGAGCAGATAGAACTTGGCTATCTATTCTGGATATCTTGCTTACATGGGAAATTTTTTATGAATACAGATTTTATGCTTGCTGAAAAAATTTTTTTTTTTCATGAATATTATTTTATGCTTGCTCTTCTCATAGAGGAAGAAAGGAAAGGTGAGCTCTCATGTTGGGGAAAGTTTGATTTCTGGTATAACTTCAATGGTCAACTTTGGTCCTTCATGACCTCAGGTATACCATATGTCTTTAACTCAGTCTTGTGGTTGTTTCATGCATTTATAACATTTTCTCATACTGCAGTAGTTGCCTAAATCCTATTATGTCAGCCGTCTGAATGTTGATAGACACTAGTTGGAAATATAAAGAAGAAAAGATAAATAAGCAGTTTAAATGTTATTAATTTTCAACAAAATTAACCCGCAAAAGCTTCTGTATATTTGTAACACTACTTTTCAGCAACCATAATTCAGTAATGTTCAGTGTAGATTGATTTCTTTCATTACTTGAACAGTCTTGCACTGGAGTATGATGCTTCAGTTAAATAACACTCAACTTCAGGTTTTGCTAGTGATTATAGCTGTTGTGCTTTTCAATTTTTTTTTTTTTTTTTTCTAAGAGTTATTTTAGTATTAAGTCTCCTTCTGCCTTTAAATCTTAGCCTGGCTTCCTGCCTAGTATAACAACAATCTAATTTTCTTAAAGACAATCACATGAGAAAGAGTATGCATGATCCATACAGACATATATGTGTGTCCCTGAGCATGCTTTACTGTACTGAGTTTACCTACAATTCCTTAGACAAGAAAGTAAATCTATGTGGGACAAAAACTATAGTGGAGAAATTTACAGTCTACAATAAAAGTAAAAGGAATGGGAATAGACAGTTAAAGAAATAGTTTAAGAAAGACATCAGCTTTGATGGGTGATGTATGAAAGCTGAGTAATTTCTCTACTGAAAGAAATTTTTAAATATTCACACAAAATTCAGGTCCACATGAAAAGACCTAGGTCTGGTTGTCTTCCCATCTTTCCTTACTTTAAACAGTGATTTTTTTTGTTCTGACACTAAGAGAGTGATATTGGGCTGAACTTCAGAAAAGTCTTGGGTGAAACAAGTCCTTAGCTCTGCAATGATTTCTATTCTTTGATTCCTGTAGTCAGCTGAGGAAGCTAATAAATATGTAAAGGTGATTAAATTAAAAATGCCATTGAGAAGCAGTAAAATCTAGAATTGTATAAATAATTTTGCAGCCAATGCAAGATTGTCAAATTTTATCAGCTAGCCTTGTGTAAAATGAAAATAGCATCTTTTGCCAACTCAAGCAGCATACATAGGCTAAGAGGGCAATTGGTACATTCTGTTCTACAAATACACTTAGGAAGTAAAATAATGGGGAAAAAATACTGTAGGGAACTTCACAGAAAGCTTAAATCCAGGCTAGGGTTCACCTTTGTTATTGTTTAAAAGTCTGATGTAAGACCATGCTAGGAATCGGGTTTCCCAGTGAACAGCCCATCACACACTAATATAGATCTTTTACACAGACTGGATGAATTTCCCTCTGAGGGTTCTTTATATTTTTTTCCCAATGGTTATAAAAGAAATGTAGGCTAACTAGCTCACATTTACACATAACTTTTAGACGAATCTGGTTTCGATTAATTTTTCCCTTCAGTCTTTAAAACCTGTTTCTGGGTAACTTGGAGTAATTATAACTGTCTTTGGACTCTGACCAGGAAAGTATTTATTGACAGAGAAAGAGAAAAACAATATCACATCATTACTTGCTTTCTTGATGTGCGTTTCTGCTCCTCCATTTATGGATGCTTCTGTAATATCATGCTGACATAAGTTCAATAAAGACTGCTAAGAGTTTGGCTGCTGCATTAAGGGAAATATTCCAGCTTGTACCCCTCTATCCTAGGCTGTTTCACAGACCACATAACCGTTATTTCTCTGTGCCCCAAAATCCTGATTTTATTTATACTTTCAACATCCTGGTGACAAGACCAGTATCTGTTACTGATGAAGGTAACAGGAACTGATTTTAGGAACTGAAACAGGAAGTCCAACAGGGCAGTGTCTGTTCCAAATCACTAAATATTTCCCATTATATGCAGGTGGCCTGTACTGTGCATGAACCATTGTTACGTGGCACCAGCTCAGACTTTCCCTAGCATAAATATAAACTATATGTTAGCAAAGCACTGTCAAATTGTCCCCAGCTCTGGGGTTGTGGACTACAACCTGCACACAGCCCTCATCTACAGAAGCAGCAGGGCCAGGGCTACAGCATCACATTCTCTTCATCGGTCATGGGGATGTGCCTTATCCATGCAAGACTCATGATCTTCTCCCAGAATTACTTACTTTAAACTCTTTCCTTGCAAACTAAAAGGGCAGCATGTTGTTTCTACAACTTTGTAGCTGTTTGGATTCTTATGTTAACCAGCTGTTTTAACCAAAATGTTAATGTTTTCTACTGGAAAGGACCAGTATCACACCATTTTGTGTAGTACAAAAACTCTCTAATACAGAGTCATCATTGGCTCAAGAAAGATTGAATTTGGTCAGAGATGTCAAAAACTACAGGAAACTCTTCTTCAGGTACATAAACAACAAGCAGAAACAGAAAGAAAATATTGTCCCTCTGTTAAACAGGAGAGTGAATTAGTCACCACCAAGGCTGAAAAAGCAGAGTATCTCACCACTTTCTTCAGCTCTGTCTTTACTAGTACTCTTGGGTTGATGCAAACAGACCCACCATCAGTGAAGGAAGAGGTGCTATATGAACTCCCTCAGGAGCTTGACCCCTACAAATCAATGGGGCCTGACGTTATCCACCAGAGGGTTTTAAGGGAGCTGGCTGATATCATTGTGAGGACACTCTCCGTAATCTTTGAGGAGCCATGAAGAAAATTTTTCCCAATGTGAACAATCAGCTGCTGGAATAATCTCCCCAGGGAAGTGTTGGATTCCCAACATTATACACTTTTAAGACCTAGCTGGACAGGGGCCTGGGCCATCTTGTCTAGACTGTGCTTTTGTCAAGAAATGGACCAGATAATCCTTGAGGCTCCTTCCAACCTGGTGTTCTATGAAAGATCGAAGTGTTCTCAAAAATGCCATGTGTTCATGTCATGTTGCACAGAATCCCTAACAATCCTAAATTTACTTACTGATCATGGATTTATCAGAGTCCTGACTGTGGTTCTCTGTTAATAAAGACAGTCTGCCATACAGCCCAGCAATGACATACACATTTTGTCTCTTATTAAATGTATTAATGTTTCATTAATTTTTAAATTTTTATTCAGGTACACAAAGGGTTTAAAACATGAATGTGCACTATTTAAATGCAGGGGGTTTTACCTACATGTATTTCAATCAGAGATGGAGAGGAAAAAATATTGTAGAGATTGAGAACAATTAAAAACAAGGAGAACCATTTTCCCTTGACAGTACATTAAGCAAGAATAAAGTAGAGGCCTTGCTTTACTTTCTATGAAGTACAAAGTGTATGTTCAAGTGTATTAAAAAAAAGGCTTTTTAACAAGGAGAAAAAAGTAGAGAGTAAAAAGCTGTGTTCAAGAAGGAAGACTTGTTGAAGTATGAAAGGATAATTTGCCAAAAGAATTATGCTTCTGAAGGAAGCAGTGCATGCCAATTTTCAGTCCAAAGTAAAATGTCTGTAGCTGAGGTCTTAACTTCTGCAACAAAGGGATTCTATGCTACATAATGCTTGTAGAACAAGCAACTAATCTCTGCACATGCCTGTGTTAGAAATGAACAGAACATTCCCATTTTATAAATGAGTAATAGTGAGTCCTGAACATTTTTAATTAGTTTGTCCATTGCCACTACAAGGAAACCAGAAAATGAACAAGGATGGCATTATAAGAAGGCTCTGTAAACTAAAGAAAAAAACTCCAAAGAAATACTTCCTACATTCTGCAGCAGAGTAAACCTGCAATTATGTCATTCCCAGACCTATCTCCTGTATGAGGTACGAAATTTTGATGCATGTGCTTGGATGCAGTACAATTACCTCTTTCAGAGCATGTGGGAACCAGACTCGATCACACCTACCAGGCACAGGGAGCTGAGACAGACACTAGGCAGAAAACACTGTTTTGTAACCTCTCTCAGATGGCTGTCTTCCAAGGGGATATATATTATTAACGGTTTGCTGTCAAAGACTTTAATTCTGTGGTCTAGACAACAACCAACATAAATAAGCAGAGTCATGTACAAAGCAGAAGATAAATAAAGAAACTAGTGTGAGTACAAATTGACTAGCTATTATGGTGGTTTGAGTAGTCATGCTGTTTCTCTTCTTCCACAAGGTCAATGAAATACGTGTAACCTCAGAGAACTTTAGAGCCAATCCTAATTGTTTAATCAAGATAATGATGGAGCAGAGTATATTCCTCAGGAGTTCTGCTCACCGTTCCTGCTCCAGGCAGAAATAGGAGTAGGTACGCTCTGTACTGTAAAATGCTAACTCACAGCATATGCCCCTGTATATGCCTACATTTCAGGCCCTGAATCTCCTTCAAAGCAACCATGTTGTACCCATATTATCCAGCTGTTGTCACAGCCTTGGCAACACAAGTCCCTTTGCAAGGACCTGCAAATTCTTTCCTGCGTTAGTGTCAGAAGAAACATTAACCCTATGACATACTGCATAACCACAACCAAGTCCAGTTCAGCCCTTATAAGCAGTACTAAAGTAATGAATTGGCCTTATGATGATATATTAAGAAAGAAGTGGGACAGGCACCATGTTGAGGGGTCTACAGAACTTCTATGATGGCAAGCTGGTCCAGCTCTGTGTCTCCTATCAGTGCAGTGGTTGGATACTCATTCTGGCATTCTGACATCTTCATGTGGTCTTTCAAATGAACTCTGCTGAGCATTCACCATTCAGTGGAAACCCTCAGTTTGTTCATGATGATTGCTAACAATTAGAAACCCAGTCTCTCACACTGCCTGTGGGAAAGGGCAATCAGCAGTTACGTGGTTGTGGAAGTGTACAATCCTTGCGATGGGGTGTATTCATCTGTGAATTGCTGGTTCAGAGGTACATGGTCACATTCGTGATCCTGTGTGAATATCTGACCTTACATCTGCAGCAAGAGCTTGGTAACTTTGTGAGTATCCACTCCTGTCAAATAATTTCCAGACACTGGGAATCTGCTCAGCCTAGACTCCTACACACTGGTGATATACCAATTTCATAAAAAACAAGTCTCCTATTATGGAGATCACTGTTAGCTACACCATCATAAAGAATGTTCACTTGTCTACTTTAATTGTAGGGTTAGTATGTACTTTCTTCCTCTCTGGTCCATCACACTGCCTGAAAAGAAATGTTAAGTCCTTAAATCCTGCAGATGGGCTGTTTATGAGGCAGGTCTGTGTTTCATCAATTACCAGGCCTAGCATAAAGGACCCAGCCAGCATAAAGATGAACCAATAACCAAATTGTAATTGTCACAAAAGAGTCAGTACATGGGTGAGCACTGGGGGTACAAACAAGTCAGATTATATATAATCAACATCAATCCCAATGATTCCCAACAACACCACACAACCAACTGTGAGCAGAATAAACAGTGAAATGCAGTCTCCCATAGAAGGGGTGGGAGACAACCAGGTCAACCAGCCAAACACATCAGACCAAGGAAGCCCCATCATGAATCCCTACAGAGCCCACGTTTCCAAAAGCCAGACCTGAGTGGAGCCCAGTCCCAGGGAGGCAGGAGGTCCTTCCCCAACAGGGAACTCTGCACAGGGCACCCACCTCACACACAGACACTCCTCTCTCCCTGCAAGGGGTCCCAGCTTTGATCCCTCAGGGGGACACCTGACCTTGGGTTACTCAATGCAGAACCCTGGGGCTCCTTTACCCAATGGCTCTGTCTGCAAGGCCCCGCACCCTGGAGGGAAGCCTAAAGGGAAACTCACCCCCCTTTGGGAAGGGCTGTGGCAATCACCCAGATGTCAGCCTTAATTGGGGGCTTGGGGTTCAAACCCCAGCGTTTCCGTCTGGTATGGCATACTGTCAATGCTGGGATGTAGTCTGAGATTGTGAGAATTTTAAATGAGTCACTTGGTTCCCTAGAGCATCTCTTGGAGAATTTGAGATAATCTAGAATTATCCACATTAAATTCAAAAGAATGTGCTCTGGAAGTTATATACTCTGGGTCATTCTGAATTCCAAGCCCAAGGCTTAGAGGACCTCAGATAGAACCTTAGAGCTGCTCTGAAACTTGCTGAGTAAACAGGGCAGGCACAAACCTCCCACTTGGTGTGAAAAGAACAACCCAGCAACCTAAAATATTTCTCTGTTACCAATTTTGAAAGAATGTTCTCTTCCAAATGCAGTGGTTTCACATTTTTCTTTGGTGGAAAACTTAAGGGCTATTTTTGTACTTCTGAAGAAAACAGCTTAGAGTTAACTGCCAATTCAAGTCCTTCAGGGCATTCGTTTTGCTGGCAGCAGTTTAATAAAGAGTCTTGGCTTATCTACTCTTCACCTCCACAGTGTATGCTGTTATTGCCAGTCCACAGATAAACTCAGCTTTGTCTCGGGAGGCTAGAGACTGCACATGAGATGTGGATAAAAGGAAAACTCTTTTTGAGAGCTGTATGTGATTAATCACTGGCTCATATTCCCTCCACTTCTTTATAGGTCTATTGCATAAGACTCCTGACTAATCCCCCTGAAGGGCTGTAATTTGTAACAAAGTTGAAGTGAACAATATTATTTTAAAACAAAACAATGTAGCATAAAGGTACACAAGCCCGTAAATACACACAGGGCAGATCCTGTGGAAGAAAATAGATAAAAATTCAATTTGATGAGGTTAATTATACTCAGAAGGGCTTTTACTGCCTTAAAGAAAATTTGTTTCAGTTCCCTGTAGATATGGATAACACTTAATGGAGACCTATGGGTAATGGAATATAGTTACTTCGTGCCTGCCTATGTTTCTCAGTGGCCTAGTCATAGGTGTGGAAAAGTCCTAAAATAAAACAAAGTTCAAAAGTCTCTGTTTTAAGGTATAAATACTTCCCAGTGCCTACCTCACACTTTTCAATAAAAGAACATACTAATCTATCAAAACCATGGCATTGCACTGATGACATGCACAGATAACTCACTACAGAGAAACAGCGTAGCTCATGACGAATCAGACAGAAGTTTTCCACCATTTTAAAATATACTTGTTACCTAAAAAATTCTTGTCAATAAAAAGATCTTGATCACCTGCCTGAGGGAAATCTAGGAATCTACTAAGTTTTGGTCTGACAAACTTTCAGCTCTGTAAATGTTGCTCTCTAGAGGTCATGTCCTTAGGAGGTAACATGTCTTGTGTCACGGTCCATTCGGTAGACTCGTGATGGTTCGTCTACTATGATCTCAAAAGTGCAAAATTAAGGCAACCAACACCAAAGGGGGTTGTATCAATCAAAGTATGAAACTTTATTGTGTTGCCCATGAAGTGACACATGATAGTTAGAGATGGGTGAAAGAAAGAGGAAAAGTGAAGTTTAGAAAGACGAGAAAGAGAGGTTATAGCTACCACCACTGATCTCTAGATGTCCTAACGGTCCTGGGTCCAGCCAGTGCTCCGTTGTCTCTTTTCATGATTCTTGGTGAGGAAGCTTCAAATTTTCTTTGCCCAGAAATCATCTTTTATGCTTATTAACACGCATTGCTCCTCCTCTGCCTCAGGGACGTCCACTCTTCTCAGAATTTAACTATCATATCTCCACCCTTCTTGAGCGAGGCTATCACACATGCACAGGGGGGAGTGTCCGAGGCATAGTCAGTCTTGGAGGCGGGCAGCCTTCAACCAGGAGGTGTGTTTTGGTATTATAATGAAGCAAAGTTCATCTAAAGTTCATGATTTCTTCATCAATGTTATGGCAACAGTTGGGATCCATCTTTTTTGACAGTGGCTATGCTGTTACCTCTAATGGCTCCGGCTGGGCCCAGGTAACGAACAATAGCACAGCACAATTTGTACATGTCTCAGGCACTGAAGAACAGCACTGCACTCCCTGCACCACATGGTTCAGTACTCAGGAGAACAGCCCAGCACTCGCTGTGCCACACAGTTCTATATTCAGGAGCCTTTGCACCTCATTCCACTCTTGGGATCAGCAATTGTGTTCCAAACAGGCCGTTGTCGGGTAGCTCACTGTCCATGTTCCTGATGACAATGTGGAGACAATGCTGATCTTCTGACTGACTCTTACACCTTGATATAACTAACATGTATCTCAACATCAGCTAAGAGCAGGTTTATGGATTCATCGTTGTTCGCACATGACTGTCACAAACAAGGGGAATGCACCTCACTCAAAAGAGAAGCAGCAGAATATTTTATTGGGGTAAAATATTAATTTGTCAGAGTTCAATAAATTTTATGGAATTTAACAAAGTTTAACAGTGGTTTACCAATAACTTCAAATACTTCAGTAAGTTTTAAGGCAAGGTTCACCTTATTAATTACTGCATGGAAGAAACATAGAAAGGAACATTGATTTAGAATCAAGTTAGAATGATTCACACAGAGACCAGAGAAAGGCTAAGGAAGACCCTCCCATTGAGTGACAAGGTTCAGAGTAGATGTCCTTGCTTTCTAAACTCCTTATGGAGCCTAGCTGCAGCTAGGTCCAGTCTTAGTCTCAGTCATGGACAAGGGTTTATGTTTAACGGAATTATCTGCAGAAAGTTTATAATGAACATTGAGTAGCTACATGGATTAGATGTCTCATTAGTACTAATTCAGTGTACTATCAGTCACTTAATAAAGATCTGCTGTTGGTAAAAGGTCTCTCTGCCTCGAGGAGCAACCTCGAGAGGCGTCCCAACTCAACGGGACATCCCCACCGTGCAGCCACACTGCCTAGCAGGCAGTGCTCTAAGAAGGCTTGCTTAAGCTGTCATATTTATGGAATAAAGTGGTTGATTCATAGTCAAATTACATGTGATGGGACAGGTATGCACGAGACTCCTTGTACCTACAACCTTCTTTGTTCGTTGATAAATGAATCTTGGGAAAGATACCTACTGTTCATGTGTTAATCGCATGACCAAGCTTATAGGCATAGATGCTCGCTGTGTCACTCTCCTCTTTGTGGGTTTTCAGAGAACAGATTGGAACTAGAGGAGTTCTTGGCCTGGGTACAGCTCACGCCTTTGCCTCCTTTGGAGCCTGTACCAAACCACTGCTAGTTTGATTGAGGGGCCAAGTGCATTCATCACAATGCCATAGACGTGCAAAGGAATATAGTTTATGAAAATAGTTCAGCCACCTTTTTGTGTTCAGACAGTCTAAAGATTTGCCCTAGACCATTGCCATACATCTGCAGATGTTCATAATAACTTTGGAAACACAACTTGTGATCTCTGACCTTACAAAAAGATTAGTTTATTTGGGGGTTCAGTATTTTAAATCAAGCTTATAAAGAAAACTATACCAAATATCACCTATGACTTTTGCTGCTCATTGTTGCACAGCTTCAAAGTTATCAGATGCTGAACAAGAAGATAAACATCTGAGACGTCCTCTATGTTATTATTATTGTTTTCCAAAGAATTCTGAAAAAACATTTTTAATTCCCTATTCCTAATCTGTGTAATGTCTTCTTTCATATGAAACATCACACCACTGAATTCACTAGCATGATTGGTTCCTTTGCAGACATTACAGCTATTAGCCACATCCTTTCCAGAGCTAATAGTTGTAGAAAGAAAGATTTTACCCATCTGGCACAAGTCGTGCATGCACACATGCACATGTAGTTAGTGCACAAGCCCATCCACAGGTTCTTCCCTTACTAGCAACAGAAACAATGATAACATAGCATAAAACTCAATCTAAACAGGTTTTCTTCTCCTGCTTGACAGAGGCTTTTGAATTTCCCTGTAAGACATTTTACCCTACAACATACATACAGAAGAGCAGATCAGTGTGTCAAGCTCCTTGGTGACACAGAAGACAGAAATTCCCAGACTTTAAAGTAGACATAATTTTGGAGGTTTTTTCCCAGGCCTTACCATCCCTGATAGAAGGGTATTTGAGATCTTTTCTAATCTCACCTAATTACTGTTTTAAATCTCTTCATGGACAGTTCTCATGTCCACGCTACTGTTCTGCTTTAATAATTCCCTTTTCTTAAAAACTTACTAAGAGTAATGATATTCTTTCTCAATCTTTATTTTAAAAGTACAGTCTAAATGAAGTCTTTGTGTCCTGTGATTACCTGGATCACTCATTTCTCCATTCCCATATATATTCAATATTTTTGAACGTAGATAGATAGACCTGAGCTAGTGCTTTCCTATCACTAGTGAAGGTATCTCACGTAATAGATCTTCATATTTCATGACACTTAAGACTTTAGACATCCTGTGATTGCTTTGTATCTAGGTCATCTTCCTTTTCTCTTAACTCCACCTGAGTTTGCACCTTGTAGTTGAGACTTTACCAAATGTATGCATTTTCAGTATGTACTATTAAATTTCACCTCATTTATTCTTTGTCTGAATCAACCATTTCCCATGATACACTGTCTTCAAAGCCTTACTGAATGAGATCCACATCTTCTACATACTGGTGTTACTCATGAGCTGTGCTCTCTTCCACAAGGCAGCAGACACCAGTATCTCCTGGTGCAGGGTTCTACTGCCCGTTAACAAGATCAGTGAATAGAAGATGTTTTATCTCCTTGTTAGTTGAACTGAATGTTAAATTGGGTCCTTCAGGAAATGTTCCAAAAGACTGATCCTCAAAACAAGGATCAGATGTGTTGTTTGAAATACATATATTCTTCAGGGATGCTGGGAAATAAGTAAACACAGACAAGGGATATGAGAGCCTTTCTGTCTGCTGTAACTCCCTTTAAATGCACTTATTTATAACATGGAATGGTAGTTTCTGCTGTAATTCTTGTTTTGTATATACTAGAATGACAATCCAATCCATAGAGGTTGTTGTTTTAGAAAACAAATGTCATGTACCCAAAACTCAAAAATTAT
This sequence comes from Athene noctua, assembly GCF_965140245.1. NCBI lineage: Eukaryota > Metazoa > Chordata > Aves > Strigiformes > Strigidae > Athene > Athene noctua. The sequence continues at coordinate 5,719,405 of NC_134040.1, forward strand.
TTGCATTCCCACAGCACAGAAAGAATTACATAGTTCTCGTGAAGTCCAGTTAATACCTTTGACAGAGGCCTGCAGCAAAGTAGAAACAAAAGTTTTGTTTTCTGTCTATGGTAGGTATCAGATTTTCATGGGGAAATCAAGATGAGAAACTGGGAAGAATAAGAGGAAAAAAATGTTTTGGAAATTAATATGAATTGCGTTTCTTCCAGATTATTAGATGTGGTCCTACAAGACAAGCACCTCATAATATCTATAGGGTCTATAATATTGTAAGATCAGACCTCTCTGCTCTTAACTTTATTCCCTAGCTTTAGAAGAACAGATAGTACGAACCAAAGAGCAGACATGAACCTTCATCTGTGTGATTACCCTTAATTCTTTCTAGTTCAAGTTAAATTGGAAAAAAAAAAAAAAAAGAGCTAGGAGGCTCTCCCCCACATGTCCCTTGTACTTTGGTGTATAAAATTTTGTAGCAATTATAAATCAGAATGGTCCTATATCAAAAGGGCTCTGTCTTCCCTAATCAAACTGAAACAAGTACACACACAGCTCAAAAAAAAAAAATGTAACTAATACTGAGATCATTCATATGGAGGCAGTTATGAAGTAGACCATCTTGAGTGTCATCACATGGCATGTACAGGACAACCAGGGCATCACGACCAGTCAACACGGGTTTATGAAAGGCAGGTCCTGCTGACTAAACTGATCTTCTATGACAAGGTGACCTGCTTAGTGGATGAGGGAAAGGTTGTGGAATTGCTCTACTTGGACTTTAGTAAAGTCTTTGACACCATTTCCCACAGCATTCTCCTGGTGAAACTGGCTGCTCATGGCTTGGACAGGAGTACTCTCCGCTGAGTTAAAAACTGGTTGGATGGCCGGGCCCAAAGAGTTGTGGTGAACGGAGATAAATCCAGTTGTCAGCCAGTCATTAGTGGTGTTCTCCAAGGGTCAATACTGGGGCCAGTTCTGCTTAGTAACTATCAATGATCCGAACGAGGGGATCGAGTGCACCCTCAGTCAGTTTGCAGATGACACCAAGTTGGGTGGGAGTGTTGATTTGCTTGAGTGTAGGGAGGCTCTGCAGAGAGACCTGGACAGGCTGGAGGGATGGACCAAGGCCGATTGTATGAGGCTGAACAAGGCTTAGTGCCGTGTCCTGCACTTGGGTCACGACACCCCCATGCAACGCTACTGGGTTTGGGAAAGAGTAGCTAGAAAGCTGCTTGATGGAAAAGGACCCAGGAGGGTGATTGACAGCCGGCTGAACAGGAGCCAGCAGTGTGCCCAGGGGGCCAAGAAGGCCAATGGCATCCTGGCTTGTGTCAACACTGGCGTGGCCAGCAGGGACAGGGAAGGGATCCGAGCCCTGGGCTCGGCACTGGTGAGGCCGCCCCTCGATTCCTGGGTTCAGTTTTGGGCCCCTCACTACAAGAGAGACATTGAGGTGCTGAAGCGTGTCCAATGAAAGGCAACAAAGCTGGTGCAGGGTCTGGAGCACAGGTCTTATGAGGATCAGCTGAGGGAACTGGGGTTGTTTAAACTGGAGAAAAGGAGACTGAGGGGAGACTTTACTGGTCTCTGAAACTCCCTGAAAGGAGGTTGTAGCGAGATGGGGGACTGTCTCTTTTCCCAAGTGACAAGTGATAGGATAAAAAGAAAAGTCATCAAATTGCTCCAGGGGACTTTTAGATTGGAAATTAGGAAAAATTTATTCACTGAAGGTTTTGTCAAGAACTGGAACAAGCTGCCCAGGGACATGGTTGAGTCACCATCCCTGGAGATATTTAAAAGATGTGTAGGTGTGTTGCTTAGGGAATTGGTTTGGTGATGGACTTCACAGCATTAGGTTTAGGGTTAGACTCAATGACCTTAAAGGTAATTTCCAACTGAAATGTTTCTATAGGCAGAGGCCAGCAGTGTGTATAAACTAGATGCCTTTCAGATAAGACATAAACAGATCAATAAGATAAATAGCAAAAGTTTTGTATTTATTTGCATAGCTGTTATGAATACACACAACAGAAACCCTGAGGAACTAGAATGACTTTATGACAGTTCATGTGTAAAAGATCATGTACAGGGATAAGTGTTCAGTAAAAATTGCTGGAGAAGTATTTTGCAAAATTTTTTTTCTATGAAAATATTGGTGAAGTTCTTATTTTTCCCTGAAAAAATGTTCTTAATGCAGGAAAGTGGAGGAGACAGAAGGGAAAGAGGATTTGCAAACAGAATGAAACATATGGATTTGACATTTTTAAAGCAAAGTTTTGATTTTTTAGTTTCAAAATTATTTTTGCACTACTCTTTTTTTTTTGTTTCTTTAATAAATTACTTGTTCTAATATGTAGAAAAGTCAAAGCCAATTGTTTTTATCTGTTGCTATGTAGAACTTTAAAACTGGATGAACTGTTGAATGCAGAATTTCTGAATTCTGCATCCAACAGGATTTCTGAAAAATAGTATTTTTCACTATTTTGTTATGAATTCATTAGAGAAATGTCTTACATTTCCCTCAGTGGACAGAAAGAAGTATTTCTAGAAGTCACCAGTTATGTTTCCTGTAGATGCCTGCCTAGTCTAGGATGGAACAAATCTGCCTCTAGAGATATCTTTATTCAATGAGCTTTGATGGACACTCAATGAGTGACATCAACTAAACTTCAAACTTTTAAGGAGCTAATCTTAGATGAAATGAATTCCCTAAAGGACCTGAGAAATACTTGCATTTCTTTCAGAAAAATTGTAGTTCAGAGCACCCAGTCTTAAATAAATGGGATCGTAAGGAAAAATAGAGTGGTGAAGTCAAACCCATACCCTTAGGAGTAAGAAATGAAAAAAATAATTATGAACTTGAAAAATGGAAATCAGTATTTAAACTTAATCCAATGTCTATTCCAACTCAAATACATTGCTTAAGTACAAGGGAAGAAATCAGCTTTAGCCTTAAGACACTGCATACAGCTTATGGGCCTAAATTTTGACAGTCTAATTTCTTGTTAAATTCAGTTAAGATGCCCTCAGTAACCAAATAAATTGCAGGTAAAATACTCAAGCTTTTCTCAGAGACCCTGACACCTAGCTGAAGACTTTCCTTATGACCCAAAGGAGATTTGCACTTGCAGGTTGCAGATTTCAAAATGATCCTTCCTCACAGGCTGCACATCTTCTGTCATCACATGCTTCTCTCTGCATCTTCTGTATATCCTCCCTCTACATTTTCATATTCATTTTCCACATCATCTTCCTTTCTTTCCTGACATTTATCCCAGTGCATGTGCTTTATTTACACAGAGTAGCAGCTAAATGATATTACAAATTTGAATCCTTTAAAACTGGCTTTAAAGTAAGTTAAACTTTTTCAGTACATTACAACTGAATACAAATTCAGCCTGCAGCAGGTCGGTTTTGCTAGACTGCCTGTTTTATTTAGTTTGGGGTTTTTTGTGTTTGGTTTTTTTTTTTTTTTTTCAAGTGTGTTTAGTGCAAGTTCGTTCCTAACATAAGTCTGTTTCCACTGACAAACTTTTGTCAGAAATAGGCTGCATCCATTTGTACAAAAAGACCAACTTTCTCCAATAAGCCTGTATAAAGTAGATTCTTCTTTCATTACTTGAACACAGTTAAGTTTATAACATATTTGAAAACAGGAAAGATCAATGTATTTCAGTTTTCTTCTGTAAAAGGAGGTCTTCACTGAGAATTGGATCCCTCTTACCTGACTGTAGTCCTCTAAAAGATAATAGTCTTAGTCTAACCAGTCATTTAGGCTTCTCTATAACCCAAGAAGAAAGTGGTGACTACAGAGAGCAATTTAAAATAATACAATGGCTGATTTTCTGGAATAAATCATCCACAGTGATGGCGATCTCTTTTTTTCCCTTTGACTATGCAGCTTAGTCTTAACCACTAAGCTTCAGACAGAGGTGACACAGAGCCTGCAGAGCTTTTCCCTGTGAGTACAGGTGAGGAGCACCTAGGAGAAGGTGCACTACCCTCCCCGACACACGGGCTCACCTAACATAGGGGTCAGGATGGCACATGCCTAAAGATCTCTCTGTCCTTGGGCCTTGAGGCATCAGGTAACTCAATATACTGCCACCACAGTCATCACTCAGACCTGATCATAGGAAGGATGAGGGATCTTATCGTCCCTTACCACGCTTTCTCTGGAAAATAATGAACTTTTCTCCCTCCTTCCATTATGCAGTTTCAATTATATATTTAGCATTTTTCCATTACATTTTTCTAACTCATGCTGCTCATTAAAGAAATACATTTAGCATACTATCATTTAAAATTTCTGTTTAAAAGTGCTGTTATATACCATAATTCTTACAGGCCTACATAAATTGCATTTGCAGTTACTGGGGGATGATGCCTCATAAATCATCAGCAGCTTTAGATATTTTCAGTGCTTCCTGTCAATACCTGGCTATAAATCCTATACCATTGTCATTAACCATCCCAGTACAACTCTTTAAGGAATTTCTTTCATTGCATGAAGACAAGCTTAACATAGTGATGAATGGTTAGAAAATAGACTGCTTCCCAGGGCAATTTCCGCATTTTTATATATTCACATGGAGAGAAAAAAAAAATCAGTTTGTTGTTTACTTGATATTGTCACTAAATTTTGGAAGTTTGCATAAATTTTGCAAGTTTGGATGAACATAAGGGAACATGAAGATGAGTGTCTCAGCGTGGATCCTAAATGGCTGTGAACCCTTACACTCGCGGCATGGCAAGGTTACAAAAAGAGCCTGGTTTCCTCACCTAATTTACTGAGTGATCTGAAAGGAGGCTATACAGCAATCACAGGAAAACTTAGATGTAGCAAGTGCTTTGGTTGTCCAGGAACTCTTTTTTTCTTCTGTTTCAAGCAGTGCCCTCTAGAGGTTGGTGCAGGGTGCTCTGGGCTTTTTTTTTTTTTTTTCCCTTTCTATTTCTGTTACTATTACTCTCTATTACTTATAGTAGCACTGGGAAATGACACATGCACTAAATTATGTTTACAGATTTATTCTAATTTCCCTTACTGGAGTATCTGTTTATTGCCCCCGACCCCCCCCCCCTCCACAATAGACACACTAATTCAGACCACAGGGCTGCAAAATGTTTATAATTGTGATTTTTATCCATAAAAAAAATCCAACAGTGAAAGAACAACAAAGAATCCTCTGGGACTATTCATGTGCATAAAGAGAAGTGCATACTTAATATTCGAAGTGCAACAAATTGTAGGATCTGCTGCCTAGAAAAACATTTGAAAGAATTTCCTACTTTAATTTCTGCAAATCACTCTGTTCTACTCTGCTCTGTTCTGAGGGAGTGAATCTCCTATATAAGAAAATGATCACTTGCTTTTTCTTCCTCTGTCCAGTGTGCTTTTATATAGCCATGTTTTTCAGAAGACATAAGGATAAAGAAAAGCTAATTTAGAAAGTCCAGTCTCAAGAATCTAACAATTAAAAAAACCCAAACAAACAAACATAAAGCAATCAAACAAACAGTATTAGAGTTTGACAAAGTCCCAACAACTCCAATTATCCTAACATTACAGTACTGAAGTTACAGCTTCCATTTAATTTACTCTCCGATGAAATATGTATAACGTGCCATCATTTTAAGCCAGGTTTCCAAGGGAAAAATTCTGGCAGGACCTACTATGTCTGTCTACTTCCAGAGACTTAATTCTTGTAAATGCTAAATGTATTCTGCAATTTCCGATTATTATTTTTAAAAGTTGTCAATTTGCTACCTGTTTTGAGAAAATTTTAAGAAAATTAATGTTAACTTTGAGTTAATTCCTCTATTGAGGCAAAGGCAAGTAGAGAACAAATCTCACCTATTATGCTTCACTAGCCAGATAGTATATTTTCCCTTCTAAGGAAGAATTTGTTAAGGAGGAGACATTCCACTATTTATTCATGGTACTGATGTAAAGATAGATCCTTGGGATAGTTGTTGATAAGCATCTCACCTCCCTATACTGCTCGTCCAATGAAGGAGAATAGGAACTTGTTAAATAGATTTTCACCTTCAACTAAAATGTAATATGTCAATTACTATTTTCTCTCCACTCCAGCACTGAGGATTTTAAGAGTTCCACAGTGGTCTTAGCAGTTTCCCACTACTCTTTTTATGTGGTTTAATAATAATAATGATAATACTATAAAAGAACAATTTAAACATTTGAGTGAAACATCTCATTTGATAGAATTACAAATATTTGTAGTTCAGATCACAGAGTCTGAACATTTATAGTTCAGTACATGAATGCTTTAGTTGTTTCAATATTCCAATCAATAAACAATTCCAATAACAGTAAAAGCTAAATGCAGCAGCAGCAATGCTACTGGATCATTAAACTACCCACAAAATGTTGCGGTTTTTTTTTTCTTTCATTTATAATAGTCTTTGTTCTCAAAGTTTCCTGGAATTAAACATTGTTTTTTTTTTAAAAAAAAAAACAGCATTTTTCTTATATGTTTCCTTTGTTACATATGAGCTCCCAGCCATTAAACAGACTTTATAGTTTGCACAATAATGCATTCCAGAATTTACTGCCAACTTGATAACATTTTTAATTTAGTGAAGCAACACAGTAATGCAATAGTGTCCCTGAAGAAAAATCAGTGCCATTATTTTTCTGGTGTTAAATTTCTCTAATGAAATCAATTCCAATTTATGCTGCTTTTGTTATAATATATAACTTGCTTTAAAGTGTAAATGTCCTAGCTGTCTGCTATAATGATACTCTATGTTTCTGCTCACAAATACAATCACCACTAATGGGATTCATAACTGATTGGAGACTATCAGCAAAAGGCTCTGGCACAAAAATATTTGGGAGAGGGGTGCTAATGATTATTTTAAGAGTAGCTAGACCACTAATACGTCTGACAACTTTTTTTTTTTAAAAAAAAGGAAGAAAAAAGACGTCATGAATCTAGGTGTAACTATGAATTAAAGATGCGTTGATGTCAGAGGAATTACAGAGATGGTCAGTGAACCTAATGTGTTTTGTATATATACAGATGCTATTCACCTTACATGAACTGCTGCATCTGGTTTTGATTGAGAGGCAAGATTTAATCCAATAAGGACCACTTGCTGTAATATATTCTGAGAGACAAATTAGCATAAATAGAATAGTGCTTCAGATTATGTTACAAATTACTTCATTTATCACATGTTGGAGTATGATGGGCTGAAACAGAACAATGCTCTCTTTATCTTTACGAAAGATGGAGTTTTCTTTGCTCTTTTTTTTGGGGGGAGGGAGTTTTTTGGGGTAACTTTTCCTTGCCACCCAGCACCCGGACTTTGCAGTGTGGTAACACACTGATGGCCTCTGAACAAGGTGAGATTCAGTCCTGATAGGAGCACAGATCTCATTTCCTACTCAGTAAATCTGTAACCAACAAAATGGGAAAGCACCCTCAGCTAAATAGTTTATGAAGATTAAACACAAGCTCAAGTAAATATACATGTGAATATTCAGAAGTTTATTTGCTGAATAAAATGGATCAAATCATTCCTAAACTATCTGTGAGTTCCTGGAATATCGTTCCTCATTACTTTGAGACATTTGTGATGTTTTGCTTCAGATGGACTCGTCTCTATTCTTTCCTCTCTAACAATAATTGGCTCCTCATGTCTCATGGGGGTCTGCACACCAGGAAATCTTCATTCATTCTGTGATGGATTTCTCAAGGAATGGAGAACTGGTTACTTTCCTTTACTGAACTTACCTTCTGATGCAGTTTCTAGTCAACAGACCTGCAGGAAAATCTTTACTTAAAACAAAGCTAAACAAAGAACAAAATAAAGTTCTTGCATTTGTGCAGAATTCCCTTGATTTCAGTTCTTCCAGACAGAGAGGAACCCACCAGATACAGACAGAGGAGAACCCAAAGGAATCAGTAAGGAAATCCCATGTTATTCAGACAAGTCTCATAAAGTTAATGGAGATATTTTCATCTCTGATTTAATGTAAATCAAATTTTCATTGTTATACAGCATAAATTCCATACATAAATATTTCATTGGTCAGAATGAAAGCTGCAGCATAATTCCTTTCTGAAAATGAGAGTTATAAAAGTGCAGCTCAGAAAATCCCATTGCTAATGTCTGTGCTGAAAACTGTTATTATTTGTAATATTTAGGTAGTTTTTCTTCTGAATTATTACATATGCTGTTATTAAAATATTCTTAATTACTGATTAATAAAATAATAAGACTGAAAATAATTCTTGTTCATGCATTGTCCATTTAATTATAATTTGTTTTTTCAAATTCAGTGCATATATTCACTTGTGCTTTTCACTTTCTCAATCATAAATATACACACTGTTGAAATTTCAGAAAATATTTCTGAGAGTGGATAGATGGGAGTTTAGCGGCAGATCATTTAGGTTTTTAACAGTACTTCTCTGCAGAGAATGCGTCTTTTTCTGGTTACACACCAAAATGTGTTTGATGGTGAGACATTCATTTTGGTTGCTTAGTCACGAGGTGCTGAGACATAAAACTGTGTGAGATTTGCTTTCTTTGATTGGGTTGGCCTTTAGTTTGCTGCAAATGTGATTTAGAAATCTAGATAAGAAAATGATAAAATCAGAAGATGAATAAGGCCTTGGAGAACTTAGCCTTCATCAAGTGCAATATGTGGTTCTCCCTGGAGTATATGTTTCTGATTTTCTGAGTTAACACTCATGTATTTGTGAAGAGAAAAGTAAGCTAGCCCAAACATTTATTGCTTCGAGAGTGAATAAGTATTCCCTGCTGTTGGCTGTTCAATTTATTAATTTCTTAACCTAGATTTCGCCTTTGGCTTGATGCTTCAGGAGGCAGTGACCTTTAGCAGACATTCTCTGGAAAGACCTAGTGATACTGACATTGGTTTACAAGCTCAATTAGATTCATTCATGTATCTTCTAATTTTGGATATGGTAGTTGATAACATGGCTTTATCATTCTCTTTATTCTCCAGAATAGAGCCAGCGCTTTGCTTCTGCCTCCTTTTAGAGGGAGTTACTGTTACGTGACTGTTTTACAGAGCTTGATTAAAGGAAGCCGGAGTACACAATGTTTGTTTAATATTGCTTACAAAAGGTCCTGTTCAATACTTGTGTTTGACTGATGGTGAAATTATAAGCATGCTTAAAATTAAGGACAACCTTACTCTTTTTGTTCAATCAAAGTATGTTTGTTTTTCATGGTTTCTTATTTTATTTTCTATTCTACTGGTTGGATTTATAGACTTAGATTTGGAGTTTATGCTATATTAAACTTGACAGAATATTAAATTATGTTACCAAGATCCATCTAGTTTTATAAAAGTGGAAAAATATGCCTGAAGAAATAGGGCTGGGGTTTTTTTTACACATACAAAACTTGGAAAGGTAAAGGCATGATTTAAAAAAATCATAACAAGCCACTAATCTAGACTGGCAGAGACATTCAAGTGAGAGTGCTATTAATGAACCTCTCAAGAAAACATATTTCAAGTTATGATGGGTGGGCCGTCCAAGTTTATATTCTGACATTGACGTGGAGTGTGAAATCTTTTGATTATGACTTACATTATTTTTTTAAATGTTTCACCCTACGACATAGACTTACCTACCTGGTCTTCTAGTTAAAATCATCATTACTTCAGTAACAAAGCTATAAAAATATTGTCAAGAAAAGCAGATTAGTTTTCATTAAATAAGTTGCTTTTCTCCAATAGCACAGGAATTTATAATAATATTGTAGTGTCAAAATTATCAAGCTGTTCTTCTCTTTTTTCCTGCGCTGACCACAATTTTCAGTTCTTTTCAGACCTCCTTTCAGTACAAACTGGCAAATTATGTTGTCACCAGAATAAGCAAACCTATGTAAATTACAAACTTCCAGGGATTAAAGCTACCATGTCCAGTACTAGTATATAAAAAATTTTGCATATGTTTAAAATGGGAAAACACATTCTCTTGGAGTGATCTGATAAATATATAAGGTATATATTTAGTCCAGAAATGTACTAAATAAGGAAAGATTCTTAGTAAGTTTCAAAGGTGCTTTCCCGGTTGTATTCAGTCAAATCTCTACCTTTCCAACTAATTCAGGTCAACAGACTTAACCTGAATATTCTGACCTATGGATACAGCCCTAATCCTAGAAATTCACTACAAGAGAAGCAGTCTCTAATGTTCCCATTCCCCAGGTCTCTCTCCACCTTTGCAGCCCTTGGAGGCAGTCTAAGTGGCTACTGACAAGAACTTAGCATATAGCAGTGTGTACATTTTCAAGCCAAAATAAGTTGTGGTAAGATGTGTAGTGAAAACAAACCCACTTGGTTTTGTGATCATTGGTACTGCTTTCCCAGTCATTAAGCACAGGGTCTGGATAACCCTTAAAACTAATTCTAGCCTAACTCTACTGTTGACTAGCAGTGAAGTCAGTTGATAGGGTCAGAAACAACTATGAATGCACTAATTCTGTTGAGTCAGTCTCCTATCTTACAGTAATCAGGAAATTTCATGAGACCATGAAGACGTATAATTTTGCATTTCAAGCCAAGTTAGAAACGAAGAAGAGCATCAGATTATTCCCATTATGTTATTACAGAATGAGTGGAGTCCTTGACGGTTCATGACTGAGAGTCCTCGGGGTGGTAAATCTCTATTTCTGACTAACATCTTCTGGCATCTTCACAAGTGGAATGAGTCCTGTGATTCAGCATGGAACAGAAAACCTCAGAAAAGGCTCAAAACCAGATTAACGTTTCAGTGCTGTGTTGAGCTGTAAAGCTTGTGAAATGGACGTTGAAACAGTTGGAGATGTCATGATGTCAGAGAATCATGGAATCACAGAATTGTCTACGTTGGAAAAGATCTTGAAAATCATCTAGTCCAACCATTAAACTCACACTGACCATTCTCAAATACACCAGATCCCTCAGCGCTGGGTCATCTCCCCTTCCTGCCCTGGGCAGCCCATTCCAACGCCCAACAACCCCTTCTGCAAAGAAATGCTTCCTAATATCCAGTCTAAACCTTCCCTGGAGCAACCTGAGGCCATTGCATCTTGTCCTATCGCTTGTTCCTTGATTAAAGAGACTCATCCCCAGCTCTCTGCACCCTCCTGGCAGGGAGCTGTAGAGGGCGATAAGGTCTCCCCTCAGCCTCCTCTTCTCCAGACTGAACCCCCCCAGTTCCCCCAGCCGCTCCCCAGCAGACCTGTGCTCCAGACCCTGCCCCAGCTCCGTTGCCCTTCTCTGGCCACGCTCGAGTCATTCAATGGCCTTTTTGGGGTGAGGGGCCCAAAACTGAACCCACTCACGGAGGTGTGGCCTCCCCAGTGCCGAGCCCAGGGCTCAGATCCCTTCCCTGTCCCTGCTGGCCACGCCAGTGCTGACATAAGCCAGGATGCCATTGGCCTTCTTGGCCCCCTGGGAACACTGCTGGCTCCTGTTCAGCCGGCTGTCAATCACCCCCCCAGGTCCCTCTCTGACTGGCAGCTCTCCAGCCACTCCTCCCCAGGCCTGTAGCCCTGCTGGGGGTTGTTGTGGCCCAAGGGCAGCCCCCGGCATTTGCCCTGAGTGAAACTCCCCCAGTTGGGCTCAGCCCATGGCTCCAGCCTGTCCAGGACTCTCTGCAGAGCCTCCCTGCCCTCGAGCAGATCAACACTCCCACCCAACAGGGTGTCAGCTGCAAACTGACTGAGGGTGCACTCGATCCCCTTGTCTAGATCATCAATAAAGATGTTAAACAGGAGTGGCCCCAACGCCGAGCCCTGGGGGACACCACTCGTGACCAGATGCCAACCAGATTTAACCCTGTTCACCACAACTCTCTGGGCCCGGCCATCCAGACAGTTTTTTACCCAGCAAAGCGTGTGCCCATCCAAGCCTCGAGCAGCCAGTTTCACCAGGAGAATGCTGTGGGAAACGGTGTCAAAGGCCTTGCTGAAGTCAAGGTAGACAACATCCACAGCCTTTCCCTCATCCAGTGAGCAGGTTGCCCTGTTGTAGGAGGAGATCAGGTTTGTCAGGCAGGACCTGCCTTTCATAAACCCATGCTGACTGGGCCTGAGCATCTGGTTGTCCCACGTGTGCTGTATGATGGGACTCAGGATGAGCGGCTCCATCAGCTTCCTGGGCACTGAAGTCAAGCTGACAGGCCTGTGATTTCCCGGATCATCCTTCTGACCCTTCTTATATATGGGCATCACATTGGCCAATTTCCAATCAGTCGGGACCTCCCCAGTCAGCCAGGACTGCTGGGAAACGATGGAAAGAGGCTTGGGAGCACCCCAGCCAGCTCCTTCAGCACCTCGGGTGTATCCCATCTGGTCCCATAGACTTGTGTGTGTCTGTGTGATGCAGCGGGTCACTGACTGTCTCCTCCTGAATGCAGGGGGGTCGTTCTCCCAGTCTCTGTCTTCTGGCTGAGCAGGCTGGATTCCCTCAGTACAACTAGTCTTGTTATTAAAGACTGAGGCAAAGAAGGCATTAAGCACCTCAGCCTTTTCCTCATCACTTGTTACCATGTTTCTTCCTGTGTCTAGCAGGGGATGGAGGCTCTCCCTGGTGTGTCTTTTGCTGCTCACATACTTATAGAAACATTTCTTGTTATCCTTGATTGCTGAAACCAGATTCATTTCCAGCTGGGCTTTAGACCTTCTGATTTCCACCCTGCATATCCTCACAGGATCTTTGTAATCACTATCAGTGGCCAGCCCCTTCTTCCAACTCTCCTTTTCTCCATGAGTTGCAGCCAAAGCTCCCTGTTTAGCCGTGGTGGTCTTCTCTGTCACCGGCTTCTCTTACAGCACCTGGGGACCGCCTGCTCCTGAGCCATTAACACTTCCTTCTTAAAGAGCGCCCAGCCTTCCTGGGGCCCTGTACCCTTCAGGAGCGTCTCCCCAGGGATCCTGTCAAGCAGGTGCCCAAACAAGGCAGTCAGCCCTTTGGAAGTCCAGGATGTCAGTTCTGCTGTCCCCTCTCCTGGTGTCTCTAAGAATAGAGAACTCTGTTATTTCATGATCCCTGTGCCCTCGTCGGCCTCCAACACCCACATCACGCACCAACCCTTCTCTGCTCACAAAGAGGAGATCCAGCAGGGCACATTCTCTGGTCGGTTCACTCAACAGCTGTGTCAGGAAGTTCTCTCCCACACATTCCAGCAATCTCCAGGACTGGTCCCGCTCTGCTGTGTTGTGTTTCCCGCAGATGCCTGGGAAGTTAAAGTCTCCCACAAGAACAAGATCAAGATCAAGCGATCATGAGATTCCTCCTAAGTGCCTATAGAATATTTCATCCACCTCTCTGTCCTGGGTGGGTGGCCCACAGTAGACTCCCCCTACAACATCTGCCCTGTTGGCCTTCCCCCTGATTCTAACACAAAGACACTCCACCCTGTTTCACTACACTTGTACTCAAAGCAATCATAACAGTCCCTGACATACAGCACCACCCCACCACCTCCCCTTCCCTGTCTATCCCTCCTAAAGAGCTTGCAGCCATCAATTGCCACACTGCGGTCGTGGGAGACACCCCACCATGTTTCTGTCATAGCCAGGACATCATAATTTTCCTGTTGCATCATGGCTTCAAGCTCCTCCTGTTTGTTACCCATGCTGTGTGCATTGGTATACATGCACATCAGATGGGCTGATGTCCTCAGCACCTTTTTGCATTTAGAGGTCCTAATTCCAGCCTGACCTCTCACAGGTATTGCCACAGTTACTGATCCATCAGTATCCCTTGCATCTTTGTTGTGCTGCCTGTCTCCATCCCTTGCCTCCACTGAAATGGCAGAGTGAAGGTCATCACTGGCACAACAGCCCACAAACTCTGGGGCTTATGTCTGGGAGTTCCAGTTTTGTCCCCTTCCCCCTTCAAATCTAGTTTAAAGCTCTCTCAGTGAGTCCAGATATCTCCTGCCCCAAGATCCCTTCCCCCTCTGGGACAGATGTATCCCATCTGATGCCAAAAGGTCTGGCATCCTGTATACTAACCTGTGATTGAAAAATCCAGAGCCCAGTTGGTAACACCAGTCTTGAAGCCATAATTTCATCTGTTGAGTTCTCATGTAATCTTCTTCATCCATCCCTGCAACAGAAGGGATGGAGGAGAACCCAATTTGTGCCCCCGACCCCTTAACCAGTTTACCCAAGCCCCCCAAATCTCTCTTAATTGATTTAGGACTTCTTCTGGTAATATAGTTGCTACCTACCTGAAAATCCAAGAGAGGGCAGTAGTCTTTGGGTCTCACTAAACTGGGGAGTTTAGCTGTGATGTCCTGTACCCAGGCCTCAGGAAGGCGGCAGATTTCCCTATGAAGTGGGCCCAGTCTGCATATGGGGCCTTCGACACCCCTCAGAATGGGGTCACCCACTACAATGACCCTTCTGGGGTTCTTTTTAGAACTGGTTTTAATACCTGGTCTAGAGCAACACAGCCTTGGTGAACCTTGATCTTCCTCCTTGTTTGACTCATTTTCTTCATCCTTCTCTACTTCATTCAAAAGCTCCAGGGGTCCATATCTATTGTGAAGGGACACCATGGAAGGTGGGGAAGGTTGGGAGAGGATTTTCCTGCCTCCCTGAGCAGGGACCTGTTTCCAGTCTCCCCCATTTCTTAGGTCTCCTCCTTCTGCCTGGTAGCAAGAGAGTGAGGGATCACCCTGCCTCTTCTGGAGTCTCCATTTGCTCCTTTTGCTTCACACCAAGGGTAGTAGTTCACTTCTGGAAAAAACTCATTTCCATGTCAGTGGACTCTTGGAAAAGAATTATTTCAGATCTTTGCAAAACGTGCTGAGATTGTCAATAACCATGCCAACTTACATTTCATTGTCGTCTTGTATTCCCCCGTACACCTGAGTTCAGGCTGAATTAACATTTTTATATTTAGACTGTAAATCTTTGCAGTAGACCATATTTTTATCCCACGTTTTTCAGTACTGTTTTACTATGAGTAAAACTCACAGTTTACCAGGATCCAGAAAGAGATGAGTCCCATATAAACTAAGTATACAGAACTGAATAAGCAGGTAAGAATACAGGCACTATTGTGAGAAGGTTTAAAAAAATTTTGACGTGCCTCTTGTAGGCACTACTGAGAGCAGTACAACTGTCATTCTTTCTATAGCATCTAGACTTGACATATTTAGAAATAAAATATAATTGTGTCAAACACAACCAGAGATTATTTATTTTTCTGACAGGTATAAAAAGTAAAACTTTATTTTAAATGTTAAGTGCTCCATATACATTATGACAAATACAGTACAACCTTCAAAGTAAGTGAATTATTCTAAAGGTCAGATATGTCATGGAATATTCAAAGAATAAAAATGCTGCTAGCACACGAGAAAAAAGAAAAGAGCTCAGAGAGAAGAAAGATCAGATGTGAGAGAGACAAGCTACAAATAAATCATTACAGAAATGCATATTTCAAATGCACATGCTCCAACGACTTCCCTTACTCTACGATGTTCTCTTGATTTCTGAATAGGCTATTTGCGTCATTTATGTCATGTATTTCTCCCACAAGTACATATGAAAGTAAAAATGTTATTGTCTTGGTATTTCAGCATGGAGGAAATTGCTTAATTTTATAGTTTTAATTTGCTTGGTTTTCAACCTGTAAACTAATGATGACTGGTCTACCTCCCTAATTTAAACCACAATAGTTTTCAAACAGGCATGAGATATGTTTTTTTTCATTTTATTATTCTGGTACCTATTGATTTTTATTTTTTTCACAAAAAAGAATTATTAAAATTTTCTGATCAGTTCTCCTAACTGCACTGTGTAAATCACTATATCTGTATAACTATTTATTATGTAAATCAGTGCAACAAAGTGGTGAATCTGATACAAAAGCAGACTAGAATATATATATATATATATATATATATGTATATATATATGCTAGTAACATTCAGGATTCACTGAGATGATAGACTGACAATTTCCAGGAAACATAGATAAGAGCAACATAGGGAAGAAAAATGGCAATATATTCTGATTTATTAGTGGATCATTGTTATTCTCCATGAAAAAAACCCCTGACATCTCTTGGTCTTATCCTCACTAGTTAGAAAGAAGTCTAAAACTATGGACATCAGTGTATTCCTCAGCTCTGCTTGAACTGTGCCCATTTACACAAGCTAAAGTTCTGACCCTCTGTTCCACAAAATGCAAAGAACCATCAGAAATAAATGGATTGCAATCAATTTACCAAATGAAAACTGGTTAATTGGATAATGGAAAGAGATGGGAAAAACAAGCAGACCTGGCATTTCAAAAGGTTGGAGATGGTAGTGTAGGATCAATGAATTCATAAAGTATAAGACAATTTAACCAAATTCTAAACAAAGTGAGGTGAACTCAGTGATTATATAAAAATCATCTGATGTACAGCTCATAAGACAACAATTAACCGTGATCACTAAATGAGAAAAAGAACTTCAAAGTATGTATTAGCCATTACACTTTTTCTACTCTTTTTTTTTTCCTGTTTGATTTTTAATTGTGAAACAAACGCCTGTGTGTTAATATAAAATACATACAGAACATTGGGAGTAGATAAACGATTACAAGATCTTTTTTCCTGATTATACCTATGGGACATTTAAAACCTCCAGATTTATCATTCAGTATGGTTAGATGTACATCTATAGATATCTATATACCTATATATGTATATAGGTAGATATAATAGTGAACTAGGTGGTTGCTTGTTTCTATCAGCTGCTAAATTATGTGATTAAGGGTTAATCACCATGAACATGAGGTTTTGTCAAGGAGTGAAGGAACAATGAGAACTGGAGGCTTCCCGACCAGAGCAAAAAGAACTCCCAGGGATGTGCAAGGAGGAGGGTTCAGAGGTGAGGGAAAAGAAGGGAAAAAGGTAGATTGAAAGAGGTTCAAGGATGAAAAATAGAGGGAGAGGGAATAAAAGAAGACAGCTGAATGTAAACCAGATGCTGGTGAGCACATGTCTAATGAAGCCTTCTGCCTAACCACCACAGTCTGTGCTAACTTGTTATTACAATCCATTCCTCACTCTTGCCCTGAGTGAGGGACTCTATTTTGTGTGTATGTGTGTGGAGGTCTATATGCCAGCAACTGGAAAAGAAACGTTGTTCATATGGGACTGTAGGTCTGAGAACTCAACAACAGGAGACACTAGGGTGTGCATGTGTTTCCCTGTGCAACTGTCAATCCCTTGTATGCATTCATATGTTATTAATTAACAAATTCCCACTGGGAGGAGCTATCAGGATGCTAAGGGACCTGGTAGCCAGCTGCTGGAGGGACCATGGGTCTTGGGCTAGATGATGTAAAGACCAGAATTTCAAGGACTGGCTACTGGGCAGCCTGTTCCAACACATAATAACCCTTTCAGTGAAAAAAATTCTCCTAATATCCAATTTAAATATCCCCTGACACAGCTTGAGGCCATTTCATCTTATCCTATCACTTGTTACTTGGGAGAAGAGACCAACCCTCACCTCACTACAACCTCCTTTCAGGGAGTTGTAGACAGCAATAAAGTCTCTCCTCAGCCTCTTTTTCTTCAGACTAAACAGTGCTAGTTCCCTCAGTGATTCCTCATAAATCTCATGTTCTAGACCCTACACCAGATTTATTCCCCTTCTTTGGACATGCTCCAGGACCTCAATGTCTCTCTTGTAGTGAGGTGTGGCAGGTGCCCAATGAGAGCAGAGCTTCTGGGCTGCTGAGCTGTAGCAGCTCCTGACTGCTTTTGTTCTCAGGCCCTCGTGGTAATTGGGGCACTTGGGCAATGGGAGCCGCTGCTGAGCACAGGTCAGATTGGGCCTGGGTATAAATGGAGTCCCCTGGGGGGGCCATTTGGAGCTCATCCCCTGGAGCAGCAGCTGAGGTCGAGGACTTTCCCCTTGGGTCAGGACACTGCCCTGAGCAGGTCCTCGAGGGTGAGAGCCCTCACTTGTCAGGTGAGTGATAAAGCGTTTTGGATTGCCATTAAACCCTAGGTAGCAGGGTTTTGTAAAGCATTTGGGGTTGCTGTTAAACCCCAGGGAGTGGGGCTTTGTTCTGTGTTTTGGGTTGCCGTTAAACCCTAGAAAGCTGTTCTGTTCTCCTTTCACAGACATACACACCTGTAATTTATGGAGAGCTAGTTACCTGTGTTAATAATATTTATTTTTTTTTTTAATTTTGGTGGTTTGTTGTTTATTTGAGAGCATCCGTAACAGAGGAGCCCAAACCTGAATACAGTATTCGAGGCATGGCCCCACCAGTGCCGAGTACATGGAGACGATCACCTCCCTAGTCCTGCTGGCCACACTATTCCTGATACAAGCCAGGATGCTACTGGCCTTCTTGGCCACCTAAGCACACTGCTGGCTCCTGTTCAGCCGGCAGGCAACCAACACCCCCAGGTTCTTTCCTGCAGTGTAGCTTTCCAGCCACTCTTCCCCAAACCCAGTAGCGTTGCATGGGAGTGTTGTGACCCAAGTGCAGGACACAGCACTAAGCCTTGTTCAGCCTCATACAATCGGCCTTGGTCCATCCCTTCAGCCTGTCCAGATTGCTCCGTAGAGCCTCCCTACCCTCAAGCAAATCAACACTCCCACCCAACTTGGTGTCATCTGCAAACTGACTGAGGGTGCACTCGATCCCCTCGTTCCGATCATTGATAGTTACTAAGCAGAACTGGCCCCAGTATTGACCCTTGGAGAACACCACTAGTGACTGGCTGACAACTGGATTTATCTCCGTTCACCACAACTCGTTGGGCCCGGCCATCAAACCAGTTTTTAACTCAGCGGAGACTACTCCCGTCCAAGCCACAAGTAGCCAGTTTCTTCATGAGAATGCTGTGGGAAATGGTGTCAAAGACTTTACTAAAGTCCAAGTAGAGCAATTCCACAACCTTTCCCTCATCCACTAAGCAGGTCACCTTGTCATAGAAGATCAGTTTAGTCAGCAGGACCTGCCTTTCATAAACCCGTGCTGACTGGGCCTGATCACCTGGTTGTCCTGTACGTGCTGTGTGATGACACTCAAGGTGGTCGACTCCATAACCTTCCCTGGCACCATGGTCACACTGACAGGCCTGTAGTTCCCTGCATCCTCCTCCTGGCCCTTCCTGTAGATGGGCATCACATTTGTTAACTGCCAGTCAACTGGGACCTCCCCAGTTAGCTAGGACTGCTGAAAAATGACTGCAAGTGGCTTGGTGAGCAACTTCTGCCATCTCCCTCAGTACCCTTGAGTGGATGCCATCAGGCCCAATAGACTTGTCTGTGTTTATCTAAGTGGTGCAGCAGGTCACTAACCATTTCCCCTTGGATTAAAGGGGCTTCATTCTGCTTCCCTTCTCTGTCTTCCAGCTTAGGGGGCTGGGTACCCAGAGAACAACTGGTCTTACTATTAAAGACTGAGGAAAAGTAGGCATTAAGTACCTCAGCTTTTTCTTCATCCTTCATCACTATATTTTCACCAGCTTCCAATAAAGGATGGAGATTGTCCTCAGCTCTCCTTTTCTTGCTAATGTATTGATAGAAACATTTTTTCTTGTCTTTTACAGCAACATCAATTTAACTTCTATTTGAGCTTTGGTCCTTCTAATTTTCTTGCTTCATAACCTCACAACATCCTTACAGTCCTCCTGAGTTGCCTGCCCCTTCTTCCAGAGGACATAAGCTCTCCTCTCCTTTTTTTCATGAGTTCCATCCAAAGCTCTCTGTTCATCCAGGCCAATCTTCCCTGTCAGCTTGCCTGTCGGCACGTGGGGATGGCCTGCTCCTGTGCGTTTAAGGTTTCCTTCCTGAAGAATGTCCACCCTTCCTGGACTCCTTTGCCCTTCAGGACTGCCTCCCAAGAGACTCTGTCAACCAGGCTCCTAAACAGGCCAAAGTCTGCTCTCTGGAAGCCCAAGGTAACAGTTCTGCTGACCCCACTCATTACTTCTTCAAGAATTGAAAACTACTGATCTCAGACCAACCAGGATCAGAGCAACACACTGACTCATGACAAACTCACTCAAGTTTGCTGAAGGGGGAGCATTGCCAAGAGAAAATGCTGCCACACTGTATGCAAGCTCCCAATTTATTACCACTTCTTTAAAAAAGGTTAATTTCTACTTCTACATCCTACTGACCTTCAGATTTTGTCTGTTTACTGCTCACACACTCACCATGTGTTCTGCAGGTGGTGTTCTGACCTGCTGTTTCGCACACTTGAAAAACAGTGTTCTGCAATGTTGCCTCATTTATCCACAATCGTTCTTCTAACCTCAAGGTCAGTTTACGTTTTACTATCTTCCAATTCTTAATTCCCACAGAAAACTATAATTTTTTGATCACTATGCCCAAGATGGCCTCCCACCATCACATCACCCACGAGTCCTTCTCTATTCACAAACAACAGCTCCAACAAGACGCCTTCGTTAGTTGGCTCACTCACCAGCTGTGTCAGGAAGCTCTCTTCCACACACTCCAGGAACCTCCTAGACTGTTTCCTCTCAGCTGTGTTGCAAGGTTTTAATTCAGATTTTTAATGGTTTAACTCAAATGACTCTTTATCTGTGTTAAAATCAATTAATTCTTTCTTCAAGTAGTCAAAAAGCAAACAAACTGAATCCAGAGAAAAACAGAGAGGAAAAGTCTTTTATTCTCTGGAGAATATATTAGTACCTAGACTGGACTCCCATTACCTTATTCAGAAATACTGTAAAATATTTAAAATCTGTTTGACTTATTCTGCCAGTGAGTCGGGAAATTAATCAGGATATAAAGGTGTTTGTGGTCTGCAGGGAATAGTGTAAAATGGATAGCCACAGTTACCTGTGAATAACTTATTTGTCACATTCGAGTCATAACATTTCACAGCCTAATAAGAATAAATGTGCAGTTTTATATGTTTAATTTACATATGTAAAACTGAATAGAGGTTTCTGTGCATACTTTAGCACCGTAAATAGCAGTAGATTCGTGATAACGGCATTAGCTACAGCAGGTTCATGCATTACTATGTAATACATCCCTTTACAATTTCAAACAGCCCATTTTTCTTCTCCGTCTTTGCTGCTGTTCTACATGCTATATCTGGGAAACTGGAGACTAAGTATAGCATTCACTATGCCTTGAACTGGGATGCATGGATAGACTGAAGATGGCTTTGAAGATTATGTATCTATCATGACATGAATATTCATGTTTGTCTCAAAGAACATGTGTCCTTCGTTATTCCAACAGAACTGTACCTTTAGTTAACCCTGGGTCACTGTGTAGGAAGGAAAGGACTCCTCATAGGGTCAGAAGGAGACCAAGAAGCATCTTAACACTCTTCTCTTCTGCCTATGTGTGATTTCTGTGTTTTTTATAATCTTTTCCTAAGCACTCTCTACTATTCAGAGGATACAGGGGTGGAAGGGCTATTTAGACTCCTATTCCCTTCCTCTGCACCAAGCTGGTCAGGAAGCTTAGGCAGGAGATGGATGCTCTGTTGACTGCTCTGAGGGCAGTTCCTCTTTTTTTAGTCCAGTATAGAGCTTGCAAATAGGTCAGGAAATGAAACCTGAAATTCCTTTTCCTAGGTAGGATCTTTAAACATTAGGCTAAGATTTTCATGTATGCTTTACCCACTACCAGAGAAAGGGCAGCAATTAGAAACTTTTCCATGGGAGGAAGAAGGCAGAATCTTTAATGTCTTTAATCTCCTCTCAGTTATTGTAAAATATGTGTTTGAATCTGTAATCTAGAATTCAATTTGCATCTGAATTCTAGACTCCGGAACCAGATAGGGAATGCGTTTATATTTACACCTGATCAGTGTTTCCCACTTGTTAACATCCAAGATATTTTTCAAGTCTCTCCTCATGCCATGGTTTGCTGGGTTTTTTTAAAGAATTTTTGGTTCTTCTATTGAGGTACATTGCTCGCTCCCTGTGTTATATGGGTGACTAGTGCTATCAGAATTTGGATCCTGTTCCAGATGCTTCCTATGTAAGGCTGAAAGTCTGACTCTCTCCTGACATTGCATATATGTAGTGAGTATGACAGTGTATATGAATTTATCTTCCCTTGTCAAGAGTCCACATTACAGACAGCCTCATGGCACAGCGTGAACGTTTTTTTCAAGGCTCACAGTAATGTCTAGTAAAAAGAGGAGGAAGCACAGAAAAATTGGGAATTCGGTGGGAACTTGGGTATGCTTATCTGATGCACCCTAAGAGGCAGCTATGTCCCCTCCTCAGGAATCACACCTTGAATTTAACATTTTCAGAGAATAACACTGATTGAGAATTGTCAGTTAAAACATGTCTGTATTTCATAACAGAATGGTCAGATTAATGTTAGTTTTGGCCAGCTAGGAAGGTTTTCAATCAGTCTTTCTGAAAAGCTATTTAGGAAGCATAACACACCGAAGCCATCGCTTTGAGGAAACTTTTACATGTGAACCACTCAGGACTTCCAGTCGCTCAGGTCGGCTGGCTCCTCATATCTCCAGACTTCAGGAGAATGGGGAACCATCTCATCAGTGAATTCATGCTGGTCAGACAGACAGGTAGCCCGGCAGTGTGAAATCTGTGATGTCCTTAGGACAGAGCTGCCCAAACAAATAACGCTGCCAACTTCTAATGAATACTGTCAGGAGTCATGTCAATTTTAGCTGTTTGATGCTGATTCTCAGAGAGCACATGTGACTTCTGTAGCACAAAGACTTGATATTCCTTATGTGTTTCTTCTTTATTTAGGCTATTCATTTTTTCAGGAATACTGGGGGATAGTAATTTTCTTCCAAATAAATCTGCAGATCTGAACTTTTTCTGTTAAATTCTATTTATTTACTTTTCTTCTAGTGTCCCTGTTCCTCATAAAAAGCATAAACCAAAACTGGTGTTAAGATCTGCATTTGTATTTTCAGATATCATTTTCTCTGGACTTTTTGCAAACACTTGGGTTTTACCACCTTATAATGCACTCTGTCTTAATTAGTTGTCTTCACTAAAGAAATAGCCAGAATTAAAGAAGTTTTAACAGAAACTATGTGTTTATATGGAGAAGAAATATTCAGCCATATAGTAGTTAAAACTGTCACAGATTTATAAAATAAAACAACATGAACCCTGTACTAATGGTTTAAACCAAATCCCTTGGGATTATAAAACCTTCATGGGGACAGATTTTACATCTGTTGACTGGGGATGGGAGGATTTATGCATTCTTCTGCAACATCTGGTACTTGCAAACATCAGCGAAGATGACAGTCTATAGGTCTGATCTAGCATGACAATTTCACTGCTACATAAAATCTGGACAATTATATTAATCCTTTGTTTTCCAAAGGACTAATTCTCAATTTGGATTACAAAACATGAAAGAACAGTGTTTGCTTTTTTTTTTTTTTTTTAATGCCAGCTTATAACAAGAACACCTATTAAACAGTAATATTAAGATCCATATCTAATTTCTCTGGCAATTATGATGAAAAATTCACATAAACAATTAAGTTTTAATTATGGGCATTTAAATATTTTAAGTGGAATCTACTTAAAAGAGATGATTAGGCTTTAACTGCGATATTTCAAAGTAACTACAAGTTAACAACCAATCCACTTCCAAAGTGTCAATTAGCACGGTTTAGTTACCTTGTCACTGATATCCAAATGGTTTTTGAAACACCAGCAAAATGCTTTAACATAACTAGATGCCTGATATGTTAATAAAATTGTAACAGATTGCTTTCTGATGTCTAATTTTGAATTAATGACATTATATCTAAGTTTTCTCAGACAGCAATCATCTAGCTTTTAATTACATTACAAAAGAAAACTTGAATATTGAGTTTATAATTAATATTGTAAATGATGCAGGAAGTTATAACAGTAAAAAGGTTGTTGAAAAGATCATTTATTTTTATCTTAATTCATGATCCCCTATGTTCCCTTTAAAACAGAAATAACATACACATTATTCATAAAATTCTAATTGTATTTTATTTAGAATCAATGCAACTCTCTATGTTGAATTAAGTTAAAGTAGATTCAGGCCGTATCTATAGTGCTTCTGTTTACTAAACAAGCATGCAGTGCGTCATTTTCCAGGCGCCAAGAATTCTTAACTTAATGAACATGTGACATTAACACAAAACAAAATTGTCTGGTTTTGCAAATCCTGATTTTTAGGTTTGTGGGTCCAGATAGGAGAGTTCACAGTACCTTTTGCAATGCATGGGGAGACTTTGATGACTCGCAGTCCATATTCTAGCAAAGGAGTGAGGAATCCAAGAAGCAAAATATCCTCATTCTGTTCCCTATTCTGTCATGTGGAAACTCCAGCTGTTTGGCTGTGCATCTGCCGTCACAGGTAGAGCTGTTGCTCGTATGTTTGTTGGACACTCTTCTAAGAACAAAAGCATCTGTAGAAGTATGAATCTGACAAAGCCAGACAAAAAACATCTTTGCTACCAGGTTTGGTAATATAGTGAGGAGATTTAGATTGGCCTCAGGGTGGAGACCAAAGCCCAAAGAGAAGCTTAGGACAGTGTGGCAGTGCGCGGTACTCCCACTGGCCTTGATAAAACAGCATGGGAACCAAGCAGGAGGAATTAGAGGTCTGTTCAGTGTCACAGATCTGGTGATTCACTGGGATTACTGCCTGGAGTGCTGTTCTAGATGTATACTGTCTTTTTAGGAAAGACAGGTAAATAAGATGGTGGGTAGGATATGTGTTCTTTCAGAAAAAGAGTGGCTCCACTGCACAACACTTTGCTATTGAGGCTGTGGACCAGATGAGATCTTATGGATCAGGTCTCACAAGTCCTGTACCCTAGTGCTAGAATAACATTTAGAGAACTATGCCTGAAATTTCCCATCTGGTTCTTTGTTCTGAGGTGAACAAGAACAGGGAAATACCCTTTGATGTAAGTAAACTGAAGAAGGAAGCATAACATTATTCTCTGCAGAAAATAGCAAAGTAATAACATTTCATTACAATTTGTCCACCTGCTTTGGATTCTTTTGGAGTTTATAGCATAAAAGTGTCTTCAAGGGAATGGCATGGGAAAATAAGAGTCATGTCACACATGTCTTTTTCTACAAAACGAGTTCTGCCTGTGTGAGCTACTAGTATGAGACATTCCTATTCATGATCTGAATAAGATATTTGAAACACAAAGTTGATGTACTCCACTGGGACATCATGGAGTCACCCTGCCTTCCTTGAACCATTATCTATCTTATATAAATAAATGTACCTTGAAAACAGAGAGCAATACCAGAAGCAAAAATTACAAGGTTATGTCCTATCTCAACATCTGAGGAACACGGAGATAGGTTTAATGCCGATGTTCATACTTGGCAAACCAGTATGAATGTCCGGTACCAGACTGGATTTGCAAAGCATGGACAAGTACCCTGAAGTCATTCCACTGGAACCTTAATAACTACTTGTATAAACTCTTTGCCTATTAGTCCTCTGTCCCCAGAGCAGGTATATTTTAAAGAGCGGAAAGTGTAGAACACAGAGATTTTTCCTAGAGCCTTAGCTTTTTATTCTTTTTTTTGTGCTTAAATGACTCATTAGGGTTTAAAATTAATGCCTTATTTTTCTTTCCTTTTCTCCTCTTTCCCCTCTAATTCTAGTTTATGTAGCTAATCTCAAAAGGAGAGATATTCACTGAATAGAGTGACCTACGTTTTGGAAAATTAAATTAAGCGATATCATATAATAGCCTGTGTATACAAATCTGTGTAATTACAGATCATTGTGCAATGGCTTTTACAAATCAAGGAACAGAGCACAGTGATTTGTTATAATCATCCTGGAATACACTTCCTGGTGTGTATGATGGTTCTGAACTCTGGAAATTATAGAGATTAATTTCTGACTGCTTCCTAATGAGCAATAACTTTTTCATCATTCCCTTGGGTAAAACAAGGATACGTAATTTCTTGTTTCACATTTTGTGGGATTTTATTTTTGTAATTTTGGGTGTATTGGAAGGCACAATTCTGCATGCTCTGCCTATGCTGTAATTTCCTATTTCTCACTTTCTGAATACTGCGTTGTTAATAATTCAATATTGTCTCATTTTATAACAATAACAAGTTCGTAAAGGAGGTTGGTTTTCCCTATGTATTCTCTCTTCTTTCTTTCTTTCTTTCTTTCTTTCTTTCTTTCTTTCTTTCTTTCTTTCTCTTTCTCTCTCTCTCGCTCTTTCTCTCTCTCTTTCTTTCTTTCTTTCTCTCTTTCTCTCTCTCTTTCTCTCTTTCTCTCCTTCTTTCTCTTCTTTTTCTCTCTTTCTCTCTTTCTCACTCTTTCTCTCTCTTTCAGTCTTTCTCTCTTTCTTCTTTTTAATTGAATGAGCCTATACTGTGGTCAGGAAGCAGGAAGACAATGATCAGTTTAGGTCTATCAAATAATTTTCTAAGTTCTTGACTGTTAAGTCTAGATATTGTGCTTTCAATTCTCCCTTGGTATCTTATCACAAACATTTACACAACCTTCTGAACAGTATGCAATATTTGACTTATTTTGTGTTTAGTATGTTAACATGCTCTAGATTCTTCCCTCCTCCTGTTCTTGTCTGTATGACAAGATTCGTGCATGTATAAATCTATATATTGTGAAACCCTCAACAAACCTTTCTGAGATAAGGAAGCCACTTTTTTATTGATAGGATATTGAAACAAGCACAGAAAGGATCTGTGACTAACTCAAACTGCCTGAAATGCAGAGCACTGTTTGATCAGATTATCCCTCTTCACTGAAGACCAATTCCCATTGCAATTTCTCTACCTGTAAAAGGTACTCTGGAATTATATCAAACACCATGCCCAAAGACTGGGAAATACAATCATCATCCCAAAAGTAAAAGAAGGTTTAAAATAATTCATCTGGTGTAATAGGATTTTTTATATAAAACATAGTAAGAATGGATGGAGAATTGAATTTATTACAGATCGATAATACAGATTCCTCTCTCATCTTCCATCACAACACATTTTGCTGGACCTTCTGAGGTTCAATCTTTGAGCTCTGAATGGCTTTGACTCCATCTTCGGTTATAATCCAAATGTGGCTCATGATCCATAGGAAGAAGTGGATGAGCTCTTACAAAAAGAAAATATACTTCTTTTAATACTTCCTGCAGTTCTGAAATCACCAAAGTGAATCAAAATTAATTTGGATTGCATAGATTGTTTTTGAAAAATAAGTCTTTCTGACATAATCAGACTTGATTCTAACAGCTTCCCCATGGCCATGTATTATGACACTGGGTCGGGAATAAAACGTTTTCATCATATCACTATTGAATCTTTGTATTTATTGCGCTGGAGAAATGAATGAAGCATTAATTCTACCATAATAATAAAGATATAATACATTGCTTTCTAATTATAATCTGGCACACAAATTTTACTGTAGTAGCTACAAAGGTTATCTCCCTTCAATTGTCTTTCAAAAGTTCTGATTTCTCCCTTACATTGCCTTTTTTAAGAGGTTTTTCTTGGAAGAGTTCTCATATCTTTCTGAACAGAAGTTCATGAGACTCTCTAGTGATACATAAAGATATAGCCCGAGAGATCCTCTGTTAAATTGTTTACTTCGTTATTTGCTGTTGTCATTTAGCAAAAAAACAAAAAAACCAAAACAAAAACCCACAACCTTAAATCCTGTAATACAATTAGCAGTTTTAGGCTATGCTGTAGATTGATAATGTTTGAAAATTTGTATTTTAGCCTAAGTATATAGCAGAATGTAGTACCCAGATATTATTTTATCCAGACAGCATATCTCCTGATCTAATTCATACTTTAATAATCCAGAATTCATCTATGAGACAAATGAATATAAGATTAACTGAAGAAAACAAATATGAATAAAGAGATAATAAAACACAGAATTCAAGACACTGTGCAAATTGCACTATTAAGTTCATAAATCTGTAGATTTGATTCTGCTTTCATCCATTTTGTTCTCCTTTTGATTTCTTGCTGGGTCTGACATTTGTATAGTTTTTCTTTTGCTGGGATGCAAAACACAACTTACCTAGAAAAATGAGAAAAACTGTACGATTCAACTCAGATTATAACACTACAATTTAGGAGAGACATAACGAGACTTTTGCGGTGTAACAGTGAACTCCTTCTTCATGTTCTGTGTGAAGAAAGGGGGAAGGAGTGGAGTTTAGGCAACAGCAAACGCAGTTATGTTACACAGCAAGAAGAGCTTTTCATCTACAGAAAAAAACACTAGAATAAGACATCATGGGAATTTCTGCAATCTGCAACCCTATTTTTCTAAGAACAATTTAGGCAAATGTTTGTCATTAACTTCTATGATTAACTAATCCTATCTCTGTGCAAAGGGGACAGCACAAATGACCTCTTGAAATTCCATGCTGCCCCGTTTTCTGCAATAAATAATTTTCAAACATTTACCCTTTGTTTTTGTTTTTGTTTTTTCCAAAACACTGATATGAGCAAGGTAGACACTAAGACAGTACGACAGGGGAAACAGCAAGTGTAAGATTTTTAAGCATGACCATCCAGGAGCCTACATCCCAAGCAAAGATGTTTCAAATGCATAAGAGAAAAACGAAATAATCGACAAGGGAATCCTTTCCTTGTAACAGTGCCACAAGGCAAGTAATCAGGAAAGGCTACTCACAAAAGAGTTCAGGTGGGCTGGTCATTGTGATTAATTTTTCACTTATTTGTCAGTCTATAGAAATCAGCATTGGGAGGTTGCGAGGCTGCGATATAAACTTATCTTAAGAAAGCATAATTATGCAGACCTCAGTCATAACAGTGGTAAACATGAATGAAGTATAAGAAGATCAGTGAAGATACTTTTTTTTTCTTCATAGGCAACAAAAAAAAATTTGAAGTAAAGTCTCTGATAATTACAAGTTAAGTTGATTTTACTATCTCCATGACCTGAACATTTTTGTTTGCATTTTTAGACTTGATAGTTCTGAAGTTATTTCTGTTTATAGACAATAAACAAGAAGATTTCTGTTGGTTGTTTGTTTGTTTATATTTTTTCAGATTTCCATTGTAGCTTTCTCCAGTGACTTTGAGAAAATAATTTAGTGAATATCGGAATGATGAAAAAGAAACATGAAATAAAGTAATATACTTAGTAAATATTTGAGGATAAAAGAGAATATATTGGTTACATCCAGTATAATGAAGTTTTCAGAATAAATAAGAGCATTGAAAGCACACTAAAATAGTAAGAAACTGCAATATGTGCCTAAATATTTAGGGCTAGATCCATAAGTAATATGTCAGCTGCTGTACCCTCTGTGCTGCTTTCACTGGAGCTCTGCCAGTTCATGTTGTCTACAGATTTATCTTTTGATGTTAATTAATATACAGTTGTTGAAAGATATTTGTAAAGTTTCAGCTTCTCTTTAGTGTACAGGGTTTTTTAGAATTTTTGACTTACATACATAAAATGCTTCTAAAGCATTCTCTGAAGATCTTTATTGAGTTTGGGTTTCTTTCATTTTATACATTTAACGTTAGTAATGCCCTTTTTTCATGGTTCCCAGTGGAAAGTGTCAGAGAAGTAGCATGCGTCTTTCAAGCCTTCTTTTCTGAAACTTCTTAGAGAAATTAAATGTATACTACAAAACAGACAAATTCCCCAGAGAACATTCCACACATTTGTGTTCTAGTAGCCTCACTGTGAGAAAAATGCTGAAAAAACCCCGTAGTGATATCGGGAAATTCTAGAAGAGTTGTTGGGGGGTATAGGAGGACTCAGTGACTCTAGGAGTAGTGGTTGGTTCAACTTCCATCCCAGTGTCACATTATGCAGATGTTGCTGAACATCTCTTGTCACATTCACTTCATGAAACAGGGCTAGTGCCCAACCCAGGTATTGGTTATCCTCCTTCAAAATGGAGATCTCGTGGGACCTCTATAGGAAAGTCATATTTCATGAAGGCAACAAAGTAATGCTCCATGGAAGGATCAGATCCCTTTACACTTTTGCTTTCTTCCTGACACCAATTTCTTCATATGGGGAGGAAGTCAGCTTTGAGTAAATGCCTAAGAAGTAAGTCACACCAGTTTTTAAATGTAAAAATTCAAATTAAAATCAGAAGATATTAGAGGGGTGGAGGAGAAGAGATGTTAAGCTGGATGGGGATGCATATATATACATTCAACATCTCTGCTATCTGTTACAGTATTATCACAAAGTTCAACAGAAAATGTCTTTCTCCATTCCCTTGGCTGCTCTTCTGTATATTTATCTGCATATTAGAAGCATGCTTGTGTTGTTTTGTCTTACTGTTTTGTTTTTTTTCTTTTCTCTTGATGTATCGGAAATAGACAAATAGGCACAATTAAGAGGCTGTTCACCTGAAGCTGGTAAAGAAGATAGGGAACAAATGATTGAAAATAAAACAGGGAAAAAAAATTATAATCTCATTTTCATCTTATAAGAAAAAACAAAGATAAACAAAATGTAGTTATTTTTCTTTCCTATTAAAAATGTAATTTTCTTCTGCTTTTGAATAGTGGAAAATAATTATTTGCTTTCTGTTTAGTTTTTGAACCCTCAAACCATCCTCTTTCTTTTTTCTTTCCTTTCACTTTCACCATTATTAAAAATGGGCATATAATGTTGATTTTAAGATTTTAATCATCTTTCAATTTATTCCAATAAATATATTTTAAAAATAATATTTCAGTCATTGTTGTGCCATCTTGTAAACAGGAAGATTTGATACGGCAAGCTTGGAATTTACTACAGGTCAGGTTCAACCCAAAATTCAATATTGTCAATAAAACGTATAATCTTTCTTATAGTCAAATATCACCTCAGCTGAATTATGACCTCACAGACACCTCCTGAGCAATGGATACTGACAGTGATGACAGTTGTGCTGGTTTTGACTGGGATAGACTTAATTTTTTCCATTGTGTTGAGTGTGGGGGTACATTTTGGATTTGTGCTGAAAATAATGTTAACACAAGGATGGTTTGTTATCGCAGTGCTTACACAGAGTTAAAGGCTTTTCTGCCTCTCACCCCACCACACCAGCGAGTGGGCTGTAGGGAACAAGATGTTGGGAGGGGACACAGCAAGGACAGCTGACCCCAACTGACCCCAGGGATATTCCAGACCATTTGGAGACATGATCAGCATATAAAGGTGGGGAAAAAAGAAGGAAGGGAGGGACATTCGTGTGATGGCGTTTGTCTTCCCAAGTCACCATTAGGTGTGATGGAGCCCGGCTGTCCTGTAGATGGCTGAACCCTGCCTGCCGATGGGAAGTGCTGAATGAATTCTTTGTTTTGTTTTGCTTGGGTGTGAGGCTTTTGCTTTCCCTATTAAGCTGTCTTTATCTCAACCCATGAGTTTTCTCACTTTTACCCTTCTGATTCTGTCCCCCATCCCACCAGGGGATAACGAGCAAGTGGCTGTTGGAGCTTAGTTGCCGTTTGGGGTTAAAACATGACAACAACCCAATTGTCGCACTTGGAAGTAAATTGCCTTAATGTGTATTAAAGTGCTAATTATATGATTTCTGAAGTTGGCAATTATCTACAGCTCCAAGAGTTTCTGTGTCAGCTGCAGGTAAACGTACTTTGAAGACTCACCCCAGCTCATCAAAAAAAATCTCCCTGGTAATAGTGAATGCTATGTTACAGAATAGATGCGCCTCACAGTTATAAATCAGTGTATAATGTGAAACACAGAGTTTCTCTTTGAAGAGAATACATTTTAAAAGTAAACAAAAGAAATCTCTTATAGGTATAATCTAAAAAACCAAAATATGAAAAAGAGAATAGCATTTAATATTTTGAAACATTTCTTTAATCAATAAAAACCTCGGCACTGTTTCTAATAATTGATTAACATTTATAGGTTTCACGGAATGATCTCTATAAATTATAATTCTGCCTGTCAAATAATCTGTCCATTAGTACTGCAAGAAGAAAAGTCCATGTCCCACACCATTGTGACAATTATAAAATATTGATTAATCTATCATCTTGTGTTCAGGAGGAAGTTAAGGAAGAAAAATTAAAAGAACAACATATATGCCATATATTAGGAATAGATGATAAGAGCTTTCTCAAATTGTACTAACTAATTGATACTATTAAAGACAAAAAAGATATAAGAAAAAGAACCTGGCATTATGATCTCTATCAGTATAAGTAAATCAAGTAAATCCTCCACTCAATAATCCTGTTATGAAACTATGCAAGAATACAAATTGCACCCATATTGTAAAACTATCTTGAATAAGATGTTAGAAGGATTTCATGTCAGAAGTTCATTCATCTAGCTATTAGTCTTTTGATTTTCATGAAATCATAGTAAATAAAAGTAAAATACACTTTAAGAAATGATCTAGTCCTTTGTCCTCCTTCAGGGAAGACACCTCATTGATTCCTGATTGACAGCTTATGTTGTACATTACTATATCTTATCACAGTACACCAAAGGGCTATCAGCATTTCTCCACTCTCTCTCTCTCTCTCTCTCCCTGCAGTCCTTTTATTGCCACAGATATTGTACTGTATTAGGTTCCCCTTGAACACTTTGTTACAGATTTCCATCTTAAAATTTGTATTCCACACCCCTACAAAACATCCAGAAATGTACAACAAAAAAAGAAAGTAAACTGGTATAGACATTCCTGTTGTTCATCCAGAGTAAAAAAATTTTCACATTTTAATAAAAACTTAATTCCCTTATCAAAACCTTCCTCACATACAGTTCTACTTTAAAGATATGTTGACTCTTTACAGACATGTATAAATAACTGATTAAGTGAGATGAGTTAAATATTTTTTTGGCTTGACTTCTTCACTGATGCTCTAATTAGGACTGGGATAGTTCCCCAGTATTGTGGGTTTTGATGAGCTAACCAGTGAGCTTGATCACTCATGATGGATGGCTTTGTTGTGGAATTAACTAGTGAGAGTGCTTTGGGGGATGCAGTAAATTCTTTTTCTTTTCTCTTTTTGGAAATATCACATATGAATCAAAGTACTTCAAATTAAACCTTCATATGAGAGTAGAAAAAGCTGGGTGCTCAGATTTCAAAAGGAACTTTTATGTTGGTGAATTGATACTTAGTTTGTAGGGACAAGTTGTGCTCTAGATGAATGTTTGCTTGAATTTTACCTTGTTATACATCCTGCATTAAAATTTAAAAAAAAAAAAAAAAAAAAAGTCTGGGGGCCTTTAGCAGCATTGTACCCACCTACAGCAGTTGTCATGCTCTAGAACACCTTTCACAAGTATTTTTAATGAATTGTTGCTAATTAGATGCAGAGCAGGCGTTGGTTTCTAATTCCTCTGACATCAAGTTGACTGTTTCTGCCCTTGCTGGTCGGCAGAGCCCACCTGAGTTCACTGCACCGCAGCAGCCCTGCTTTCACTGTATTTGACCAGCAAGCTGTGAAGTTCCAGGATAATTAAAGCTTTGCAGGACTAGGCTGTTACTCAGCCTTTCACATCAAATTCACACACAATGGTTATTTCAGCAGCACCCCGGGAGCTGCAGAAAGCTGGTGAAAGAAAGGGGAAGCGAACGGCATCTAATTGAATGCTATAGAAGTGTGGGCAGTAGGTCGAGGGAGGGGATTCTCCCCCTCTACTCTTCTCTCATAAGACATCCCCCCTGCAGTGCTGGGTCCAGCTCTGGGGCACCAACAGCAGAAGGACACAGACCTGCTGGAGCAGGTCCAGAGGAGGCCACGGAGATGATCAGGGGCTAGAGCACCTCCCCTGTGAGGACAGGCTGGGAGAGTTGGGGTTGTTCAGTCTGAAGAAAAGAAGGCTCCAGGGAGATCTTATAGTCCAGTACTTAAAGGGGCTACAGGAAAGGTGGTGAAAGACTCTTTATCAAGGAGGGTAGGGATAGGACAAGGGGTAACAGTTTTCAACTGAAAAAGAGTAGATTTAGATCAGATGTAAGGAAGAAATTCTTCACTGTGATGGTAATGAGGCACTAGACCAGGTTGCCCAGAGAAGCTGTGGCTGCCCCCTCCCTGGAAGGGTTCAAGGCCAGGTTGGACGGGGCTTTGGGCAACCTGGGCTAGTGGAAGGTGTCCCTGCCCATGGCAGGGGGGTTGGAACTAGATGATCCTTGAGTTCCCTCCAGCCCAAAACATTCTATGATTCTATGAATTTATAGATATCTTCCAACATGTAAGAGTTTCTGTCCAAAATAATATGAGCATTTGTGTTGACACAATCATTAAAGACAATGATAAAATTGGTTTGAGGTGAGAAACACTAATTCTTTTATTTCCAGAACTAAGTAACTTTTCCTTAATAGAATGGAAAACTATGGAGAAGATATTTAATTTTTTTTTTACTTTTATTGAAAATTTATGGGGAAATTTTACTGCAGGGTCTGTTTGAATGGATGATTCATGCCAGTAAGAACCAGAGAGGATGAAGATTGTGAAGTGAGAAGGTCTCCAAATAGGCCTCTTGTAGGGAAAGTGTTGTGTGTCCTGTCATTTTCTGTTCACCATCTAAAGTCTGCTAACCCTTATCAGCTGTGCCAGCAACAGAGAGGACACTTTCAAGTGGCTCTTCAGCTGGATCTTTCAAGGAGCAAGTGCCCCAAATGGCTGTGTAGATATTGTAGATAAAAGTGAGGGACAGAAGGTGGTGGCACTGCCCATGGTTCATGTGGTTTCTTCCACCTGGGCTGGGATTTTCCTGAGACATCAAAGAAGAGCAGGACTTCAGGCAGCTTTGGAGACTCAAATCATTCCCACCTACTTTTATTACAGACGTGAGGGTGAAGTCTAGTTTTGACGGAGAGGATGTTATCATGCAATGTCGTATCTGGACACTTGTGTTGCATGGCACATTTCAGAGAAAAATATCCTACAGGCTGGATTCCAGGATAGGAATTTAGGCAAGGAAAGTGTACCAACTTGCTCTAGAGTGGAAGAGGTTACATGGCCATGAACAAAAATACTACAGAAGTCTATGCTGGCAAAAATGAAGCTGCACGGGTTAGTCATAAACTGTGGATGCTACACGCTGTTAAGTATAACTGCTGCTGCTACCTTCTGGGGCAGTTCAACTCAAAAGATTTGAAAGCAAGCTATTTAGAAGGAGCAAGAAATCTCCTGGCTAAGAGGTCAAATGCTGCTGGAAGATACAGAGAACCTCCTCATGGAAAAATACGAATCTGCTTTAATTAATAGATAATTATAGGTCTGGTTGACATTTATTACAGAAGTCTAGATGAGTAAGAGTGTATGGGTACTTTTTGTTGTTTATTTTTTGTTGGTATTTTAATGAACCTCTGAAAACTGACTCCATTTGGAAGGTACAAAACCCAAATGCATGATCCTGGGGATAGAAATGTCCACCTAGAAAGCTCTCTCTTAAGTTGCTGAGTATTATTGCAATAGCACTGATTTCCAGAAAGCAGTGTTTGTATCTTCCATCTGAAAACTCCACCCCACCCTGTTTATTACAAAACCATGGGACTAGCTGTGGCCCTATCAGTCTGTGTCATGGTCTATAGAACTGGAAGATAATTTTTCCATTCCTTGAGATGAATAAGGCCGATGTTAGGTTAGTCCCAGGTATGGTCTGTGATAATGAGTAAGGCTTTGATATAATGAGGGAGGAAAGAGGTGAAAGGCTCCACATCTCTTTGTTAGAAATTCCAGGATGAATGTAGCTAGTCATTCCCAGAATTAGATATTATCTGAATTTTGCTGAATGGAAGTGTGACAGACAAAGTCCATGACCTTATGTGGGACAAATACAATAACAAGGAGAGAGAGAGGAAGTCATAGGGCTAAAACTAAGGTTGGGTATGTAATTCTGATCACAGCAGAGGTTCTCAGCAGCTGGAGGTAGTGAGAGACGATCTATATTCCAACCCTTACTGTGACATACAGTTGTGATTTCAGGTTCTTGGATGAGAATGAGCATCTTTAATCATATTTAGCAACTGAAAGATAAAGTATAAATTCACTAACATAAAAGTTCCTTTTGAAATCTGAGCGCCCAGCTTTTTACTCTCTTACATGAATATTTAATTTCAAGTGCTTTGATTCATATGTGATATTTTTAAAAAGAGAAAAGAAAAAGAATTTATTGCAACCCCCAAAGCACTCTCACTAGTTAATTCCACAACAAAGTCATCCATCATGAGTGATCAAGCTCACTGGTTAGCTCATCAAAACCCACAATATGAGGGGACTACTCCAGTCCTAATTAGAGCATCAGTGAAGAAGTCAAGCCAAAAGAAGATTTAACTCATCCCACTTAATCAGTCTCTTGGAATAAGACAAAAAATCTCACTTTCAGAGTTGCAGTTTAAGTTATGAAAACGGATAAGCTTTCCAAAGAAAGACACGTCAACATGTATATTTTATTTAGCAGTCAAAAAAGATGGTAGTTTTACAAATCTTCAGTCGTACTGCTTCATTTCCTTTCTCCTGATCATAAGGTTCTTGTGGCTGGTAAGGTCAGGTTTTTACAGTATGATATGTACTTAAGTCTGCATGCTCGTGCATTTTCTATGGCTGCTGTGGGAAAAGGTTTGTGGTCAGAACAAAACTCCTGTCTGTCACCCAGCTCTTCCCCATTCGTTCACTGAGAGCTGAGGTGCATGACTTGAGAATGTAATTTATTGTATAGGTAGATGTGTTGGCCTCAGCAGATATGGATCAGCATCTGCTATTGCATTCAGACACCATTTGGTCAGTCATTCAGCTGTCAGTGTCTTAGGTCAACAGCTATAAAATGGTGATAACATTCAAGGTTTTGCTCCAGGTCAAATAGGAGTAAGATCTTAGAACAGGTCTTACACCATCTATGCTGAAACTCATCAAAAAGTAAATATTTTAAAATAAAGCCAGAAGACAACCCAGCAGAGCTCTGGGACTAAGACGCTTGCCTTGATATATACATGTAAATAATAATATCAATGTGCATCAGTGGAAGTCTACATGCTGTACAAATTTCCTGGCAAATTGGTTCTGGTATATAGGGAGTTTGGAAGGATCCGGGTGTGACTGAGGTGGTTGTATCTCTCGGTGGATTAAACCTTTGGGGTTTTACACTGGATTTCATAGACGGTATCCATAAGAGCTTATGAGAGCCTGGGCTCAAGCACTGACCAGTGATACACTAGCTTCTAGTACAGTCCCTAACCTGGGTTATAGTAGGTACCAGTGAGCTCTTTCTGGGATGACTTTCAGGGAAGCATCAGGGAACAGTGATGCCAGGGACTAATCCCAAAAAAACAGTATGTTTGCTGATGAACCATGTATTTGAAGGAAGACCTGAATCACTCTGAATGTAACTTGGGTTTGTGCCAGTCTTCAGCGTCTGAGAAGGGACCTAGTGCTGGCTAATTTTCCTGTGTTCATTTTTTTAATGAGGTTGTATTGAATGATCCATATTGATCAGGAGACTTCTTAGGATTTAAGGAGGTAATGGGTCACTACTACCCCATTTGCATAAGCACTATCTTACCTGGTGATAAAAGGGCAGTAAATTCTCTTGTTTCCATACTTTCCTTTCACTTTCCTCTACATTTTTCTTTGCTAGGTAAATCTGTGATATATTTCAAAACAGATCCTAAATCTCAAGCCAGTCCCTGAAACTAACAGACTATAAATTGTTGGTTAACCTTGAGAATCTCAGATGGCAGGCTCTATATGAAGGCAAATTCTCACCATTGTATATTTTTCTTCCAATGTGATGTATTCTGCCAAACTCTCTGATAGTATAATGGATCAAGCTCCTTGCATCAATGAAGCTGCACAAATTTAAACACCTACGGTAAATTTGGTCTGATATAAAAAATTCTCCTTTTAATACAGGGATGAAGTTCTTGCTAGTGCTACATTAAGTGAAAATTATTTGGATCAGGTAAAAGGAAAGGTTGTGAATAAGAGCAAATGCTGTCTTTTTTTTGCAGTTGTTGGATGAAAAAAAGAACAATGAGAACAATATCTGACCTGGTGACTTGCACACTGGAATGGGAAGAATCATCTTTCTGAAAAAATGAGAAAGAAGAAAAAAAAAAAAACAAAATTCACCGTATAACTTTAGAAGAAAAAGTTGAAAAATGAGGAACTAGGACAGTCACTGTTCTGCTTCTGCACAAGTGTGGTCTCTAACAACTCCAGTGACACATAATCAATTTATGAGCTTTGTTGTATTACATTCACAGACAATGCAGATATCGGCGTTTCCACTTCCCTTGAGAATGGGCAGGTATAACATTACATTCACTCAAGAGTGCAAATACCAGCAAAATTTGGCCACCCTTATTCACACTAAATTCATTTTTGCATAGTTCTACCTAGATATTTTGTCTATCCAACAGCTGTCTCTCATAACGGCTGTTTTTGCAATCTTTTGAGAAGCCTGTTGAAATACTAATGTAATCAGAACTGCAAATTTAGATTCCGGAGCCTTTCAAATTATTTTTCCACCAAGTGACTTCCACTGGTCTATGTCAGCTCTCACTTTAAACTTCTTAATAGTCTCAGAAATCGCATGTTAAACAAATTGGTGAATACCGCTTTCTCACAGCCTTGGTATACCTCCATAACTAAGACTTAGCTATATGCTTACCCTACCAATACCTCTGCTGACTTCACCAGAACACACTGGAATGGGGGGACTACACCTCAGCCTCTTTGTCCAAGACAAGCCTGGGTATAAATAATTAACTAAAGAACTGTTATACATTTGGTGCAGAAGTTTAAAATTTAGTGAAAGCCTGTATTTTTCAAGGACTCCAGAAACCTGTAGGCTTCAATTCTTTCATCGGCCAAGAGGGCCAAGTACCAGTTACACAGGTAATATATTGTGTCTAAATTCCTGATAAATACCATCTTGTCACTCATTTCTACTCCCAATCAGTTACATGTTGTTAACCTTCTCTTCCCTTAACAGAATTTGTAGTAAACTATTAAGATTTATATGATATTAAAGGCTAAATAAACCTTTGTCAGAAGCAGCAGGTGGTAAATCATGTACCCGAGTGACACTATCTGTTGATTCCTGATACAGCATAAGTAATCATGTCTTTCATATACTCTGTAAACATTAGGATTGAACTTTACTTCATTGGGGACTGGCATAGTACTGATTCATCAAGCTTAAAATTTTCTGCTTTAGTGACTTGCTCTAAAATTTCATTGTCCAGTAAGGAATATTCCACCTAGGAAACAGTGTGGTAATTAATAGGGGTATTGGTCAGCCAGTTCTTTGTGCAGAGCAAAGGGAGGTGGATGTAATAGAAAAGAGGAAGTTTCTCCTCTTCCACTGAAATGCTGGACATATTTGAGATACTAGCAGACAAAAGTTGGGAGTAACGTAATGATGGTGTGCCCATCAAATAACTGTTCCACGTTAGCATCTTTTTAACGTCTCTATTTTGTAGAGTTTGCTTTTGAGACAAAGCTATAATTTAAAAAAAAAAAAAAAAGTTCTTGCTAATCTACTGGAGATGAAAGCAGAATGTGAGATGGGGAAGGAGTAGGAGTTTTAATTGTGAAGAATGCAGCATTTAGTATTTTGGCAGTGATTTCTATAATCCATATAACATAAAGCACTTATGCATAAAATTATCGTTATACGTATATCATTGTTAAGGAGGGTCTCAAAGTAAACAGAAAAAATATTAAAATATGTTAAGTGCAATCAATTGGCAGTCCAGCATATTAATAAATGACAGATCTGAATCTTCATGAGAGGAAAACACAGTTAGTTCAAGAAATTCCTAGGATTTAATGACAATCCAAAATGCTCAATCACTCACCTTAAAATGTGAGGGTTCTCAACCTCAAGGAGTTTCCTTGGGCAGCATCCCAACCCAAGAGGTGAGTCTTCAACTGCAGCTGTGCTGCTCCAAACAAGACTAGCCCAAAATATCTCCTCAAGAGGACTCCATTTATACCTGAACCAAATTTGATCTGCGGTCAATATCAGCTCCATTGGCTGAGGACCCCAAGTACTGTAAAAACCTGAGAAAAAGGGCGCAAAAAAAGAATCATTAGTCACTATGTCTCAAGAGCCAAGAAGCCCTATCTTTGGGTGGGTGCACCTGACACAACGATTATGCTTATGAAATGTATAATAGTTTGTATTGTATAATATATATAATAATATCACATTTGAGTGCAACCATTGTAAAGCAGGATGGGGAAAAAGATGGCACATGCTTCAAAAGCAGAGAGATTTGGATGACTTGGACATGAATATTTTTGCATATGTTACTTGGGAAAGCAGAGGTTGTGATGACCCTGAAATTATGTGGAATTCTGATATATGCTAACAGTCTAACTGTGAGTGATTAATATTCATTTAGGTAACTGAGGTAACTCATGCTTCCCAGATAAACAACTGCTAACTTCTGTGTGGCAGAGGTTGAGGACCTTGAGGAAGGAATTCTGATTTTAATAATATCTTAAGTGTTACTGTCATATATAAGTTACTACATACCTGCAGAAGATAACAAATAAATACTGGAAAAGATGTTTACATTCAAGCATTTTAAGCATACTGCTCTTCCATTCATGCCGAAAGTTTAATTTACACTCTTCAGAAGCAGAGTAAAATTTCATAGATCTGTTTCTTATTTCCATTTAAGGAATTGAGCTCTAAAAGTAATTCTTAATCTAAATACAATAATAGAAGTGTCCCACAAATACAAGAGTATAAGAAAAACAGTATATTTTTGAGCAGGTGGGAACCTAAAACTAATCTGATTTAATAATTTAATATATCAGCATCTCAAACTTAAAAAGAATTTACAGTATCACAAAACCAGTATCTGTTTAAAACTATAGTTTAATGGAAGGATGACAAATGAATTTGGCTAAGATGGTTTGTGCAATGACAGAGTATCTGACTGAGTTCTTGCTCAAGTGGACAATTTTAAGTGTGCAAAACATCCAAGGCTTGACCAACCACAGTGTACTGACTTCAGCAGGATCAATATTGGTTTAATCTCACTCTAAGTGACGGTGCAGAAGAATTCATCTAGAAGTTAGATATTGCTCTCAAGCCTTGGTGTAGAATCAGTGGCATTAACAGAATTTATTTATGCACAAATCAAAAACTAGTTAAGGAAAAGACTGTTGTACAGGTCAGAGCAATATGTGGGTCCTTAGTTGAAACTAACATTATTATGATTAAACTAGAAAGATGTTTGACTTTCTGCAGTTGCAAAAGACCCAGAATAAAGCATCTCTTGGAAGACTGTCTCTGAGTACAGGCCTCTGGTCACCATAATACACATGATCCACATGTGAGAGCAGGATTCACTTGTCTTCAGAAGAATCTCACTGAACTCTGACTTAAGAAAGTCAAGAAGTGAAAGTCAGCCTCTTCGTTTATAAAAATTGGCCCCATGGGTTTTTATTCATATTTTAAGATCTACACAACTGTTTGAAGAATGAAGAGGTGAGAAGGGCAGAAAACCTTCTTTTTCTAAAAGAAGGGTTCTTGTAGTTATATCCAAGACTTCAACAATAGAAAATATGAGAGATAGGATGCCCCTGACTGATAAGGCTCTTCCTTTCTTTTAGATGTCTTCCAAGTCATGTAAAAACGAGACCCACAGATTCTTAATTCTTTGGGACACCTTTTGAACTTGTGATTTTAAGATCATGAACTTTTAAACAAGATGTGTAACAACTTCCCTGAAATTTATATTTTAGTGATGTTTCACTATCATCCTTTAACCATGACTGATAATGTGAATGTACTGTTTATCTTCCTCTTCTTGAAATTATCTCGTCAAATAATTTTTTTCTAGGTGCCATAGAGTATTTAAATTTCTTCTTTGCTCCATTTAGGTATTCTGTTTTATGGAGCTGCTTAAAAATGTTATATGATGAATAACTAATATTTAAGAGCTTGTTTACAATTTTGTCACAGGGTCCTCCAATCAAATTTAAAATAACAAGTCAGTCACAGTGACTACCTCTGATCCCTCTAATTTCTGTGTTTCCTAGGAGCAAGCAGGAAAGTCGATTCTTGTGGTGGGAAAAACCCCATGTCTTCCCCTATGAGCTGGTGATCATTACCCTCAGTCTCTGTGAAAGAGTCCCTCTAAGACTGTCCCCTGTGAGGACCTTTCTGGAAGATATTAATTTCTCCATCTATAACTGCATTAGAAAACATGTACATAAACCAGCTAGGAATCAGTTCTCCAAGCTTGTTTTTTCCTGCCTCTTTGCTCATTTTTATTCAACTGGGACTACATACTCCTGTGGGTCTCAAGCAGTGTCACATGCTTTGGTACGAGATATGTTAGCTAAAGTCTTTATATTGAAGACTATATAATCCAGAGCAGTGTTTATAAATATCTACAGGGAAGAAGGAACTGTTACTTCAGACTTCTGGGATGTGGCTTTTCCCTTATTGAATTTTGGAGAGATTTATATCTCTTAGATTTTAAATCATTTTCTACCAGTGTCAATAGACTTTGTTGTCTGTAATCACAGCCCAGATATCCAACTTCTTTATTTTAAAAGACAGAAACAATATATTCTATTTTATATATGTAGAGGACATAATCCCTTCAATGGGAGACAATATATAAGTGTATTTTTGATGAGAGAAGAAAGGAGAGAAGGGGCAGGATAAAGGAATAAAGTGACATGATCCATGGAAGAAGAGAATGCAATTATATTCTGTTGAAACTTAACAAGTTAAAATACCAAGCTGCACTTGTCTTTCCAAAATGCTAAATTAAAATCAGAATCAAGTTTATCAAGTTCCAAGTTTCCTTTGCAGGCTGGCTTCCCTCCATGGATTGATCTCCCTGGATACATCGTGCCTGGGGTAGTGTGCTGTGAAAATACCGATTACAAGCTGCTATCAGATTTCTCTGTGGGCAGCATGAAATTTTCACTGGAAAGCTCTTACTTTAAGACAGTTGAATGAACCATCAGACTTCTCCTATGTAAGCATACTCTGTCCACACTGATGTTAATAGACTCCTTGGAAGGAGCCTCTTTCTGCAGACTCCCAAAGAGAATAGAATTTTATATGCCAGCCTAAACTTGGGCAAAAGGCTTTATCCAGGCCAAAACCAAGAGGAGGTCTTGTCTATTCTATACTTTTAAGATGGCATTATCTTCATTATGTATTTTGTTGTGGTTGTTATTATTGTTGTTGCTGTTGTTACTGACTTGAAACTTCATGTCATAAAACTCTGAATCCTATGGGGTTCATAGGAGTTCTGAAAAACAGACTTAAAAGACTTTGGGCTATGACTTGTGCAGTAGCT
This sequence comes from Athene noctua, assembly GCF_965140245.1. Taxonomy (NCBI): domain Eukaryota; kingdom Metazoa; phylum Chordata; class Aves; order Strigiformes; family Strigidae; genus Athene; species Athene noctua. Next base: position 5,762,689 of record NC_134040.1, read on the forward strand.
TTTTACCTTTATCCACATGTGGAGGAATCAATATACATTCAATCAACTCACAGAGCATCTGAACAATTGCAGGTTGCAGTCATAGTGGTGGGAAATGAGATTATTTAGCATATCTGAAAATGACTACATTTTGAATTAGATAAAACACCTGATGCTGCATTTAAGGTGACAAATTAATTTGGTAAGAGATTAATCCCCTTGCATTCTAGCTGATCCTCAGAGATTAGAGGGGCTAGAGGTGGCTGGGTTTATCTCTTAATATGTATGCCAATTATTGCCGTAATGATAAGCCTGACACCAGATGCACGAATAGCCCACATGCTGTAGATCCAGTTACATTCAAGAGAAGCAGTCGGGTTAGTACAGTTTATTCTTATGCGACCCCTACGGATTCTTTGAGATTGCCCACGATAAATGCACAAACTGCAGGTTGGCTATATAGCACTACACACAAAACCAACTGCAATCACACACACTTGTTTCCTGGGTTAATCACTCGGCATAGCTGAGGGCACAAATCTTACCAAAAAGTGTCCCTTCTGCAGTGGGGGGGTGGGGGTGGGCTGAGGAGCACAAGCCCATGGATTTGTCCCTCTGATTTGGTACAGGGTTATTGTCCCTCTGAGTTAGGTACTAACTCAGGGTAGTATTTATCCAAGTGTGTATGTGTGACAGGGTGGGACTGTGGTCAAGCCATTGTTTCTTGAGTAACGATACAGTACACTCCTTGGTGTGAGGTGTACACTCTTTTTGTGGGAAAAGAGGAAGAATGAGAGATAAGGTCCGCAGTGTTGTGCAAAACAGTCCTTGAGAGAAGAGGAAGAGCAGGACATAAATCTGCATAGCTGTGTCAAATATTCCTTGAGAAAAGTGGAAGAACAGGACAGCGCTTTGCATTGCTCCTTGGTGCCATGGCAACACAATTCACCACATCTTCATCCCGTCCTGGGCAGCATGTGTTAAGGAAAAGTGTGGTTTTCAGGTTTTTTCACTAATTTGTCTTTCCCATACTTCCAATACCTGGTTTTAGATAACAAGTTGTAAAAGCCTCTGGATATTAAGAAGCCTAAAAGGGTAAAATCCTGAACAACGTTGCAGTCATCTTGTACACTCACCTGGCTTAATGGAATCAGGATTTCGCTTAGTTCTGAATAAATCTATTTTTAACTTAGGTACAAAACAAGATAGAGTTTTAGTTATTCTGACATGGAAGTGTTAATGACACTTAAGATTTTATTCCATTTTCTTTGTTAGAGATGTTCAGAAAATTTCCTGTACACTCTACTAATTAAATACTTCTCAAACTATTTCATAGATCTATTCATGTCATTTTTACAAATGCACACTCTATTGGTTTAATTTAATGTGTTGAAACCAAGAGCAATGCGTATATAATTTTGCTGGTCTTAAAATCAGCATATTTAATGCTTATAATTGTATCATTCTCATGGTGAAATTGGTGCACAGATACCAAGTAAATCAGAAGAAGAAACCCAGACTCCTCAAACATTAATTTCAAAATATTTCTGGGCATTCCTATAGGACTTTGGTCAAGCCTCTTGTTTTAGTTTATATTTAAAATGAAAAATGTAATTTTAGATAAGAAAATGCGGCTACAGAGTTTCCTAAATGAAAAGTTATATGTGAAGTAGTGGTTCATTATGCAGCAAACAAATCCTAAGGCTGGGAAGAACTCTAAGTGGTGTTTTTGAATTTGCATTTTTGCTCAAAGCTTGAATAAACAATATTTTCTTCACTTTTGTGAAATAGGTACAGTGAAGGTAATGATTTGCTCTTGAACAAAGAGCATATACAATAGCTAACAAACTAGTTAAATATTAAACTTTTGATGCAATTAATTACTTAGACCTGAATCCAGTAAAGACTTTGGTGCCTAAAAGCTGTTCATTGGAGCATCAAACTACTGAGTGTCTGGCCCTCACAATGAAATCCAGGATGCTTTATTAATTATATCGTTTTCTCATACAGTGTTTGAAAAGATTCTGCATGTGTAGGCTGTAAAATGTGTTCTCATGGACAAATATCTGAGGTACCACCAGCCTAATTTGGGATGGTTTAATGACAAAGTACAGCCTTACGTAGAGATGTTAGGATAATACAAAAAAAAAAAAAAAAAAAAAAAAAAAAAAAAGCAATAGTGAACCTTAAGGTAGCAAAGCCATGTACAAAACAGAGTAATGATGCGGCTTTTCTGGCCTGGACCCAGTTCAGACCCTGTTGGTTTGACAATCTGTGCAGTGCAATGCTTGGCATCAGTTAACACCCCTGCAGATCATTCACATGGGATCCAGAACAGTCACCTGGCAACTGGGAGTTATGGAAATGCAACCTCATCAACATAACTTCATGGAGAGCTGAGCAGCAGGAAATACAAAGGACGGGGTACGTCTGTAACTTTTCTTTTTAGTAGCTGAGGGCTGTCTGCCCATCATAGATAGTCAGAAGACTTCTTGCAAAAGCAGATGATTATTTTCTGTCTTTCAACAAACCGTCTTCACTCTCCTAGTTTAAAAACAGTGGTACACTGCAGCCTGCCTTATACTAATACTGTCTGCTTTGGGATTGACAGCTCATAGCTCAAGAGCTGCAGATGTCTTGAAAGCATTTATTATTTCTGCACATTTCATGACATGAAAGGTTAGTGAGGCTTTCTGCCACAGGGCTTTCCGAACAGTAGTTTCTGGTTTAGGTGCCTAATAATTACTGCAGACCCCATGTCATTTTTGGTCCTGAATTTCCATGGTTCAGCTCTTTCAGCTGCAAAATTTTTTTTTTTTTTTTTTAAAGTACTCAGTGAAGAGTTTCTGATTCAAACACAGAATTAGAGTTGCAAGACTTGCACAACTTCTTAATGAAGAGGAAGGAACTTATGCTAGCATTGGGCTACTGACAGTAATGCATTCATGTTGGGTTTTGGTAGTGCCCATGTTAGAGGAACGAAGCTGAGTCACATCTGATCAGTCTAGAGATTCACAGTTGAGTTGTTATGGGAAGGAGAGAGTGTACTTTACTAGGAGAAGTAATTCTGTGGGAGGCTGTTAACTATAGACAAAAATCTCTGTGAATAATTTTTAAATTGTACATTGCAAGAAGAAGGGACACCTTGGACAGCAGTAGCTAGAAAGTGACACTTTGATCATGGTTTTCATGTGGGATTCTGAAGATTTCAGGTTAGTTCTTCTTTCTGTCCCTGCCTCCAAGATGCACATTAAGTCACTGGGCTTTTTCCACACTCAGTTTCCTCATGTTTTTAAACTTTTTGTCCACTGCTTGCTTGCTCTGGCCTTTTCCCTATCTCTCATAAACTGTTTTTCTAACAAACTATGCTTTCCTGTTACAATTACTTAATTGGTTCTGTTACAATTAGGTAAAGCAACCTTGGACACTGGATTTACTTTCAAACATTCCCCTAGCAAAAACATTGCTCATCTGTACCAGAAAGAAATTTGTGCTGGGCAGAAATTGCAGCAATGACTGTCATTAGACTTCTTTTTGAATTTTTTTTTTTTTTTTTTTTTTTTTGGCATGCTTTATAATATGTTAGTTGATTCATCTTTAAATGACCGCCTTTGGGTACTGCAAGGTCCACAGTGGTCAGATACAACACCAAACACAATCCTCTACAATTGACATAGTTCAACACTGTATTTCAAACATTTTTCCAGTTTTTTTTCACGTTTATCGTGACTGAGGTTTAAAAGATTAATAATTGTAACTGATGAAGAAAAATATAATTATGGAAATTTTGGCCTTGTGATCCCGGAGGAAAAAACCTTTCCTAACTAAGTTCTTAAACAGAAGATAAACAAGGCATTTTCAAAAAAGTTCAACTAAAAGCCTCATTAACTAACTCTGTGATACTTTCATTATTGCTAGTCAGTCCCTACAATAAGATAATTTCTCTTATACACAATGCTGGGTGTCTACAATAGAAACATTGCTTCTAGTATGATTATTAATAATAAGGAATTGGTAGCATGTAATTTAATTAAATCAATAGACTATATTCTAACTAAACAACTTCACTGACTCCAGCCTCCACTGCTGGATTTTTATTCTGATGGCTGTGGATAAAACCAGCATCCCTCACTAGAAGGGCTGAATTCAAAACTATCACTAGGACATTATCACGTAAGGTCAGGTTTAACAACAAAAGCTAATAGAACTCTCTCTGAAAACAGGAGCTCATTTTGTATTAATTTTCCCAACCTGAATAAAATTCACCTTTCAAAATGTCTAGCAGACATCCAGAATTACTACTCAGACTTATTCTTTATGTTTTTTTATTTCTCTGTATGTGCTGCCTAGAGGTGTTATATTTAAATAGAAATTTTACAACTGAGAGGACAGAGTAAGGATGATTTAATTGCATTTCCAAAAGGGCAGACTTCTGTTCTACAGCAGCCGTATCACCTTTGCACAGATTTTAAAAAAATGAACCATATTCCAAATTCAAGTTCAATATTGCACCACAATTGATTCTCCTCTTATTATTCTTCTATGAAATGAGTTATTCTTTACTATTCTTAGCATATTTAATCCTTGGTTGATATGTCCATAAAGTTAACCTTCTGAATTTGTAGACAACTATTTCATATCAAGACCTCACAATAATACCCTCACATTCTTACAAATAAAGTCTGCAGTACTTATCTAAATACTAACTTTAAAAAGGAAGAATCACCTGTGGTCTGTGATTCCACTTCAGAATTTCCTTTGGGGTGTTTTATTTAAATCTGCAGGAGAACAGCTCAGCGTGCATAAGGTCATAGCAATGTTGACCTCTTGATTGAGGGCAGGAATAGTAGAGAAAATTCTCTGTAGGTCTGGCAAAAAGGGAGTTCTTCAGCGGACAGATTAGTCTTTTGTCCTCACTCCTTTAGTTCTTTGGCTAGAAAGCTTATGCTATCTTTCCAGCTGGTAGAAAAAAAAGTGTGACAGTTAGGACTTGATGTACTGTAACAATAATGGCCTTAGTCATTTTTGTACTAGTAGGCTGAGACAGACTAAACTCAAGCAGGATGAGCACAAGTTACCTTTGAACTGCAAAGGAGTTGTTCACACCAATGCGCTTCTGCTGGAGATAACATGCTGGCTTGCTTTGCGTCCTGTTAACTAGCTGTGTTCCATAGCGGGGTGGTGAGTTCAAGTGAACCAACTGAACTAGTTAGCTCTCAGTTTGGAGCTGACTTACAACCTGTCAGGCCAGACACTGGAAGAGAGTTAGATATTCTGACATAAATTTTGAGATTTGGACCATAGAGGGACAACTGTTTGCTGTAGAATAGGAACTGATGTTCCCAACATGGTAGATGGAAAAATGCTTAGACTAGTTAATGTTAACTCCAAAACGAGGAAATTAATGTCTGAAGCTATTGGGATTTAGGTGTAATATTCTGTGCTGTAGAAGTGTATGTTCCTCTTGGTTCATATTTACTGTGAGAGTACTGTAAAGAAAAATATAAGGTATATTTTAAATATAAAATATACCCTTTCTTTCAAAAATGGCTGAGCTGGACTTAATCTACTCCGTTAAATATAGCCGTGGAGAAGAGGGTTGTTTTATGCACAGCACTGACCAGTCAGTCCTTTGTTCATGCTTTATTTCCCTCTGATAATCCTATTAACTGAGGAATGAGGAATAAATGAGAAAACAGTGTATATCCCAATTTCCGTGTGTGCTTTCGGCATATCTGGACCACAGACAACAGAACTTCCTCATTAGAGCGTCCACCTGCTGGGATGGTGTCAAAGGGATCCAGTTCCTTCTCTCAGGGCATTTGTATTCTGTTCAGATATGAGTGATTCTGAGCAAAATTGTGGGAAAGAAACGATTCCTGGATCCAAAGAGTTATCAGCTGGCTACTTTGCATTTACTTTTAGCATCACTTTCTACCTTTTAAAACTACACGCGCATGTAAAAATCCAAGAAGCTTGTTTGCCAAAATGAAACTCACATCGACTCCTGACAAATCAACAGTGACTTAGGACATTTAGCTTTCCAAGTCAAGGCTTATAAAAAATAGATATTTCAATAGCAAAAGTTTGAATGTTAAAAATCCCATTTAAAATATGTTCTCTAGAATGCATTTGTTCAGCTTATATATTCAGAATATATAAAAGGATGGTGTGTACTTGCTTCTCACTTGCAGTGAACTGCACTATTCTACTTTATGGAATTATAAACTTACATTAACTAAAAAGCATACCACCTCATGTAATCTGCGTGTGAGACCTTAAAAGCAATAATAGCTTTCAGTGCATCTCACGGGTCATTAGACATAATGTGGGAGTTTGACTGGGTAAGAGGAAAGCTGTTCAGGTAGGTGATGTCAAGGTAAACTTTCAGCTGAAGAAGACTTGAAACTACTGCAATGAACCTCAACTGTAAGAATAAGATTAAGCAAAATCTGTAATTGTTAGGGCACAGTGCTGCTAAACCAAGTGAAAGGGTGAGGTGAGAAGAGAAGATGAGGGTATATGGAAGATGTACAGCTTTCCCAAGATGATCCAGTCTTTATGCTAGTGGAAAGGGTAAAGGAGGAGAGTAGAAGCTACAGTGGCCTTATCTCTTTATTGTTTTCCTTTATGGGTTTGTTGTTTTTGTTGTTGTTTTTTTTTTTTCAGTGAAGTGATGGGCTAAAATCAGGCACTGACACAAATATCTCTGTCTGGAATCAAGTCCTTTATCTTTCTTGAAAATTTTGTTGATTTATTTAAAAATATTTGCCCTAAATATGAAGCAGAAATCTCAGACAATCAGGTGCACTCTGCATACTTCAGAATCAAAGTCACAGAACCTCATCAACACAAGTTTTGGTCTCTTAACCATCCCTTTTGATTTTAAGACACCATTTTGCCATTGTCTTCCTAACCACCTTACTATTATTGAGCCTGCTTATCAAAAGCAACAGAAAGGCTAGAAACTTTGATCTTTGAAATGAATTTAAAATAAGATGAGTTTAGTTGTTCCTCTCTGCCAACAGTACTTTCAGTTCTCCATTTTCTTCAGTCTTGTTGGGGTTTTTTAAAAAATATATATGTATTAAATTGAACTATGAAAGGCATTAGGAAGAATCTTTGCTACTATTACTTTATAACAAAAGAAATATTTATAAACTTGCAGACAAGAAGCAACTTAAGCAACGTGTTTTACAACGCTGAGTATAGGCACATACAGACTGAAGTGTTGATTTTGTTAACATCTCATTTTCCTAAGCATGCATTTCTCTTGACAGTGCAAATTAATGTTCTAGCTGTGGTCATTCTGATGTATAGCAGAAAAAAAATACAAGCAATCAATATAGCTAATAAATATTGAAGTGGTGCCTTATGAAACAACAGGAAGAATAAGAAGAGAAAGAAACTTATCAATATACAAAGCCTAATAGCTACCTTATCTACAGTTCCTTATATTGTGCAACAAACTTGTTTCTGAATGGTGAAGCATTATGAAATGCAGATTTCAGCACAGCCCACCAGTTTGGAAGACAGCTGCCTTCACATGGGCATTATACACTGCATGTGCTAGGAAATGATGGTATCACTGACACGGTGATACTGGCATGCTCCTTCCATCTCTCCGACACTCCATTAGCGAGGATCTTGCCCTGGTCCATCTGACCAGGGAAGCAGGTTTGGTATACCCCTGGATGGCCTCATTAATATTATTTCATATCTATCTTATTATTCTTTTTTTAATGTTTCTTGAGCTTCCTTTTCTCTGTCTTTGTACCTCCCTTTCTCCAACCACAGTCTCTTTCCAGATAGTCAACCTGTCGTCTTTATATTTTTCTTCATTAGTACCAGATTTTCTACTTCATATCCAAATTTGATACTTCTGACATGATTAGGTAGACAATCATGTTATTACTAATATGGTTACCTAGGTTTTCTTATAAGGTTTTATTCCTCAAAGGGTCCAAAATATTCCTCTCCTGTTATTTGTGAAGTTTGCCCATTTATTGACATAACTTCCCCCTAACCACCTATGAAATCCAGTCATGCCTCATGGCCGCTTCTGTCAGCATCTTGTATTATCACAAGATAATGCTGTATGTCACATTCAGAAATTTTCTGTGTCGTGTCCAGCAGTTTTCCATGTCCACTTTAGTTTGCTTAAACTTCAAGCCAATGCTGAGCCTTTTACTCACAGCCTTGCCAAAAAAGCCCAGAACAAAGAGAAGCAACGCAGGTTGTTCCTCATGAGACAAGACACACAGAGCAGCCTGGGAATTGGTCCCAGGGCTGGAACTATTACTCTACTCTGGATACATAGGCATGGTATATTATGTGCCTGTCCTGATCCAATGTCGGGGGAGGTTTCGATACGATGCCAAGAGCGAGATTACGACACAAACAAGGTCAAATGCTGTACACCCAAACCAGGTTTTTATTATTAAAAAAGTGAAGAGGAGTAGCGATGGGACAAAATGGAAGGAAAAGACAGAAATAAAGCAAGGATGCAGGATAGGGCTGCAAGAGTAGTCATCACCATGGATCCAGCCGCGTCCTGTTGGTCCTCAGCCTTCAGTTCTTCAGTGGTGGGTGCACACGGATCTGGCTTCGATGATGGGTGCACACTGAGCAAAACTTTCTGCTGCCTTTTGAAGTTCAGGGTACCCGCTGATTAGCATATCTGCCCACCTTTTGGTTTTTTCTCTGGTCCCACAGGTTTTGTTGCATCTGGCTTCGGGGCAGGAAGGTTTGCCTCTTGTCAGTTCATTAGCAATGCAGGGATGGGGTCTGGCCTACACACTAGGGCCACGGATGGCTACGGGATGGGGCCAGCTCAGCTCACCTCCGCACCTTTGAGACTTGTCTAAGGAGTCTGGACAATGCAACCACAAAGAAGTGGGGGGTGCATCCTTCAATACACTCCTGCTTCTCTGGGCAGCATCCCCCAGAGCAATTCACAGGCCACAGCAGCTTCTCTTGGAGGTTTGCGCAGACACAAGCAAGCTTTGAGACAGTCATAGGACATTTCAGTCTCCCACAGTGCCTTAAAAACCTACGGTGCCATGTAACCTTCCACTTCTTGCCCTTCCTGTGAAAAGCGTGTTTTCACAAAAGCCAAGCCCAGGCAGCCATTTCTCAGCTTCTCAGAAGGCACTTCCTGATATGTGAATGCTTAGAAGGAAAAGTGAAACCTCTTAATTCAAAGAGAAATACCTGATAAGAAGGTCAGTGCATAAACTGAATGAAAGATGCAGTTATATTATTTTCAGCATTTCTCCTACAGTACATCTAGTTTTAAGTGTTTTACTTCCTGAGAGATGTTGAAGCCTAAGATTTAGTCACAAGTTTCTATTGAAGAATTCCTCTTTTAAGTGACTAACTTTATTCTTTGTCATATTATCACCTTTTCTTTTGAAGTACATGGATGTGAACTCAAGGCTCACATATAAAACTTCGAAACTTTGAATTTGGCAATTGATTTTTCTTTCCAGTATGTTATGCCTGAAACATGAAATATAAAATGTCTTCAGAATTTTTAAAAAATCATAAGAAAATTGGATGACTGATCACTGACTCAACAAAATGACTTCTGCACCATTGCTGAGAATTGCCAATCATCCACTTGAAAAATTAATACCAAAGAAGTTAGATTTGACCTGCAGGTTTACAGAGCAGATGCTATATTACCAAAAGATGTTGAGGATTCCTTCTTCAAGATGTAGGTCTGCTGTCACTCATAAGTAAAGAGGTGAGTTAGTGCAGAGCATTTTTCCCTGAGACAGCTTACCAAAAGAGCTTCCAGAACTCCCTGCCTCAGACCAAAACTGACCAACCTCAGACTCCGGCATAAGAATCCTTAAAACAGAGGTTTAGTAGGTTTTTGACTGTATATGAAAATTCTGTTTGGCCATCATAGAAATTATTCTGTCTTACACAGTCTTCAGCCATTGTCAGAGTGTGTGAACAAATGCAGCAGAGAATTTTCCATCTTATTTCTCAGATGAGAATATTGCAGCTGTAAACTAGAGACTACTATTTTCTTCTTTACATGCTGTCATTTTCCAGGAATGATTTATTTACATTTACATTTATATGATATTGAAAAATATCAAATAATATATTTCCTAAAGTTATTCTATTTTTCTCTCTTATAAATAAGCAGTAATTGCACTACCAGCAAACTTCCAAGGGATTGATGCCAATAATTTAAGCAGCTGTATTTTTATATTTTGTTTAATAAAATTGCTTTTATGTAAAGGTCTGCTATTAAATATTTGATAGCTTCACACAAAAACAAATCTCTGATATGGAAAGGCAATTATAATTTGAAGAATTATTGCTATAAACTTTAATGTTTTTCAATTTCAATCTATTGTAAGGCAAGAATCTCACTAGAGCAGTCGCATTCAATGTTTCATCATAAAAAAGAGTAATGGAATAAAAAAATATTGTGCAATGTATGGAATTTTATGACTAAAAGGCAAAAAAAATCCTCAAATCTCTTTCTCCGTAGTCATCTCTACCTTTAATCTAATTAGTTGCCACGAAAAATATCTCCAAAAGTGCCTTTAAGGCCACATAATTGTATACCTGATTGTATAACTTGTTGATAGAAGCTGAATATTTAAACATTCTCTGCCTTGGCCTTGCAGCTAGTTCATTTTGCCACTGCTGTGGCTAGATTTATGTGTTTCAGCTAAACTCTCTCCTTAGACACTGGGGAGATGTCTCTCCAGAAGGTGATTCCTCTCTTTCGGCATTACATACCCAGGTAAAGGCAGTTCTGTTTCAGTCCGAAGTGGCTAAGATTAAGCAAAGTCTTATTACAGGTCACTAACTTCATAGTGAATGTGTTTAATGATCTTGACATCATTAGTATTGCTCAAGTATTATACAGCACTGAGGTAAGGTAGTGATTCAATTAAATCAATGTGAAAGAGGGTCTGAGCATCTTAAAGTTGTGCAATAGCCGATGCTCTGATGACTTCATGATGCTCTGGAAGGGCAGACAGTCTCTAGCAGCTTTGCTCAACCTAAAAGCTCTGAACTGCTCATCCTGGAAGCACTGAGGGACAAGGGTCAACATACATGAAATGCTTCCCATATTGTGCAAGGTATTAAGGCACTATTGCAAAATAAGTAATATCCCACTGCTGCAGAGTGACTTTGCGCTCAGCAGCAATACAGAGGCCAGCTATACAGATTTAAAGCTTTGGTGGTAGGTGCTGAGCTCAAGGTAATCCACTTCATCTATTTTTGACCCGCTGAAAAAAAGAGCAGCTCGTAACTCCATGAAAGCAACTACTGGCCTAGAAATCACTGTCTCAGGAAGTCAAAGCGAAAATTATTTCCAAAAGCTTATTAAAGTTATTTAAAAGTTAAAACTAAGTGACTGTCTCAATGGGCACATGTTCCACATCCTTCCAGGGATGGATTGTGACTGACTTTCAATCACAGTCCAAAACCTTCCAATTATAAAGTTTCATTTTAACAATGGGCTAAAAGAAGGAAAGAAATTACAAACTTGAGGATCTCTCCTGACTTCAGTGATAATAAAACTCCTGATCTGCTATAATTCATCAGAGCAGTTAAGCACATGCTTATTTTTAAGCTTGCAGGCTGGCACAGTGATTTCAATGGAAGAGGTATTTTATTAAGTACACCAACTTAAGTGCTTTGTTGGCTCCCAGCTTAATGCAAATGCCTCTTGAAATGATTGTCAGCATATTTCTGTAAGAGAAATCAGTGACTAAAAAGAGTTGGAAGTGAGCCTAAATAAGTCATATAAACTTTGAAGTCTTCAGGATGCCAAAATAAGATTTAGCTTGACCATGAACATTCTTCTACTGGGAATTCATCTTCAAGCCCCAAAAAGGGGGAAAAGTATCTTCATTTTTGTTACAATATCTTATTTTGAAATAAAAATCTCTATCTACTGAAATATAGGCAAATAAAAAAATTAAAAATGCAATAAAATTACATTATTTAGATTTTTTTTTTTTTACATTTAGAGCATCAGAATAACTTTATTTAGATAAAACCAACATCTAATAATAATTTTCTTGTATATATTTTCCTTCCAACCAGCATGCTGTACTGTCATTCTAGAATGAAAAATAGGCAAGAATCAGAAAATGGAATCTTTTTTATAAAGACATCTTCTAAGCTAGCATCACATAACTGGCAGCTCAGATCACTGTCAGACAAAATCATAGGCAGTTCTCAAATACTTCCATCCCTCAATTTATCTCCTTCTGTCATGACTATGTCCATAACCATTGACTGCTCTTCTACTCCTTTCTTGTTTCAAACATAATCTTTCCTGGTGAGAGATAGACTGAAATTATACCCTTGTTTATACATCATGATTTGGTGTCTAAACTGTTATTGGGAATGAGCAAGTATCTTCTGATTTGTGGTAATCAGTTGAAATACAAAACTAAACGGTATCTCAGCAAACGTAGAATGCATTTTGGTAAACACCTCTTAGACATTCTTTTTCATGTACGATGTAGATAGTGAATCTTTTGCTTCTTTCTCACATACTCAGGTAAAATACTGACCCACATTCTTTTGGATTGCCTACTGTTTGGTTGCTATGTCCATAATCGAAGTAACGTTTTGGATCTTTCTGTGCTGAAGAGGAGAAGTACTATTTTTCTCTTACCCGTGAACTTTGGGTTAACTGTCCATTTTATTTAGACACAGACAAGTGAATATTTTCAAAAGTTAATTTATTTGAGGAGGCTAAATTATTCCCTTTGTTTGGGAAGGAATAAAGAGGAAATTTTTGAAATGGTATATTAAAATGCCACTTCACTTTATGTTGGCATTATAATTTTTTATAAAAACTTCAATTTTATCTAAGAATACAAAGTAAATGGAAGGGTTAATACAGTATGAAATTTAAAATTAAATCTTTGTATTTGGGGTGAAAAGCAATTTCTAGTTTACCACTGATTAACCTAGGGATGCTTGTTGTAAGGAAACCCATTCCACTACTCTGTCTCCACAAAAAAAAAGAAAAAAAAAATCCCTTTCTTGTGTCCTGTATTTCATTTTTCCATCAGGGAAGCCGTGCTCTGAGTTCTGTAACTGAACACAATACAAGGAGAGCAGGTGCAAATGAGACAAGAAAATAGGCTGGTGATTTGACTAATAATCCTAAAAGAAGGTCTATTTTGGAGAGTAATATAGGTAAAATAGCTTCTAGAAAATCTCAGAGCAGTGATTATGCTACCTAAGGGTCCAATGGTGCATGCATCTTAGTGACTACTGTCTTTAACTGCAGAGATTAAGTGATTTTTCTGGCTCCATGGGAGAGATGTGTTTTTTTGTTTAACCATCTTCTTTCCAATTTGAAACATAAGGATTTTCATGGGGATTGGTCACAATGGTTGCAGGGTGTAAAAACGGGCAAACAAAACATCAATAGAGTGATTATCCAATGTTTGCAGACATAATTTTCAATGTGCTTGCCAGAGGGGAAGACTGAACACTACAGGAGGGGGCTGGATACTCATTGGATTGTTCTCTGTCCCCGCACCTGTAAGGAGATGATGAAGTTGTACAGAGGGTGTCAGGTCACTTAGAAAATGTACTTCTGATTCTTCCTTTCCAGATTGTGTGCGGCTGCTAGTAAGTGGTGCTAGAGTAAACTACACAGCTGATAATTGACAATAGCTTGCTTCTCTAAATAAATAAATAAATTGATCTTCTTTGGACAAGTGGTGCAATGGAAACTTCATGCATTTTACTTTCAGAACTGCCTGGTTTTCCCTGATGTAAAAACTTAAACTTGGCAACACATGTACCCAATTTGGAGTTCCCCTTGAATTCAGTTGAGCCCAATGAACTTAAGGTAAATTTGCGAGTCTATTTTTCCAAGTAGAGACAAATTATGACATACCTGTAAGTCACACGAGGTTATCCAGTTGGAAGGAACATCGTAACTGGCACTAGTATAGCTTTATAATTATGATATATGTGATGAGTGTGGAACTGTTCATTTGAAGGGATCTTGGCCAAACCAGCTCAGGCAATGAGATGCAACAAGTGCAGCTGAAAACAGTCCCCCTTCCCTGACTTTTGCAGAACTAAAGAGCCGTCATTGCAGTTCACCTGGATCTTAGGAAGTCAGCACTCCTGAAAACCCGGCATGTTTTCAGAAAGTAATGTCTGGCTGCAGTCCAAACAATAACTGGAAGAAATTTAACTCATGCTCACTTAAAAATGGAGTTTTGGTTCCAAACCATTTGTTTCCAAGCACAGTAATAAATTTTTGTTTTAAACGCATACAACCTTTTTTTTCCTACAGAAATTACAGCTCTAAGAAATAACCTGAGAATTTTTCTCTTTCGATTGGCTTGAGTTTCATAATAACTCTCACAAACACCTCTGGTGTTTTAGAATACCGAAATTTTTGCATTATATAAGAGCTATTATTCTGACCTAGCGATCAATCTTGGGGATTGTAGAATCTAGCATAGCAGAAGGAAGCAGATAGGCGTATAAACCCAGTAGTTTTAACTTTAGTACTTCTGGGCTGTAGTAATGCAATTTACCTTCTTAAAATTTGTTCTACATTTACCTTTCCAATGGCATGATAATCACATTCTGTTCTGTACATAGTTATCAGTATATGTAGGCTGTTTCTGTGAAGAGTGGTGTGCCCTCACTGGGTCATGCTGCCAGCAGTCAGGAAAAAACATTTCAGGATCTTAAAACTCTATGAAGGACAGAGATAAAAGCAGGCTGCTTTCAGATATCAGATTCTCTGGGGAAAAATAATTTCACATTTACCATAAAACATTATATTTGTAATTGTGTTCTGTGATTCATCACCATCCCAACTGCATCTGGAAGGGCAATGTGGTTAGTTTACAGTTGAGTCCCTGAAGAAGGCTGGATTCCTGAGGCTGGAATGCTTTTTTAGCCAAAAAACTGTTAAAAAGGGATCTTGTGCAGCCAGGAACTATGTAAGGTCTAGGGAGATACATAATTTCAGCAGCTCAGACTGCTTGCTCAGATTGCTTGCACACTTATATAAAAGGCTGTGGTTATCTTTAAGCAGTTGTTTGCCGTGTCCCTGGTGTGATGACCACTTGAAAGCTTTGAACTAGGGGTCATTAGCAGGTGAATTCCTTTATATCTGTTGTGCTAAACAGCCTTAATTTTTTTTTTTTTTTTTTTTTTTTAAATTCTCCCTCTATGCAGCTAACCTATATACCTGTGGTTTAACTGCTAGCAGGATACAGGACTACGTTAAAAGATGCTAGAATGAATTTGGTTAATTAGGTAAAGATTTTCATATTTTTTCCAGGCCCAGTTTTGTGATACATGATATAATGCATAGCATCAGCTAAAATCGAGAACCTGTCCTATATCAACAATTCAGCCTGTCATCATAGTAGTTAAATACATTTTTTTTTTATTAAAAATGTTGTTTATGTGCAGCTTTTTGCAGCTTTAATCTCAAGTGCTAGTCTCAGCTACAGCGTTTTGTAGCATTCAGTGGAATTGCATAAAATTCAAATCAATAAAAACTGACATAGTGTGATACATGTGGTGTTTAGTAAACAAAGCAGATGAGGTTGACCTGACTGAAAGCTGTGATCAGCACAAAACACACTGAATACAAAATGTGGTGTTGCTGTGTGGTAAAGTTGGGCTATATGTATGTGCATTTATCCAGCTACTTTGGGAAGATCTTATCTTTTTTTAAAAATTACATGCTCCAGTCTCAGATATAAACCCCAGTATCACGTGTTTGTAAAGCCTTCACATTTGTTTCCGTGTTTAAAAATTGAAAATAGAAGTGGGATACATTTATATTCTGAGATCCTAAGAGATACTCTGCTTTTCTCAAAAATTATTGAATTCAGTGGACTGCTCTTGACATTTATAAATTCCCTAAAGAGAAAAAAAAAATTTAAAAAAGGGTATCAGAACAAATTTTTTTAAAAGCTAATAAATTGCAGATGGGCTTTTAGGTGGTTTTGGATGGAAGAGCATTATGGGAAAAGTCCTGTTAAGTAACCTTGTCAGGTGTGGATGTTACAGTGAAAAATCCAGCAGGTTTATTTCAATCTCTGTCTTTTTTTCTTTTAAGTAAAGAAAAATATGGAAGGCAGACACAAGTGAGACCAAGTCTTTGGCAAAAGAAATACATAATTTGGATAATTAAATATCTGTTTGTTTTCCTTAGTATTAAATTCTAATTGTTTTCACTTAGGACAAAATGTTGGAAAAAGAATTGAGAATACAACTCCAGTTTATGGAGGTTGGCATTTTAACATTTCCTCTGCCTTCAATAGTCCATGGCAGTGTTTATTTCCCATCCAGAGCTGTTGAGTTGGGACTGAGGGACTGAAAGCTAATGAAGTGTCTGACAGAGTAAAAGCGTTAATTGGTGTCATTAGGAAGATATATGTCATTGTATCAGTTTTATAGGTCGGGACCTGTAATAGAGTAGTCAGCTACTATGATCAAGTTCATATATGAAATCAGTGGAAAACAACTTCTTTGACTTACAACTTTCCTTACAAGGTGGTTAAATATTATCCTAGTTTGAATTGTGAAGTTTCTGTTAGTTTTTGGTGTCGGTTATTTTTTTCCCCTCATGAAAATCACACCATCCCCCCCAGTATTGCCCTCTAAAGCTGATATCCAGGTAAATTTTTAACCTACACCCTGGTAATATAAGTAGAAAATGGCATAGAAATAGACATGTTTGCTTCTAAAGCTCCAGGGAAGCAACAGAGAAACAAAACCAAGTTCTTAGGCTCATCCAAAATCGGACTCAGAGGACGCTGGGAGGAAATCTAGGCAATTAATTTTTAAAAATCTGTGACACCCAACCCCCTGAAGATTTTTAAACTCTGTATTTTCTGAGTGATAGTTTTATTTTATGTACAATCTAAATACTAAATGTCCCATAAATGGTCTTGCTTTAAAAAGATTTCAAAGCATATATAAACTCAGGTTTTGATTTAAGTAAATAGTGTACTTAATTTTTCAATTGGAGACAATATATATTTTTATCATTAGCGTAGCTGCACTACAAAATCGTGTGATGCTTTCTCTTAGCAATGAAAATTATCTTTTGGCACACAGCTTTCCAGACTCCAATGTCCACAGTAAATTAAATCTGGAAGATTATACTGTTAGTATAATATGAAATTAAAAGATGGAGAGCCATGATAAAATCTGAAAATTTTTCACACCCTAGGAGGAGGAGAACCTCTGCCAATGTCTAATTTACACAAATTTAGGTGGAGAATGTCAGAAGTAAGCACAGAGCCGGAGAGGAGCTCCTAAAATTGAGGCCTGACCCATCACTACTGTCAGTGAACAACTTAGAGACCATGGAAAATTCTGTCTTTCTCTCTTTTACCCTTTTTTTGCCTGATCAGATGATGTACTCCTTCCTGTTCAGTAAGTGACAGGTGCCATTATTTAGTCATCTTCACCCATTTGTACATCACCCATGATTTTCTGAGGTTATCCAGAATGGCAGTGGGGGATCATCATGTTCAGTTTGAAAGACTTAGAAAGAAGAGAGGCCTCACTGACTTAGTTCCTTCAGTAACTGGATGTCATCTGTATGTTGTTTCTATTTGATCTCCTGAAAAAGAAAAATGAAAGTGTCACTAGTCAGGTCAGCAAAATAAAAGAGTCATTAAAAGTTAATGTGGTGGGATAGAGCCAACAAAAACAAACAAACAAACAAAAAAAAAAAAAAAAAGAAAGAAAAAAAAAAGAGAGAGAGCATTCATGTTATATTATCTTATGAGACATGGGATGTTTTAACAAAATAGCCTATGTTAAGGTATTCTTTCAGCATCTATTTTAATCTCTGTGCTTTTGAAATCAAGCTTCATTAAGTTTTCATGAGTCTTAGGACATGTATTATGTTGTGTCAGGAACTGTTATATAGCAAATGGTGTACAAAAAACAATAATAAAAAAATCTGGACATAGATAACTATTTACTACACCATGTCACATTTTGTTAATTTATGAGGGTTATTTAGTCCTTTATCCAGAGTTAATTTACAGCAGCTTTCCAACTTCGAAAAGAAAAATTTTAAAGCTCTCTGTGCTTATGAAAGGATGAGGCTGAATCTTTGATAGTTATTTAGAAATACATATGAAAATTGTATTTGAATGTTAAATATGCTTAGAACAGCACAACTTCAAAAATATAAAAGGGAATTCAGCTTTCCTACCCTGGTCATGCAATTCTGCAAGACTGCAGCTTTGATCGAGTTATCTCTGTGAAAAAAGATTTTGCTTAAGGTCCTGAAACTGTTAAGAGCTAGAATAAGGACCTTTCTCAAAATGCTACGCTTAAAAAGAAGGGCTTGCCGATTAAATGTGCTATAAAATATATCAAACATTATTTCAGGTTATGAAATACCAGAAAGATCCCTGTTGTGTCATCTCTAAGAATCTAAATGACTTAAAATTATATTAAAAATAGTTTTGACTCATGAAGCACACTGATCATGTGTGCCCAGGGATTGTGGGCTCAGTCCTCACATCTATTTGTGACTGTTTTGTTATTTTTTCCAGCACATAAGACTTTTCAAAAAAGTTTCCCAGCAGAAATGTTAATTTCTAAAATCTGAACATAATTTAAGAAAAAATTAGCTTTTATAGTTGCTTTGGTTTTTACTTGAAGGTAATACTGTTGGAGCCCCTGTTCGGATATTTCTGAAATTGAATTCTTGGGGTTCTATGTTTTGTAAATTTAATTTATTTTTCATGTAAAAACACAAGAAAAGTTGGAAAATGACCAAATGTTTTCACTGGCTGACCTGTTCACTTTCAAAAGTGCATCGAAACCTTAAATGCAAGAGTCATGGATAAACTGCTTCCTTCCCAGTCCTACTCACTCTTAACTCAGTGCTGGTTTAAGGGATCATCATCTCTGTGACTGGTTTGGACCAGGACCGAATCTCACTGTTGTAGCTGCTAAAACAGTAAGAAGCCAATTAGGTAAAAAAAAGATAATAATAATAAATATATATATATTAAAAATTTAATTGGATATAGTGGTTTTCTAAAATAACTGTCTAATGCATTACAGTAAAAGTCTGGATATATATTAGCATGAATAAAATATCACTCAAGGGATAACAGATGGAATAACTTGGTTTTCCAGTCCTTGGATGAAAATCCTTGTATAGTTTGCAAAATTATGCTCTCTCCTCTGATGAACAAGTTGTGTAGAGATGTACACTTGTGGATCTGAAAGCAACTCTGAGCCCTGTTGCCAGCACAGGAGAAAAAACTCATTATCCTCTGCCTAAAAGCAATTCAACTCATGCAGTTAAGAAAGTTTTGCAGTCAAATATATTGATATGACTCCAAGACAGAAGCCTGAGGCATTGCTTAGAATACCTCAAACAAAATAAGAAGGAAAGACAAAAGAGACCAATAGCTGAGGACTCTTCATTCTCCTCATTCTGAACCATTACATGAAAATAAATCAAAGAAAGGGAGGATTGGGTAGGATTCTATCATTTTTGAAAATGTGTTAATATGATATTTTTTATTGGGGAGAAATATAACAGGTCAGAGATATACATCAAATTATAGGAATACAAATCTTTTTATACTATCATGATACTGTCATCCAGCTCACGATGAGATTTGAACATGCACCAAGTTTAAAGAAACAATTAAAACCCACAAAGAGTAATAATGAAACTCTTCAGCTATCTTCATCATCTGGCAAGGTTAAAAGAGATATTTTCTTCCTGAGAGAAGTAAGAAACACAGCTTGTCATCCTTTCTTTTGCAGGAATTTTTTATTCTCTCTCAGAGAAAAATTACCATCCATCAAGCTTGACATATAAAATGTCTGGACTGGTGATTTTAATACAGATTTCTGGGAAAACAAACATGTCAAATACTTTTCCTTCTTCAGCAAATATTTAGGCTGATAATTCAGTTTTCATCTGCAGCTAGAACTAGAAAAAGAAGTTTCGTGATTTCTGACAAATCCCGCAAATGTTTCAAACAGCTGTAAGGGAAGGGGGAAAAAAAAAAAAAAAAAAAAAAAAAAAAACCACCACCAAAAAACAGCAAAAAACACATATGGGAAGAAGATACATAAAGCTGCACAATACTAATTATATAATGCCTTGTGTAGGAGTCAGAAGATAATTTTTTTTAAACTTCAAATGATATAACGATTCAGAGCTGGTAAGAGGGAGATGTACACGTTTTGTGACATCTGCTGGGTCACAGGAAGGACAATAAACCCAAGGATATCTACTGATTCGCTCCACACAAAGAAGAATGCAGTCTTCCTACATCATGGAGAAAAAAAAAGCACCAGTCTTTAAATCGATGACGATCATTTCTGTTCAGTCTCCACCTAAATTAAAGGTTTTATAATTAAGCAGTCCATGTTTGGTTGGAGTTTTAATTCAAAGACCTTCATCCAAACTTATCAAATTCAGTCACTGGAAAGTCATACTCGGACTGGTGCGTTAGAGTCACTGCATTCCCTTACTCATTTTAGGGGCACAATTCTGGTTTTGTTTCCAGAACTGTAGGCACTGCTCAATGGTTAAGAAGAAATTGAGTCCTCCCTTTCTTTTTTCAGTATCATTCAAAGCAAACATGCCCGTGTATCTAGCCAAGAGCAGACTTTACCTTGAAAGAAGCAGCAGTATTCAAACTTTTTCTTTATCCTGTTATGGTAATAAAAAAAAAAAAAACAAACCAAAAAACAATGTAAAGGACAAGAGGGTCATGTCACTCTGATCACTCGGAATGAACAAAAATAATCTATGAGCTGCTTGCTGTGAGAGATTAACTTTATTAGGCATTTACTAAGTCTTAGGTGCTGATGTTTTTGTTTTCCATATACCATAGACACATAAAGGATGTTTCAATTTAACTTGTGTACTGTTGATTTTTACTTTGGAAGTGTTAAGTTGCTTTAGTAAGTTTAAGGCATAAATTCCTGTCACTGTATCATCTTTCACATCATCTGCTAAAGGAAATCAAAGATTTTTTTTTTTATCTATGACTACTATGTCATAATGGAAGTAAAATACGATTCACATGTGAGACCATACTTTTTTATCTTAACTGTAAACAAAATAAGAAGTCTCAAAGTGTGGAGAAAAAAAAATCCCTGCAAGCATACAATGTATAGAAGTGGCAATTATCACCTAAAATCTCTTTTGAACCCTTCTTGGGAACACTGAAACATTTATTTTTACGTTAGCTGGAGCTGTGAGGCTGTGAGGCTAGATTCAGAAACACATGCTGATGGAATCGGAGTCCCACTCAACTTCCTTGAAATCTCCTGCCATTTTTGTCTTCAAAATACATTATTCTAGGTCACCATAACAGTTTTCTGTAGACTGAAAGCATCTACGTTTCATCCAACATCTTTCCATGGAATGGTGAACTCTGCTTCTAGCCCACACCCAACTAACTCAGAGTAACACTGAACAGATTGATATCCAAAACCCATTTGGATTCACATTTGAGGAATTCTTAAAGATCCCTCACTTGCTGGATGAACTTGCTTTGTGTCCTCAGGAAACTCATTCAGTCTAGGAAGCAGAAATTTTTTTAAATCCCAGCTGGGATCTCTCTCCAACTCTCTTGAGCATCTAAGATGATAATCCTTCACACTTGACACAGTTTTATTAATGTTTGGCAAAGTACTCAGGATAGATAAACTGTTTAAATAATTAGATGAGTACAATAATATAGTACTTAAAGATAGAAAATAAGAGTATAAAAAAAGATTTTTTTTCATATTCAGCTTCCCTGAATACAAAAAATTAAGGAAAAAGACTCTGTTAGCATAAATTATCACTAACTTTATTTGAGCAACACCAATTTGCATCAGTGTGTACTCTGTCTCTGTATGAGAACACCAGGAATGACTTCCACTCCAAACAACACAAGATGCCAAGTTCTCTACCAGGAAGAAAGAATCCTCTGTGTGATCCAGTGCACTACAACAGTGAACACCTCCCTAACAGGCACAGGAACGAATACCTGAAAACAGAACAGGTCATTCAGTATGGCATCTGGGTTATTCTGATGGATACTAGCTATCATAGGATCATAGAATCACAGAATGGTTTGGGTTGGAAGGGAACTCAAAGATCATCTAGTTCCAACCCCCCTGCCCTGGGCAGGGACACCTTCCACTCGCCCATGTTGCCCAAAGCCCCGTCCAACCTGGCCTTGAACACTGCCAGGGAGGGGGCAGCCACAGCTTCTCTGGGCAACCCGTTGCTGTGTCTCACTCCCCCCACAGTAAAGAATTTCTTCATTATATCTAATCTAAATCTACCCTCTTTCAGCTTAAAACTGTTACCCCTCATCCTATCCCTACACTGCCTGATAAAGAGTGCTTACCCAGCTTTCCTGCAGGCCCCCTTTAATCACTGGACTATAACGTCTCCCCAGAGCCTTCTCTTCTCCAGGCTGAACAACTCTCTCAGCCTGTTGTCATAAGGGAGGTACTCCAGCCCCCTGGAGCCTGAGTCTATGTCTCAGTCTTTCTCACTGCTGAGACAAAGATTGGCAGTTTACTAGCTTGTCTGTGGCCTATTCCTCTTGTTTTTTCCTCTATGATGATTATGTTGCTACATGTGGCTTTGCGTGTTTCTCTCATGCCACTGGTTTTCTTTCATCTGTTTCTTCAAACACTCTGCATTCTTCTTTTAGCTGACACACTGACATGCTTCTTTACACGAACATCTCACAGCTCTGCAGCTGTCAATATCAGAAAGGGGAAAAAAGAATAACAACAACAACAACAAAAAGAATCCCAAAGATAGGAAGTTCCCTTCTTCTCCTTCCTACTGGGAATAATGTTCTGATTCTCATCCACTATTCTGATGTCCACACAGGGCATCACTCACAGCATTTACAAAAAGTTTCATACATAGAAGGAAACAATGCTTTAATAATGAGGCACTCTTTCTAGCAGAAATAAGCATAGCAAGTAATGCAATGACTGGAAGTTTTTTCTATTTGTTCAAACTTACATAGATAACGTTTCTTTGGAGTGAAAGTAATTAATCCTTGGGACGACTTACTAGAATCCTCCAACATAGGTCTTTGTAGTGAAGCTGACAAACTACAGATATATATGTAGAAACATATGTATATGAATTGTACATGTAAATATATATTGGAAAGATAAGAACTTGTTCAGTGAAGAATTGCACTTGGAAAGTCTTGATCTTTTGCTATGAAGGGAAGACAAACCAAAACTGTTGTACTCAGCCTGTGCTCCATGCACGTGTGGGGTACTAGTTAGGAACCTGTTGCAGGTAAATAAGAAAAACATGCTATTCATAGTCTTAAATTTGCTACAAGGGGAACTTTATCCCTGCTGAAAAATATGCAAGGTGGTGTGTAAATCTCAGGGACTGGAAAGCCCTGGGTGTACACACTGGAGATGGCTTCTTCTGGTCCCAACAAAAAAAATGTCAGTGAACCCCCCTGCTGCCATTTCACACAATTTTCCTGTGAATGTCTCTGCACTTATTTTCCTTACAAGTTCCAGCTATTGCAAAAAAAGCAAAAACTCAACGAACTGAAGAAGAATCTCAGCTTTCATTCAAAGCAGAGAATAATTTTCTGATCCTCAGCTGCAGCAGAAAGCTTGAAAATGTCAAATTAGTATAATCTAGAAATCAAAGGCCAAATGGTCTGTATTTTTGCTTTCCATCTTAAGTCCTTTGAGCCTACTGACCCCAGATAGTTACCATGAATTTATTTTCCAGTACAAGAGAAGCAGTCTTCCATCCAGCCAGTAACATGTTCATTACTTTGTTATGGTCATATTTAGCAGAGCTACCACTGCATAACTTAATATTTAACACCTTATTCTATACTTTCTTTTCTTTTCTTTTCTTTTCTTTTCTTTTCTTTTCTTTTCTTTTCTTTTCTTTTCTTTTCTTTTCTTTTCTTTTCTTTTCTTTTCTTTTCTTTTCTTTTCTTTTCTTTTCTTTTCTTTTCTTTTCTTTTCTTTTCTTTTTTCTTTTCTTTCTTTCCTTTCCTTTCCTTTCCTTTCCTTTCCTTTCCTTTCCTTTCCTTTCCTTTCCTTTCCTTTCCTTTCCTTTCCTTTCCTTTCCTTTCCTTTCCTTTCCTTTCCTTTCCTTTCCTTTCCTTTCCTTTCCTTTCCTTTCCTTTCCTTTCCTTTCCTTTCCTCAGAAGTCACTTTTCCTCTTCCCCTCAAATGGAAATAAATTACAGTAGATTAGTAAGAGCTTTTTGGTAGATTTAATTGTCTAGAACTTTTTTTTTTTTTCATCTTACAGTTTTGCACAGAGCAAAAGAAAGGCACGCACTGTGCATTTCACACACAAAAACACAGCCAAATATTTGGTTCTGCTCCCAGAACTGAATCACCAGCACTGCTGTGAATCAGCTGGGAGCTGGATGTGCAGTCTTGGTGTTGGCATACCAGGAAGCATACAAAGTAGCACAGCTTGGTGCCTCAGATTCCTGGAGCTGGAGCTGCTATGAGCAACTTTCACAATTTAGGGCAGGTTTTTGCCCCCTGGGGGTTTCATTATTGCAGTTACCTTCTCTTTCTTCCAAATCTTCAGCTCTGCTTGTGTACTTCTCCCTGTTTGCCCTTTGCCTCCCTCCTGTCTTAATCTCCTTCTTTCTCTCCCTGCCTCTTTTCTTACATTATTTTTGCCTTGTTTTCTTTTTGTCCTTAAAGACTTCTGCAGGAAAGATAAAAATTTACATTGAAGATAGGTGTTTCTAATATATATAGGAAAGAGTATGACTTGGCACAGATACTGGGCTTCTAGATCAAGGATTGCAGTAGAATATCTTCTGCTTTACCCCAGTTACACCTCTATGAGGCTGTTTACATTCAGAACTGGTACAACTGGGGAAGGAAGATCTTCCATCTACAATGTCCAATAAAATTAAAGACAGAAATAGCAACCTGAAAATATTAAAATACATATCTGTGCCTTGGTGTATTTTAAACACAAACATACACTTGTCATATACTCTCTTTAAACTATACCATATGTTTTACGTTAAATCTTAAATGAAAAATTATCTTCACTTTGACTTATATATTACCTATAAGCCACAACCAAGGATGTCTATGCTAAACATAAACTTTGCCTGAGATTCAAATGAAGGTACTATCTAATTTCTCTTTTCTCAGTGTCTTTTTGTTTGTTAATTTACAGATGGGGAAAACTAACTCAGTATGAATATATTTAGCAATATATTTAAGCACCGTAAGTATCTATGTTGTGTTTCTTAATATATAGCCAACAGTCCTGAGTCTACAGATGTTGATGGTGTCAGTCCCTCTTCTGCGCTTGTCCCTTGTACAGGAGCAGGAGTAAAGAAAGTAGAAGAGGAAAAGATTAATGGGATAGGAAGGATCCCTGTGATCTTTATGCCTCACAGTGCATATTCTTTTAGAATTTTTATGTAGATAAAGAGAAAAAAGAAAAAAAAAAAAATGTAGTGGGCTACAGTGTGCGGACATCCAGAATCTTTGTCTTCATTTCTGTATTATGATCGTCACTCAGGGTAAAACTTTCTGTTTTCCAGCTTACATTTGAAATGCCCTACACTACTACCAGAAAAGATGTTGCGTCTCTGTCCTGCACTAAAGAAAGCAAGAAAATATTGCAAGTAAGAAGTTCAAAACCGGACCTTGGCAGTCAAAAGTCCAGCTTTTCACCTAATCTATTCCCCTTTCAAAGCCAGGAAAAGGCCTTGCACTGGAGATTTTACAATTTAAATATAAATAACAGAGACAAAACTCTTCCATTTTTAAGCTGCTCACTTTCATCTGTAGCATGTTATTTATCTATTTATTTTATTTTACTTGCAGCTACTGAAGTGCAAATAAGGGCAGTACTGGTATTTCACATTGGCTGTCTGGTTCACACCTTACTAAACTACGTGTATTGGTAAAACTTGTTTCCAAATTGCCTATAAGCTAAAATAATTTGAAGGAGTTTGGATTGGAATTTAATATAATTATTATTAATATGCATACAGTAGACCTCAATTCTGCAATAGTGAGCATTTTTAATAAGAAAAGATTTCCAGCTTTTAAAATGACAAACTGCACCTGCGCTGTGTTATAGCAAGACCTGCTTAAGGTTTATAACATCTATGAATGGATGAATTTCATTATGTATTTTTAATATTAGAATGAATTAGGGCAGGAGGCAGCCAAGCCAGCATATCTTGATGTACATGCTTAGTCACTTCTGTGTACCCTGAGACTGTACCACTTGCTTTTATCTTTGGAACTGTTTGCATGTTCCCATGCCCCATGGAGACTTATACACATAGAGAAAATCATACCACTGATTTAAGGGTCTGAAAACGCATTTAGTTATCTACCTTCAGGGGCTGAATTTTATTGAGAACAGCGTCTTCTTTGCAAGCTGTGTTTCAATGCCCAGGACATCACATCACACTGACACTCAGCTGGTGTAAACTGGAAGGGTCCATTAACTTCCCAATGGGGAGTTAAGCATTACCGAAGTGTGATCTCTTAGAAATGATGCAGTTCAGGAGGACTGTCCATGTGAGTGTGTAAAGTACACTTTTTTTTTTTTTTTTTTTTTTTTTTTTTGTAATAGCAGGAATGTTGCAGCAATTCAGCACTGTCAATTTAAAACTTGGATGATTGTTTCCCACCTAGTCTGTCTGCCCAATTTATGACTGGTTAGAATAGTTGTCCTCAGTTTCCTTGGTATCAAACTGATAGGTAAAGAGCCTTACCATTTTATAGCCACTCAGACCTGCCTGGGTCTTTTCCATCTATGGCGGTGTTGTTACTACCTGTGGTGATGCAGTGCATTTCTCTCTGGAGTTTGAAATCATGTGGCATCACTAGACCTGTGTGCTATAAGAAGACATGCATACACCAAGCCTCACAAATTTACTTTATTGCATTTGGAGATGGCTTACTAGTAATGGCTAGATTGTCTCCTAGATCATATGCAGGGCCTAAGATAACTATAAAGGGAGCCCTGGTAGAGCCCTTCAGATACAAATTTCTACATCCATCTAATATTAGGTGAGAAGACTCCCACAGCAGATCTAGAAGTTTGGCACCTAGTTTGCATTAAATACAGAATTGCCTCAGTGATCTTAATGCTGCTGTGAGAAAATAAATGGTTCAACTGGCACTTTGAATTACTTTTTTAAAATATGAAATAAATCCCATATCAACTTAAGGTAGTAGCTTCTATTGAAAAGTTTGTCCAGTAGATGTTCTACATATTCTTTTCTTGTTTTAGGTTTCTAGGACCAATATGACAGGCAATTTATTCCACATTTCTCTTTAAAGTTCTAGTTCTTATACTATATCAAATAATCCTTGATATACCTTCAGGTATACTATTTTAATAATTTAAAACTTGACAGTGGAATAGAAAAATCTTTCTAATTGAGAGTCATCAGCAATAATTTTATCTAAATTATATATGTAGTGAATAATACAAATAAGTCAAATAATTTCTGTTGAAGAAGCTGAGTGAAAAATTAGTGGCAGGAATTATTCTTTTACATAAGGCAATGCTTTGCTTGCCTTCATTGTAGGCTGATGAGATCTGCCTTAAACACAGAGGGATATAAATAATTGTAATGAGTTATAAAATGAATATGAGTCAGCAATAGAGGGAGTAATAAGAGAGTACAAGTGGGAGAGCAGCTGTTGGTGTGTGTGAATTTTCATGGCTTACATATCAATTTGGCTGTTTTTGAACTAGTTATAAACTGTCCATGGTGACATTACTGAACAGAATGCTGTTTCGTCCACACTGATTGACTTTACTTAGTGCCTAATACATGGTTCTACATCTAAATAACAAATATTCAGCCACTACATCATATTATAAACATTGTTGGGACCAGAATGTCATCTCTAAATCCTTGGAATCATAACTTGCAACTGATGTAAGAATCCTTCTGTTGAGTTCTTACCAGGACTATTTTCAGGTTATGAACCACATAAAAATGGAGAGATTTGGTGCAGAAAATAAACAGATGTTAACAATCATCATAACTTAATATATCATGGCCCAAAGAGGTAAGAATGCAATGGGGGATGTCAGAGTTTATGATCTAACTAGTCCATGAGACAGTTTAAGTGTCTTTGAGGAAAATGTGGTTAATTTAGCAATGGTGGTAGTCATGAATACAAGTGCCCACATTGTTCATTTCCTTAGCAACAGTCTAGATGAAGAGGCAGAGTGAACCTTCAGCAAATCTGCAGATTATGCTAAATTATGGGAAGAGGTTGAGATACCAAAAGGTTGAGGTTCATACCTGGGAAGTTTGATAGCTTGGAGGACTGTCAGAAGACATCTTGCAAAGTTCATGAAGAAGAAAACGAAATTCTGCATGTACGCTGGGAAGTCTTTCACAGAGCTCTGCAGAGCCTGGGAATTCACTGCTGAAAAGGACCTGAGAGTTACTGTGGGTGCTAAATTGTATATGAGCCAAGGTCATATTCGTATCTCATCTTGATAAAGGTATTTTGGAGATTCAGGTTACGTATTAGGACCAACTGTTTCCAGTAGGAGGATCATACAGCACAGGAAAAGATTACTCAAAGAGACTGAAATCTCCACCCTCAAATTTTTTTAGATTTGTCTAGGTAAAATACCCATTATATGGTTCATGTTTGCCCACAGTCCTATTTTGATCAAAGGTTGAAGGTCTCTAGAGGGTCCTTCCAACCAGCATATCTATGATTCTTTATTTACATTAGGCTCTGAAGCCCTGAGTTGAAGAAAGATTTCTGAGTTAATGTGAGTACCTCCAGCCTGTACTTTTCAATGCTATGCACAGATCATGTTCTGGGAGCAGCACAAGGCTATCCTCATTGAAGCAGGATCAACATTGTACTGTTCAGGAACAACATTATGCTGACACGACTACTGCATTTCTACATCAAGAGCTATTTCGTTTGTAGTTAAATTGAGTGTCTCTGTAGACCACTGATGTAAAAGGTTTTAAAACACATAACAGATGTTTCAGTCCACAGTGAAAACAATTTCAGTACATGAAGTCTGTGAAGTACTGCATTTGGTGGTGTAAAAGAAACTAGAATTTTGAGACAGGAGTAAATTTTGTGTAACTTTAAACTCATTTTGGACATCACTGATATAAATTTCCTTGCAGAGGTAGAGAAATTCTACATATAAAGCAGAGGTTGGACTGGTATTTTGGATGACATCTGTATGGTAGACAGGGATCTGCTCTTTAAGATCCTATTTACTTTCATAACTCAATGAGGTGCTTGAGTTCCACAGACTGGTTTTTATTCTCTTAAAGTCTAGTCTTTGAGGCTATATCTATACTGCTTATGAAACCATACCTAGGGTATCCTCCATCATTCTTGCTCTTCTTAGTCTGTACAGGCTGGCAAGTGAGAAAATGCCCAGGAGAGTGTCACGGGATTGGAGAAGCCAAAGTCCATTCCCAGTTGGGCATAAGGACCACACTGAATGAGACTTCATTCCACAATCCTGAAATGCCCTTAAACCACCTTCAGGGTATGAATCATAAGCCCCTAAAGTTTCACGTTATGGAAACACCACAAAGTATGTTAGTTATGTCATAAGCTTACAGGGGTATTACTTGGAGCACAGAGGGAGAACAAATCCAAGTGTTATGTTACTGTGGACTCACTGTAATCTTGTCAGTCATCCCACAGACAACCTGGGAATGAACTATGCCTTTAAGAATAGACGGACATACCATGTCCTCTGAATTTGAAAACTATCTCTCTCTCTGCACTTGGAATTATGCTTTCGAAGAGCAAACCTGAATTTAAAGAGATGCCTTCAAAATACAATATAGATATCGAAAGTGTCTTTGGAAGAGACAAAATAACAAAGGTTTCCTCAAGTCCTTGTCTCATTGTCAACATATCCTAAGAATTTTCAAGGCTCATATATGCTTCTTAATGGGGATCCTGAGTACTGTGGGTAAGCCTAATTCTCCAGGCAGAATGCTGCAGAGAAGAAGAAACATTTATTTTCAAATATTATGTACATTCTAAATGAAAAAGAAGATAAATTTTGAAATACAATTCAAATAATGCAGTTTGTGAGTACGATCATGTTTTGACTTACCACAGTTGACATTTACATGTAGCACATCAGGGTATAACAGGGTAAGTTAAATTTTGGTGATTATGATTATTATTATTGTTACCATTGTTATTGTTTTTGATGAAGTTATTTTTGTTCTGGTAGAAGCAAAAAGCTTAAATGAGCAATTGGATCCCACTGTGTTGGCAAATCTTTATACATATGATGAGGAACAGGCTTCTGCTCAAAAATGACTCTCACCCTTTATGTGGAAGAAACAGTATCTTAAGAAGGGAAACACGAGAATATAATGCTAAAATAAGGCTTATCACTCTAAACAGCTATCCCAGCATGCCAACAACTAAGCCTTTGTTCAGTGTTTTATAAGGATTAAGATGGAGGTGAGTTTTAAGGAGGAATCTGAAGTGGACAATGAGGTTTGATTATGCATAAGAGAGAGCACAGGAAGATAGCAGGAAGATAAAAAGGGAGCAAAGAGAAACAGGTTCTGAAACTGGTGAAGAAGGGTTACAAATTGTGCTAGCCCAGCAGTTTACACAGGAAGAAAGATGTTATTAACTCATCTCCCTTAACTTTATGTATCCAATGAGTAAATACATACATCTGAGCATTTCACATTAGGTTCTTTTTATAATTAGTGAGGGAAATGTACATTTTTGTGTTATGATTAATTTCAGGTATCTTCTTTCTGTGCCACTTTTATTCTTCCTGAACAATACAGAGATCCTAAGGTGAGTATCTCAGGTGTACACATCTTCAGTATTGATCTTTAACAACGGCCATATGTACACAATACAATGCCTCCCATTGTCAAACTCATTTGAGTGAAGAACTCCACAAAAGAACCCAGGTATTTATTTCTCATTGGTTTGAGCTACTTAACTGACACTGAGGACATGCCCAGATAACCATGGAAATTAAACCATGATATAAAGTTCTTGTGGTCAAAATAGGGATGGTCATATGTTTAAGCAGTAAACCTGAAAACCTTCTCAACACTACTTTGAAGCGTTTTAAGAGGAACAAAATGCCACAGACTGGGATAGACAAGGGAGATCTTAGGATCGTAGAATCCTAGAAGCATTTAGGTTGGAAAAGACCTTTAAGGTCATCAAGTCCAACTGTAAACCCAGCACTGCCAAGTCCACCACTAAACCATGTCCCTAAGCACCACACCTACACATCTTTTAAATACCTCCAGGGATGGTGACTCAATCCCTTTCCTGGGCAGCCTGTTCCAATGCTTGACAACCCTTTCAGTGTAAAAAATTTTCCTAATATCTGTTCTAAAACTCCCCTGGTGCAATTCAAGGCCATCTCCTTTCATCCTATCACTTGTTACCTGGGAGAAGTGACGGATCCCTATCTCACTCCAAACTCCTTTCAGGGAGTTGTAGTGAGCTATAAGGTCTCCCCTCAGCCTCCTTTTCTCCAGGCTAAACAACCTCAATTTCTTCAGCTGCTCCTCTTAAGACTTGTTCTCAAGACCCTTCAATATGACAAAGTCAATATCTAAAAGGATAAAGCCTATAGTTTTATCATCATGGAAAGGGTATACCTTTAAAGAATCAAACTGAGAAAAAGAAATATGGGCTATTCCAGCATCAGGTCATTGTTGGCTGTGCTTACAATCTAGAAATACAGTGAAAATCTATTTGTAACAGGAAAAAGACAATACTATCAGCTGCCTCTAACTGCATGTGAAAACTCATGTCTAGCAAAACCACTTTAAGACAGTTATCCTTGAACCCCTGGTCCAGATGTATTCAGCCAATGCATCCCTCTGTTTCTCAATAGCCTTTTTATACTGCTAATGTAGGGCTAATAACACAATCAGAATATTTTTATTTCCAACTACCTTTTTAGACATTCTTTGTTTCAAGCAAAGAAGTCTAGCTTTAATATGCTTCACATCTTAATTTCTTAGGGCAAATCTGCTTCTCCTAGTCATTTAGCAATTGTCATATTGCCTATTGGGTGAGGAATAGTCACAGGCTTCTGGTTGGCTGAACATTAAACACTGTGGAGCACAGTTTCCAAGTTCTGAAGTTGCCATAAGCAAGAGTTACAACTTCTGTTGATACACCCAAAGGCTATTACAACATCTAGCAGTATGACACGGACAAATAATGTTTTTGTACCATGGCGTATGCTAAATTCTACATTATCCTCAAAGGAACTTACTGAATATAGAGGATTTAAAGTTTAGTAAAGTTCTTAGTGCCGTAGCCTATCTAAATCTTTCTGTAAGACATGAAATCTCACTGACTGAATGTGTACGGGAAACACTTACAGGAAACTAATCTTAGCATTTTAGCCATGATCCTATGGGTGAACTCTCAGTTTTCAATATAGCAAAGATCTTAAGCTTGTGAATGCTCCCTTAACTTCAAAGGAATTACCTTTATTTTTCAAGTTATTCACAAAACTTAAAATCATAAAAGCTTTTGTGGTTTAGAGTTCCTCTCAGTAAGAGTAACCATTGTATTACGTTTTACCTTGGAGAAAGTTCTCACAGAAGTTAGAAGAAGATCTCATTTCTTTCTCTATTGCTGCTTGAGAAGATAATGGAGCAGTTAACTGTGTGTTTAACTGTTTTCCTAACTCAGGACCTGCTCTAGCATAATATAAAAAAGACTTCAGAATACTTTAGGTTATGTTATAACATAACTTTGGTTGTGTTAGACATCTGTATTTCTGTAATTGGTTCCTATCAACCATTTATCATGTGTTTTGACACCTTTCTAGGATTAACATTTAGAGTGAACGGCCATGTCTCACACCTTTCTGTTGAAATAAGCCTTGTGCACATCCCAGAGTACAAACACTCTGACTTCCCTGCAGAGATTCTTATGGCACCATATAAAATCTAGAGTACAATTCCAGGAGTGCATTGAGATCACTTGCACACATCCCAGAAAGCATGTGTAAGTAGTCCTTGTTGTTGTGCCCTTAATGCACACTCCAGGTTCCTCCTGAAGAATGTATCTCTCTAAAAGCATGACAAACAAAACTCCTACCCTTTCCATGTGCTAGACTGCTCTGACACACACGGAGTATTATATCTGCCAGGATCAAGCTCCCCTGCACTACAGAAGAATCCTATGATAAACTGTTACTAGGGTGAGACTGATTACGGATCTGTCTACAGCTCGCACCAAGATCTTCATCAGCCTCCAAAAAGAGATCTTGGAAAATTCAGTACAGCTACAACCTCCAGAAGATTTGCTTCCTCATTCACAGCCGCCTGTTGACTCTTATGATCAAATGCTCCTGACTGTGAGGCTCCATGTCTCAACACTCCTGCCTGACTATAGAGAATTTGTTTGCCAAAGAATGCAAATTTTGTTAGCAAGAAGAAAAATCAAAGCCAAGCTAGGCAGCTGGTCAATGCTGGTCAGTAGTCAGGATCACAGGATGCTTGGAAGTTGTTATGTCTCCCGAAGTTAGTGTTAGAAGTGAGTAGTAGGATGAAATTAAAATTTGTCCTGTAGCTATAATGTGGCATAGAGGGTTTCAGCACTGTGTCTGCAGGGCCACACTGAGCTCCTAAATCATCAGTTCCGGGGTGATCCCGGAACTCCCCATCTAGACGTCTGCAGAGAGGAGACAATGGGCTCACCTGAGAAAAGATGGTTGACAGAACTCCCAGGCACCTTCGCAATAAAGCATTTGCCTCATTCACACAAGGGCACTCCAGATGGAAATGTTCAACTGTCCTCAAGCAGTTTCTGATGTACTTAGACCAATAGATAAGCACGGCTTATATGCTTATATGTGTTCATTAACATCCTGGATGGAGAATCTGGCCACCCCAGAGTCCCCAGGGAATTCCTGCTGCCAAATTGACCATTATACATAGATAGAAAACTTGTAAATAATCCATAAGAAGTGTTCCTGCAGATGCAGAAATGGCTATATGGGAAAAGTTTTGTACACAGCTAAGGTAGGAGATGTTTTTTTATTTATTTAAAATCAGTAGTAATGAGTCATGTATATGCTGAAGCTGATACATAGCTGGCTGAATACATAAGAGTTCAGCAGAACAGTGGTTCAGAGAGTTTTTGCCAGTGTAGCTGAAGGATTTCTGCATGGACTTCTGCAAGAGACACTCTCGTCATTGTTCAGACAAAGACTGTCTAGTTCAAGAGATTTGATTCCCCATCTGGGGAATCAGAGTCCAGTGCCAAGATCCCAATAATTTTAGATTTTTTTTTTTTTTTTAACAAACACTCTGTCTATGAGTGTCTGTACATGACCAGCTACATAGTTCTTTAAAGAGAAATAGAACTGTTGAGACTAGCACTCCCATTACCCTTTACCTATGCCTTGATCTTTGTCATGCTTTACATGTCCTGTTATATACCATTAGCAAAAGACAGATACACAGTCTTGAAAAGTATCTTCAGTTTTCAGAAGAACTTAGAAGATATATGCATCTCTCTGGACTTCATTAAATGTAGAGTCTCTTGTGATAACAGAGCTAGCTTATAGGATCAGACTTGCTTAGGAACTAAATGCATAGTTTGAAAACAGGAGCAAGAGAGCAGAAGACTGAAGACCAGATTAGATCATTGCTGAGTTTAGCTGGATTCTGTGGGGTTTTTTTTAAAATGTAGACAGCACTGGGGAGCAGTGTTTGTGGGATGGTCACTGGCATAGGTGTTACTTTAAAAAAAAATAATCCTTCTTGGATATATAGTAGAGATTAATATGTGACCTAATATATTTTAGAGGACTGTAAAAATAGCTACCAAATTAAAGATAATGTTTAATCATAGGGCAGATTGTGCTTTAAGAACTATATTCCAATAATTTATTTTTAGATTAATGAAACTTTTCCTTAATAGCGCCCATTATGATAATTTCTGATGTAAAGTATTTCATTAATATGAGTAAATATAAGAAATCTGGCTTTAAGCATACATGTGATAACTGGATTTTGCTAAGAAAAAGATGGGAAAGAAAAGAAAAATGCTGTCTGTAGCTTTCTGTAGTTTTGTCCTTCAGTATTAGACTCATCATGCATTCTGAAAAAAAAAAAAAAAGCGTCTAAGGCTTCTTTGAACATGATTTCACACTAGAGAAATGTGGGAGAAGATTCATGATGGATGAATGGAAAGAGTTGAGATGAATAAAAGAAAGAAACAAACTGTAGGCAGATGCTTTACAGAAAACTGACAGAAAATCTGAGTCCATGTAGGATGGAAATGCAGGAGCTCTGGTATATCTTTGTTGCTGGATGTACAGTAAGTCTTAACAGAGGCAGGCAAAGCTTGGTGTAGAGCGATGAAGCAGAAAGTTATTTAAATGAGAAAAGTTGAACACTACCATCCTCTCCAATTACATTCCAGAATTTGTTGAATCAAGATTAAGGCTTCATGGGGCTTGCCCATGAACACAGTAAGTTTTGCACAGAGAGGTTATACAGACATTACACAGACAATGTGGTTAGAATAGAAACAGAAATTGACAATAAAAACCCAGTGTGAAAGGAGTATTTTTTTGTCAGCCCTGTCTGTGGGTCATCCCATGTTCATTGTACACTGAGAATCAACCAGCTCTTAAAAAACCTTAGCTGTCAACTTATCTGGATGCAGAAACTTAGTGATACTATTTTATGCTACACTTTAGTGGCACTGCCTGATTTACATCTTTTAAGATACCTCTTTGCTGCAAAGTTTTCAATAATTCTGTCAGTAAATAAAATGTCAGACAGGAACTAAAATGTCAATATAGCCATATTCATGCAGGAGGCCTTTAGAACATCATAAACCACTTCTCACCTTCCATATGCACTGTGTACTAGACGACAATATAGTTTTCCACTTTTGAAACTAAAAGAGGACAAAAATATTTTTTCAAAGTAAAAATCTCACCTCAGGTTTTTGGAAAACATTAAATACGCACAAATACATATATATTTACTTAGACACACCAGAGATCATGGTCTTAAATTGGACCAGGGTTGTAGGATTCTTTTTATCCATTTCAATGGATTTCTAATCTTATGTGTCTCAGTCTGGCAGGACTTGCAATTTTTACCTTTGATGGCTGGCCTTTAAAATCAACTTTTATATCATAGGCTCTATGAGACATGTATTCTCTGTGGTACATAAAGTGCCAGCAAAAAGGAGAATCAAATTGAAGCCCCTTGGGAATAGTTCTAATAATGAATAATAAATAAGAAGTCCAGATTCCATATAAGTATTTGCAAGGGGTTTGCTCATAATTATAAATTAAGAAGGACCTGAAATGGGTAGAATTCACAAGTATTTGCTAGAGTGCTTGCCACACACATTCACAAATCAGAATACATTTGTAAGAAGTATTAGAGAAAGATGCCACTAACTGGATAGTGGAAGAAAATACCTTTCTTATTAAATTGAAAATAAAAGGGAAAATGTTCAATATTAAATGTTTAAGATATGTGTCTTGCCTTGTCTATGGCCTGGAGTCATTGCTGGAAATATTAGGAAAAAAATGGATAAATGTTGAAACTAATTATATATTTCCTGGGGAGGAAAAAAAGATACTGAAAGAATGTTTTGGGGATGAAGAACCAGCTGATAGAAATCAAAGTTGTTAAAGAAGATGAGATTTAAAAAAACCTTACACAGTGTGTAGATGAAGCAAAAATGTTTTACAATATATCACATGAATGGATTCTGACTGTCTGAAATTATGAAAGTGAACCTTTTGTTGAAGAAATGCAGAGAAATTAATAAGGGAAAGCATGTACTGCAGCAGAAAAATAACAGTAAAATATGAAACAAGATAAAAACACAATGTGAGATTTACCAAAGTGACTGCTTGTCACTTTCGCCGTTTGTTATATTCCTGTTTCAGAAGCACATCTTGAAAGAAAAGGCTATTAAATGATTCAAGAAGGGGAGAGAGGACAATTTCACAACTGTTATATAAAGGTGACCTGAAGTTGTACGGCTGGAATGAGGTACAGGTTAATTCTTTGAATTACTCTCTGAATATTTTTGAAGCTTAAAGCAAGAACCTGACAGGAGGATGAGGAGGAAGTTAATAGTGTATACAATAATACAGATGACATGGCTTCCTGCTTTTATTGGAAAGCTGGAGGGAAAGGGCTGAGTATAATCAGTGATGTTGAGAAGCATAGGTGTAGAATTATAGTTGCTATAAATATAATTACAGAAAAAAATATATGCAAGATAAAAATGAGTGGAATAGATCTTGGATCAGGTTCCAAAACCAAATGAGCAGTACATTTCTGCTGAGAGCTACTTGTTGAATGGATGGAATCAGAAGATGCATAGGTAGAAGACAGTAGGTTAAAAATCATTTGGAAAAGTGTGTCTGGGGGAAGAGGACATTGACTGTTTTTTCAGTTGTTCTTATGTAATAAACCAAAAGGACCTAATTAAAAGTGAATAATTAAACAACAGTGGAAAATGAAAAAGATTAAATGTATCTTGCTACGCCTGAGATATCTACAAATATATCATCATTTAAGCTAGCTGTAATCACTCTATTTACAGCCAGTGGAAAGAAATGGACATATCTAGGAGACAATACCATTCATCCTAATGAAGACATCTAAATTAGGCCAGATTAATGTCACTCCAGTAGTCACTATGTCTTCCCAATGAATATGAAGATACTTTAGATGCCTGCTTCATATATAGATATCTACTTTTGTAGACATTTCCAGTCAGGTGATATGAATGTCATTCTAAGACTTCACTGAAAATGTCACAGGAGAAGAGTAGTCACAAGATATATTAAAGCAAAGACACTGGATAAGAAAGGATTGAAAGTAAGATAGTCAGACCCAAAGGCTAATACTCAGATTCAAACATTGGTATGAAGTTGTCAGAAAACAATATGAAACATCACCAAGACAGAAACATTTATTTTTAAGATATGGACCTCAGGCAGAAAATAGCTGTTAAGAAAATGTTAAAAAATGTTCATTTAAAAAAATGATTTTTTTTCAAGCATTCTTTCAATTTCCTATGAAGTGTGTGCTAGATGATGTACACAGTAAATATAAAAAAAATTGGGAGAAAGTCTACTTCATCATCGACTTTTCACTTTGGTGAAAACGTTCATTAGATCTTTCATGTTGAGACTAGTAAAAATGTACCTGTGTTTCCGTCAAGAGCTGAGAAACAGCTGGGTAATTAAAAATACGAGCAAAAGACCAAGTCTTTTTGATCTTTTGGGACCTAATGAAAGACAGCATGGCAAAACTGTATAAACTGCTGTTGGATCTATGTTGCATTTTTTCACATACCAGTCCCATTCCTTTCCAAAGGAAAGTGTGGTGGAAAGACATGATCATAGCAATAGCAGTTTTAGTGATAATGTTATACAGACTAAATACAAGTGAACATATGTAGTGCATTGAGATTATGGAGTTTTTTAAACCTTTCTGTTGATTTCAAGGATCACAAATTAGACATTGAATAAAGAAAAGAACCTGAGTTGGAAACATAAGTGTTTAATTCTTTTAAAGAACTAGAAGACTGTAAGCAGAAAACCTGGAATATTGTAAGGAGCTACAAGTTTTCAAAGATATCCAGGAGATGAAGCCTTATTACAATTAAAGGTAATACATTGGAGATACATGCCTGGATTTGACTTTGAGACAGTTTAGCTCTATAAGCTCTTCTTATAGCTCATATCCATCAGCTCTCCTATAAGCTCATGTTCATAAACCATCTGGTATAACACAACTTGAAACTATGATGAACTTAATTTAAATTCATCCTTTTTCGTCTTTGATCCAACTTTTCCCATAACCTCACAGGAACTTCTTTAGAGCGTGTATCTCAAGCACAGGAAAATCGTCAGTAGCTAAGACACAAGCTTCCTAATTCCATCTTTTGGTCTTTATGTATGTAGAACTTCTCTCCCTCTGTTTCCCTCCCCTTCTTCCAAGATATAAAGATAAGCCTTTAGAAGAGACAAGCAGTCAGAGTATCACAAAGAAATCTGGGATTCATTATAGTGCACAGACAAAAAATAAGCACATGCAGGTTCTGTGTGGGTCACAATACCCACAGAGAAGTTCAGGAGATTAAAAGATTTGAAATTGTCAAAATAGACGTATATTAGTACAGTCACACTGTATTCATATCATTACGCTGGGGAAAAAGCAGAGATGTACTTCAAATGTCTTTAATGGGAAAGGTGTCTTATTTTGAATTCCATTAGGCATTTATTGCAAACCAGATTTGCAGCAAGAAAACTAATACAACAGGACTTAACACCTTTAAAATTGAACTGTATAAAACACATTAACATATGCCTGTGGAGTGGTCTTCCTCGAGTAATGAGTAGGATTCAGTGCTGTAGTAAGTAAAACCAGATTATTTCTGTGGGCAGCCTTTATTGCAAATGTCTTCACTTGTTTTGTTAGTGAATAGCTTACAATTGGTTTTGATAGTCTACAAGTATATTATGTTTATTATTCATAAGAATTTGCCAAACAAATGTGCTTTTAAGTAATTTCCAGGCTCGGAATCATTTTCTAAATTCTTTCTCAGATGCCGTGCCACAGATACAGTTTGTCACATTCTGGTATTAATGGAACTTATTCTACATTGGACTCGGGGTCAAGCCATATTCACTAGTCTGGGTGCATTTTATTATGTTCATTGCTCACACATTTTTCTGAGACTTGATTAGGTGGCAGGTATTAAAAAGAAGAAAAAAGAAAAAAAAAGAGGAATGAATAAGAAATAATACACTTTGCTTTTTTAAAAATTAAAACACCATGTTGGATTTAATAACATCTCAGGATTCAAGAACCTTTTTGCAGTTGAAAAGCACCTATTCAGATACAGACAATTAACTAACAACACCTTATGAATTGAGATAAATTTGATGCTGCTTCTCTTTCCTCCAATGAATTCAGAAACTATGGACAACAGGATCCCAATTCTGCTTTGATCTGGGAGAGTATAAGGTAGAAAAAGCTTAAAAATTTGCAGGTTCAAAAATAAAACATGCACAAAGACGAAGATACAAGTTGTAGGTAAAGTGTTGGGAGTGGTGACGTTCCATAATTTTATTTCACCGATTAGCTTTATTTTGAGGATAAGGCAGATTTTGTTATGGAGCAATAAATTACATGGAAAGACAAAAGAGGAGATAGAGGCACTGAGATGGGTGGAACAAGGAGAAGGAAAATCTTATGAGAGATGGAAACAAGAAGTAGTGTGAGGGAAAAGACTGCAGTATAGGAGACAAGCTGGACTAGGTCTCCTGGCCAGCTAGGAACTAATGTGGCAGCAAAGGTATCCTGCCTGTTGATGACAGACCACCAGCTATTTCTTGAGAGCCAGTATCTTGTCAGGCTTGGATCTTCCTACTGCAAAAACTTAACTTCTCCCTCTGTGAATATATTTGCAAACCTTTGGTTTCCTGGAGCACATCTACTTTCTTTCAATAAATGAGTATTGTCACAGGAGTTAAAGAGAAGGTAATGGTACCAGTGTGTTACCCAGGGCGATGCCGGATGCTGGCAAACATGCAAAGTGCAGAAACAATACAACTACACTGTCTTTGGAATGATCTTCGCTGCTTCTGGAGCCATAGTCGGCTATTTATTTGTCCAACCTGGGTGCTCAGCTTCCCAGCTGTCCTCTGTCCACTGCTTTTTTCACTAGGACCTAAGGTTCGGTGGTGAAGAAGGAAAACTCTAGTGCTCATGACCCCAAGCAGGATTTTAAAAATTAGAGAGTGTTCTTTTCTTTATCTATATCGCTTTGTTAATTTATGCAAAAGGCCAAACTGAATTAGTTGTTTTTCTAATTAATCTTAAATCCTTAGATTAAAGTAATTTCAGGTTAATTCCAAGCTTCTTGTACTATTTTACTACCACACCCCAAAAAAAATGTACCAGAATGGATTCATTCATTCTTTGATCCACAGCCAATAAGAATTCTAAGTAGCTCAGTAGGTCATAACAAAGTTTTTTGTAATATGGAATTGTTGAACAGTAGAAACTTATGTTTATGAAACTGTCATTATATTCTCACTCAGAGCAATGATTCAAAATGCATGGATGGATGGGTCATCTGACTTTGTATTCTCCTCATCAGATCCACCCTGAAGCAAGAAAAGAAAAGCTAATGGAACATACAAAATGAAACAGCAAAATCACATGAATGCAAATAACATTTCTGTCTCTTTTAAGACATTACTGTTGAATACCATAATGTGTCAGTTCATATTTTTGCTTCAATACATTCATAATCAAATCTTCCCCGTACTTGCTTTGAATCAAATAAAGTTGCTTTGCTTTTCAGGATGCTAATGGAATATCAAAGGTTCTATAGAAGAATAAAAAAAAAATGTTAAAAGAAATAAATGAATTAAAAATGTAATATTTTGACCTAAATAATGTAAATCTTTTTAGATGCAAAGATTTGAAAACTGTAAAATCCTATAATAATCATTCAGCTGTATAATGGCAGTCAAATAATTATGTATTTTATTGATGTAGACAAATAAACATATCCTATGTCCATGCACAGAAACTCCAGATGCTAATGTTAATGTTTTAAAAAGTGATCACAGAAAAAAATAAGGGCACTGTAGTTTTTGTATCAGGTGCAATTTTGTGCATTATATATGTTTGTGCATGTGTCTGTATATTAATACAGCACTATTTAATGAAAATGTTCTGTTAGCATTCAGACTTGAATAATGTCTATTTTCAAATCCATTGAATATCAATATTTTGAATACAAATTGTAATTCAACCTGTAATTAAATATCTTTTGTTTAAGAAAAAAAAAATTTCCAGGAGTTAAGGTGTCATTGATGCAGCTGTAATCCAAGCCTTGAATATTCATTCTTGTAAGATTTTTCTTCTCTGTCTCTCTCAACTTTTGCAAGTAAAAACTTATGATTTTAACAGATTATATTTTAAGATGGAAGCTATTTATCGGTCAGTTTATGTGTAATCCATTGGACAAAACCTAGACAAGAACATTGGCTGGATGGTCACACTCAAACGGTTGTGGTCAACAGCTCGATGTCCAAGTGGAGAGAGTGACAAGCGGCATCCTCAGGGGTCGGTGTTGGCACCAGCGCTGTTTAACATCTTTGCTGGCAACACAGACAGTGGGATCAAGTTCACCCTCAGCAAATTTGCTGACACTGAGCTGTGTGGTGCAATCGACACTGGAGGGAAGGGATGGGCCATCCAGAGGGACCTGGACAGTCTGGAGAGGTGGGACTGTGCAAACCTCATGGAGTTCAACAAGGCCAAGTGCAAGGTCCTGCATGTGGGTCAGGGCAATCCCAAGCACAAATACAGGCTGGGCACTGAGTTGATCGTGCATGGCCCTGAGGAGGAGAACTTGGGGTTGTTGATTAACAAGAAGCTCAACATGACCCAGCAATGTGCATTCACAGCCCAGAAAGACAACTGTATCCTGGGCTGCTTCAAGCGAACCATGGCCAGCAGGGCAAGGGAGGGGATTCTCCTCTGCTCTGCTCTCATGAGATCCCACCTGCAGTGCTGTGTCCAGCTCTGGGGGCACCAACAGCAGAAGGACGCGGACCTGGTCCAGTTGGTCCAGAGGAGGCCATGAAGGTCAG
Source organism: Athene noctua (assembly GCF_965140245.1). NCBI lineage: Eukaryota > Metazoa > Chordata > Aves > Strigiformes > Strigidae > Athene > Athene noctua. The sequence goes on from NC_134040.1 coordinate 5,805,389, forward strand.
GCTGGAGTGCCATGAAGGTTAAACAAGCTGAGAGATTTGGAGTTATTAATCCTGGAGAAAAGAAGGCTGCAGGGAGACCTTACAGTGACCTTTCAGTACCTAAGGGGGACCTACAGGAAAACTAGAGAGGGACATTTTACAAGGGCATGTAGCAATATGAAAAAGGGTAATGGCTTTAAATTAAAAAAGGGTAGATTTAGATTAGATCTAATGAAAAAAGTCTTCACTGTGATGGTAGTGAGGCACTGGATCAGGTTGCTCAGAGAAGCTGTGGCTGCCCCCTCCCTGGCAGTGATCAAGGCCAGGCTGGACGGGGCTTTGGGCAACCTGGGCTAGTGGAAGGTGGCCCTGCCCATGGCAGGGGGGTTGGAACTAGATGATCTTCAAGGTCCCTTCAAACACAAACCATTCTGTGATTCTATATCCAGTCTTCACCAAGTATCTCATCATATATTTTATGTTCTTCCCAGAAAGCTGGGTGCTTTTAGACACTTTGACTGACTTCAGATATCCATTTTGGAATGAATTATATTTTACCCTGGTAATTCTTATTTCTCAACACATCCAACAAAAGGATTTTAGTGTGGTTGATTCAGATGGTTAAACTGCCATTGCCTAAAGCAAAGTGAGTTGAGTTGTTTCCTTGTCCTCAGCTTAGCAGATAGATCTTCCCCAAACACAGCAATTAGAAAGAAATAACCTAATTCTTTTTTTGTAACTTGGAGATTTACATTTGAGTCCTGGAAGCAGTATAGGCAGTTTGGTGATGCACCAGGGTAAAAATATACTCAGATACACTAAGAGGACAGAGTATTACAGTTAATTGTATTTCTCCCATTTTCATGGCTCATATGAAAGGATATCATGCACAGTGAACATTCCTAAAGACATCTTGTCACCTTAGACAAGTTATTTCCTCATTCTGGGTCTCAATTCATGTGCAGAAACAACTATCATCTTTTTCAATTGCATGCAGTTCCATTTAAAAGTTTTTAAGACAAGACCACTTTCTTATGTGTTCTCTTAGTGTCATTTCCTAAAGAACTCTGCTTATATGAAGCTGTGGAAAAGTACAAACACTGCAAAAATAATGAAAATAAATACATTTCTTTTAATCGTAGCTACCAGTGGTAGATGCACATACATTTTAAATTTTTTCAGAGATACCAGTCTCAGTGCTCTGAGACCATATCAGCTTTCTCAGATGTTGCCTCCCTTTATTGTAAAAATAAAAGTCACATTCAGCTGAATGACTGTGAGAGAGAATATTACATGACACAATACCAAAGGAGAATGTTAAACTTTGCATTTTGAGATGTAAGCAGACTGATTTCTTGGTAAAATGGTATCAGTAGTACAGGAAACTCCCAGGGCCCCTTCAACAGCCACAAAAGGAGCTTTAAAAAGAGTGCAGTAATTGCCTGAAAAGAACTGTGTGATCATTAACTGTTAACCTGAAACTTCAGTAATGTTTTATTTCACCCATGAGTGCTTTTTCACTTTTAGAGTGAGCTCTGCTATACTGTCAATCTTCCCAGAAAAATCCCCTTGACTTTGCTAGTGCTTTGGAACAAAACTCAACCTGCTCTCTGACCAAACATTGCCTGGCAATGTTACTGGCACAAACAGAAATTATTGGCATAAAATAATCACTTATTCAATATAATTGAAAAGATTCCCAAGAATAATATGTGGGTTTTGTTGCAAAGCCACCAGGAGAAGAAAAAAAGTCTGGAGATGATTTTAAAACCAAGTCCAAAAAGAACAATGTACTCATTAAGCTGGATTGTACAGTTACCCTTCACCCTCTCAGATTTAACATCTATTTATCTCACTGTATAAACACTGTGGAGCTATACATTTGTGTCCTAGAAACATTATAGACAGGTTAGTTTGTTATATAGCTAGTATAAATACAGGCAAGTACACATAAGCAAGCTGGAGTTGCTATAAGGAGCTTTATTTCTCTCATTAACATTCCTAGGTGTGGTAGTTCTCTCCCCATTTACTGCAGGACTAATTAGATTAAATGAGTTACATGTTTAAGCATTGCTGTTAGTTCCGGAATTACCACACTTACAGGAAATGTGATTATCTACTTCTATATGTGCAACCTGTATCACAGATGACTATGCACGTGTAGCATGCCATATAATCACGGGCTTTTCAAACTAAGGATGGGCAAGCATGGGCTTTGCTGCATCTTATGGAAAGGATAAAACAGAAATGCAGATTCCTGGGTAAAAATGTTCAGTTATTTAAAATGAGTAAATGTCAAGTTATTTAAAATGGGTAAATTAAAGTAATTTTCTGTTGTCTTACTGAGAGGGAAGAGGAAAGTTGCTAGATAAAAAAGTTTGGGAGAAAATATAGATGAAATAATTGAATTTACGTTTCACAAAAAGTGAAAAATTCACCCAAATTTGGGATTGCATGGACACCAGGACTAATATCTTCCTTGTTTGTTTTTTTCTGAAACCTTGACAGTCATTTCAACCATCTTTTTCCTGTGAAAGAGAGTACCTGTCTCCTCAGCAGATCCTACACCAGATCACCAAGACCCAGTGGCAAAAGCGCTTACAGACGGTGTCTGTTAATAAGAGGCAATTAGGATATAAACATGATTCACAAATAAGTGATAATTTTATTTACTGCAGATGAGTTCATCAAACAAACATTGTACATAGCTCTGAGCAAATACCTAGGAGAGTCTGAGGTGACCACATCCAGGATAAGGGCCACAAAGACATTAACCAGAACTTAAAGAGAAAGCTGAAGCTGGGTGTGAAGAAACGGTCTCATCTTAAAATTTCTTAAATAAAAATGAAGAGAAGTAATTTCTATCAGAGGAGAAATGATATTCCTAAATTCCTGGAGTATCATTTCTATTTAATGACTGAATTTCCCCAGTATCTTTTCATCTTGAACACTATACTAATGAAATATTGCAGTATTGTAGACATTGCAGAGAAATTATGTTAAGAAATATGGCCGGAATTTTACTAAGTCTGAGAAGCTTTTATGTTCACCAGAAAATTTGCCCTGACAAATATTTAATGCTTTCTTTGCATATTTTCATCAGTTCCTTCCCTGCATAACACATCATTTGATTTTGAAACCCTGATTATGTCTTGACAATTATCTTGAAATTTTCATTGATATCACCAAATCAGATCCATGAGAAGCTAGCTCCAGCTTTATGTTGGTCTAAATCCAGACATTTCTGTGGATGAAAACTGATGAACCGTGCTTATCACAGGAACACTGAACAACAGATCACAATTAAATCTTTTATTTCTCTGGATTTCCCCATTATGTTATTTACTTTCTGCCTTTTATGTCATGTACTTTCCCATCTATTCTTGTCTTGTAATTACTGTTTTACATGCTGTTATCCTTTCTGTTTCCTTCTGGTTCTGATATGCTTCAAGACTTCAGTCTTTTCTGCCATTCTCTAGCTACCTGCATACATGCCATTTTAATATTAAACTTATCCAGAGATACTAATTCAAGAATATAATTAAAAGCACCTCTGCTAGGTTCTGTCTTTCTAGTGAAAAGCGTGTTGCAGCATTTCAATTTTCAAGATATGATAACTAACAATATATTACCAGAAAAACTAATAAAATATTTCATCATAGAGATACCATGCAGCTTGTGCTATGATGAATTAAAGCCAGGGTAGCGTTTTTTGATGCCTAGTAAGTGACTAAAGCATAATTACGCAAGCAGCTGAGATATGTTTAACTACAGTTCTTTCATGTTAAGGTCAAGAAAGGCATGAAACAATGTGAAAGGGAAATTGAGCTATGGATAGAAGAGACTTATTACTTTGGGCTATGAATTCACGGGTTCTCACAGTTGGAGTTAGAGAGGAAAAAAAGAAAAAAATGTAGGAAATAAAAATAGAATAGTAATAATAATACACTTAGCAAGAAGTAGGTAAGATTGGACCGGAGATGTCTATGTTATAATTAGTAGAATTATTGGGAGGTCTGTACCTATTTTGCACTAGTCTCTTGGGTGTAGCCTGGAAAGAGATGTTCTACTGTAGAGCAGGAGCTTAACATAAAGCTTTTATTTGCTTTTCTTACCTTTTTTCTCACTAACTATAAAGTGATTCTCGCAATCTAGAATGTATTTTAGAGTCAGCTATGGGAAGCTCTCCTGATCCAGTGTCCGGGGGAGGTTTTGATATGATCCCAAGAGCGAGATTAAGACACAAATTAGGTCAAATGCTGTACACCCAAACCAGTTTTTATTATTAAAAGTGAAGAGTGGTAGCAATAGGAGAGAATGGAAGGAAAAGACAGAAATCAAGCAAATATAGGGTGGCAATAGCCACCACCGCGGATCCAGCAGAGTCCTGTTGGTCCTCAGTCTTCAGTTCCTTGGTGGTGGGTGCACCCAGATCTAGCAGCATCCCGTTCCTCAGTCTTCAGTTCTTCAGTGGTGAGTGCACATCCTACAAAGTTCTCAGTTGCTTTTTAAGCTCATTTTATCACCTAATTTGCATACGAGGAAAAGAGAGGCAGGTATTCCACAAACTCCTTATTCCATGAACTCCTTTCCATGAGCAAGTCATTTGCAAGGTATGCATGGCATCTGACGTACACAATGGAGTTGTGCTTAATGAAAAACACCTGTTTTCACGAAGTCCACCTCTTTGAGGCTTACCTAAGGAGTCTATCAATACAACTGCAAGGGAGCAGGAGGGTGCATCCTTTGATACACTCCTGCTTTACTGGGTGACATTCCTTAGATTAATTGCAAAGGCCAAGTCTAGTCCTTGATGAATGGTTGAGGCATTACTGACACCACCCCATGACTCAAAGCACACGCACAAGCAAGCTTTGAGACAATCGTTTGACATTTCAGTCTCTCACAGAAGCCTGTGGTTCTAAGGCCAGAAAGAACTTCTATGACTGTGCAGTGTTATACAAGGTTCATACCAGTCACTCATTACTTCTCAGAAATTGGATGGAAGAATAAACACAAGTAATTTTATGAATATGCATTTTATAATTTATAATTATATCAGATTTTTAAATAGAAATAACACATAAAGTCCATGATTCTTACCGTTATGCAGACTGAAGAGATGTGTGTATATATAAATATATGTAAATAGAATTTTGCTTGAGTCTGCTAATATCAACAGGGAAATTAACTGATGTCTTCTAATTAAATTTAAAACAAACCCCAACACCCTAATCTCTAGCTTTCTGTTCCCTGTTCACAACAATATAGTTGAAAAATCATTTAAATAAACACACATAAAGAAAAGAAGCTACAGGTCATCTTAGGCAATAGGTTATAGAAAATCAAAAGCAGCAGAATGAAAATGAAAAAAAACTTTTAATTTCTTTTTAAACTATCCAGCTAGTTAGTGATAAGCCCTTGGAGAAACAGAAGAATAATTCCATGCTTGAGTTACCTAACATTAGACTGAATAAAGCTTCTTAAACTATGCTATAGAGAACAATTCCACACTAATGGCACATGAACTGAGATGATCTCAGATTATCTTTTCCAAAGTTGATTCTTATGGGGCTATTTTTTCCTCTGATATACCCATTAATGTCTTATAAAGGAGAAGTAAAGAGGGCAAATGCAAAAGGCTATTATCACAAAAGTTCCCTCTAATTGGTCAAGGGATCTCTTTTGAAGAAGACATGCATTACAGTCTCTAGTACCTCAATCAGATTATTATAGATAATGTTACATATTTTCCTTAATGCAATTAATTTATCCTCTTATATGTCTTGATATGTGGTTGTGTGTTAGAAAGAAAGCTTAACAAACCGATGCAGAAGATTTAAATTTGTCATATGCTTTAATGCAATTTTTTTTTTTTAAATTGTCAGTGCCTTTTTATTTCAATATATTTTATTGTGTGATCAGCAAAGTGACTTTGGAGTTACACCCAAAGCACTCCCCTCACAGTACAGTACTGGAAGTAAATAGCTTGGGCACATGTGTGCAACTAGCATCACACCCAGAACTTTGATAGTCTCCATAATATTAATAGCCACTATAAGCAGGGTGATCTGGGTTGTATCCCCGCTGTTGCAGTGAAACAGGAGACATCTAAGATATGAAAAGTAACTGCAGCTATAAAGTCCTAAATGGCTGCAGATGTGCTACAATATACAACAGTTTCATGGTATGTTAGAAATTAAAATGTTAGAATAAATCACAAAGTGACACCCTTCCTATGATCTCCCCAAAAGAACTCCTAAAATTAAAAAAAAAGAGCTTTTCCTACTTGCTGCAGTCTCACAAGCCATTGCTTACCATGATAACGCCTTATAGCTAAAGAATATGGTCACTGGATCATTGCTGTTGTATGGTGTTTTGTGGCCTGTTAAACACTAGTGCTGTTGTGGCTCCTGCACACTTTTCTGTATTGTCCTTGGGAAGTACTCCCATGTACTCATCAATAAATCAACTCATAATGGGAGTTAATGAAAGCAGAGTCTTTGTTCAGTAAAATATTAATTCCACTTTTTCTTATTCACTCAGTAAAAATATGGTCGCTTACACACCTTAGATGATAGTTCAGGTAGGGATTGCCAGGAAGGCACAACATCATTTGTCCCCAGTGGGATGTTCCCCAGCTCATCCCGAGGCTGATAAATACTTCCCAAATTTCACTTCCCGTGAAGTAAGAAAGCTGCAAAATCAGAATTAAGACAAGGGATAAATGTGATCTTAAATATATCAAAGAGTAGTAAAAAATGCAGACCATACTTTTCCACTGTCCTTACAGAGTGCTTAATTTTTTTTTTGACTGCACGGGCTTCAGGTCTCATCTGTAAATCATCTCATCTCATCAGGTCTCCAGTAAAGGATTTTCATGGTTCATTCCTACTGCCATTGCTTTTATTCACAAATACCTACCATCCACCCCAGGGTCTGTTCTAATAACTGGGAATTTGAGACATCCAGCTGACCTCCTGCAATATGAACTAAAGACTGAAAATCAAAAGAGTAATATTTTCTAGCTATATATAACTTGCTTGTACCAAAGAGCCATACTCTTCCATCCTTACTCATATTCAGGGGTAGATGACATGACAGCTTGGCTTCTTATGTGGTACAAACCTGAAATGATGGTCCTGCTGTCATTCATGTCTCTGTCCACAGCCTGTGTCTCCATCATGATGCCAAATCTGTCATTCTACAGAGGAGACAACTCCATCTGAGTGAACCCACGGGAAGCCTCTGCTGAAGAGTACACAGATCGCTCAGTCCTGCGCTACAAAACATTTGTCTGCAAAGTCTTTCTCCTTTTTACAGTTATAAAATAAAAGGCATCTTGTAAAGAAAAAGCCAAATAAAACAAATGCCTATCAGAAAAAGAAAATCATACTTGGACTCCATTGTTCGTGACTTGTACACAAAGTTGTACAAGTTGTTGTTGTGGCTTTACACAAAGATGCCAGCAGAGTGGTGTATTTATGTTCTCTGCTCCTGCACGATATTTCATTTTGATATTGTCACAAGAGAAACTTCACTACTGCAGGGACCTCAAAAAAAACCAAAACATAAGAAAGTCAACAGTCACTTTTAAAATCTGTATTTGTTCTACTAAAGACAAGCTAAATTTATGAGATGAGAACAATTAATTCTCTTTTGCTCTTCAGATATGGGAGCCACATGTCCTGGGTACAGAGTCTATTTACATGTAGAACATTGTCAAAAATGGCACCAGCAATAATTCACTGGAGAAGCTGAAAATGGCAAGGCAGTATGAGTCAACTTATGCAAAGCAGCAGAAGAGGAGAGTTGTATTCTTTAACAAAACAAAATTCAACCTAAACTGTAAAATGTGTATTGCCATTACTTGAAATTGCCAGTAAAACCCCAATTATTCCAAAGCCCATCTGCCTATGGAAGATCACAAGAAGCATAAGATAGTAGCTCATAAGAAGCATTTTAGCCATTCTTCCAAAATCAATAGTGTTTTAGAGAGCTTCAGTGAGAAACGACATGTCATGCCAGCAACTGAAACAGCGTGTGTCAAATAAATTAAACTCTTCTTTTTACATGCTTTGGTCTAATTGAAGAGAATGGTAAGAAGTTATTCTCTAAGCCTTGCAGCATTAATAAGGATGGGAGTTACCTCTCTCTTCAGCCTACTGCTCAGCAAAGCTGCCCTCAAGGTCAGCAAAACTTTTGCCTGAGTAAAGACCAAAGGGCTGGAATAAGTAGTGTGTCTAAACCAGACCAGGGGTGTTTGGGTGCTAGTTTGAGTGTCTTAATTTGAAAAACTCATCACAGATATTCAGTGAGAGCTCAAGCAGGCCCCTTGTTTTAAAGGCAAGAGACAGCCTCACTTCACCACAGCCATCCTCATATCTTCATATCTTGAAGGACGTTTGAAAACTGACATCTGTGAACCCTGGAAATCTATTCATTTCCAGCATGAATTAGGGCTGTTATTAGTTAGGAATGTGTACAACTGTAATCTCCTGTCTTACCTTCCTGTACCCAGCTACATTCCTCTCCACGACCTGGGATGCCCAGAGGGAAGCTGGGGACAGGACCCAGCAAGGGAGCACCGTCCCAAGCAAATGTCTCTCCTTCGAGAGATCAATTCCCTCCTGGGCATTTGCTACCTGAAGAGATCACAGATAAAAGTCTGAGCTCCTTTCAGTCTGCCTCTCAGACTGCTACACCTTTGAAACAGCTTCTCGTTATAATAAAGGAGCTGCAACTACTGAAGCTTCCAGGGCGGTGTGACACCCAACTCTGGACGTATTTAAGAGTGCATTAGATATGGTATAGACTGGAGGTTAAAATTACCCTGGTTGCTGAGATTTATTAGAGTTAAGCATTGCAGTTTCCAGCATTTGTCTTTCAGGACTCAGAAAGAGCTGTTTTGCCTCAACTAGCTAAAAGAGCAAAATTGCAAAAACGCTATCAAAGAATAAATGAAACATAAAAAAAATACAGGTACTTATTTTTACCCTGAGGAAAAATAGTCCATTACAGGGCAGGATCCTCAGATTAGGTGATTAGTTTCATTTGCCAATTTAGTTTCTATGCAGACAAAACAGGAGCTCATAGCAAGGTTTGTCTCATTTAGTGATTTCACCTCTTGGCAACCTTCTGCACTGACTCCTGTATCCAGAGCTCATCCAAAGCTTCTGCAGTCTTGAAAAAATCTTCAAACTTCACTACCATGTTTCGTCCCCTGTTTTTCCAAAGTTAGCTGACAGTTTTTGTCTGCATTCACAGTCTCAGCTGCTTATTTCTTGCCATAAAAATGTCACTTGCCAAAATTAATTTTTGTATGAAGGTCTTCTACAGTGTTCCCTCCTCTTTTAACATTCAGGGAAGTGGGGTGTGCCTGCATGGAGAGCCATAGATCAGTAATCAGCGTAGTAATATGCTTCTCTTTCTCCAGTCCCTCTTCTACTTGGCAATGGCTCTAGTTATAAACCTCCCACTGATTACATCAGCTGTTCTGCAAACAGTTTGACCACTGACTCCTCAACTGCAGCCTCTGCAACTTGCTAGAGAGGTCAGGATTTAGTAGGGCTTTGGTTTATATCTACACAAAACCAAAAAGTCTTCCAAATAAATTTTACAAGGACTCCCAACCCTGAACCTGCAATCACTAGAGGATAGCTCTAAAACCTGGGACTGCTTGTACTGTTACCCCATCACCTATTCCTCTGAGAAGAACAGAAAGGAGAATTTATACCCAGAAATTCCCATGACCAAGAGATTTGTCAGAGAAGAGACCCACTGTACAATGTCTGGTAAAGTTTCTCTAAATCACCTTTCTTTTTTTTTTCTTTCTTTCTTTCTTTCTTTCTTTCTTTCTTTCTTTCTTTCTTTCTTTCTTTCTTTCTTTCTTTTTCTCTCTTTCTTTCTTTCTCTCTTTCTCTCTCTTTCTCTCTTTCTCTCTCTCTTTCTCTCTTTCTCTCTTTATCTTTCTTTCTTTCTTTCTTTCTTTCTTTCTTTCTTTCTCTTTCTCTTTCTTTCTTTCTTTCTCTTTTTTCCTTCCTTCCTTCCTTCCTTCCTTCCTTCCTTCCTTCCTTCCTTCCTTCCTTCCTTCCTTCCTTCCTTCCTTCCTTCCTTCCTTTCTTTCTTTCTTTCTTTCTTTCTTTCTTTCTTTCTTTCTTTCTTTCTCTTTCTCTTTCTCTTTTTTCCTTCCTTCCTTCCTTCCTTCCTTCCTTCCTTCCTTCCTTCCTTCCTTCCTTCCTTCCTTCCTTCCTTCCTTCCTTCCTTCCTTCCTTCCTTTCTTTCTTTCTTTCTTTCTTTCTTTCTTTCTTTCTTTCCCTCTCTTTCTTCCTTGCTTTCTTGCTTGCATTTTTCTTTTTTCTTGCTTTCTTTGTATCTATATATTATTGACTGATTTTTCCTATCTATTTCTCTCCAGTTCCCCTTCCATTGCCATACTAAGTAAAACTATAAAACATGAGTGTAGAAATACAGATTTGGTTAACTCTCTGACTCTGGGATTAGAAAGAAGACCATCATGGCATGTCTCAGCACCTGAACACTATGTAGCCTATTTTTTCCTCATAAATGTAATTATTTAGTTGAAAAGACTTCTGGTGAAGTAAATATTCCTAGGTTAAAGTAGTTTAGTTTGTCATTGTATGTGGTATTTGTTCTACATTCACTTAATAATTTAACTTGAAATAATTTACCCTTGAGTATAAAGAAGTGAACCTTTTCAAAACCCACTTACCTTTGAGTAGTTTTATTTTCTGAGGATCCATAAATGACAACTAACCTAAAGTGTTTAAAAACATTTCTCCATAATGATAATAATAACAACAATAAAGTCTAATGCTGTGAAGCTTCTGAAAATGCCATTTACATAGAGAATATTATTGCCATGCCTGGTTTGTCCAGTTATTGGGGGGGGGGGGGGGGGGGAGAGGGGGGAGAGAGAGAATTTTATTAGCCTGCATAAACTGATTTAATACATTATTTTCTAATGAATTTTCATGTCCAATTTCTGGATATTAAATGCCACAATATAAAAAGGATCTAATAAAATTCTACTTTTTGTCATATGAGATTTTATTATACAGTTTTGAATTTACTTTTACACCTTGCATGAGGTGATAAATCAGCATGTTCCAATAACAGCAGCTATTCAGTCACATACATTATGGCCTCATGGCTTCAGAATACTAATTTCGACCACTGGTTTTAAAGTGTCAAATCTCAGATGATTACTTTCTCAATGTTTATTTTTAGAGCCCTGTATTAGACATCACTGAATATAAATATAGCTCAGACCAAACTATGCTAGAGAACCATTTATGTTTACTTGTTCAAATAGTTTTGTAGGTATAGATTCATGTTTGGGGCTTTTTTGTTGTTTTTTGTTTGTTGTGGTTTTGGTTGTTTTTTTTCTGGGTTGGTTTTTTTTTTTTTCATACAGATTCCTTTTAATGCAGCTACTTCAACAGCAGAAAATAAAGCATGTCCTTAATGGAATAATTTTGCATATTTCTCTGGATCAGTAGTCTGTTTAAAATGGAGTTTGTCAGAGTCAGATGCCACTGGCTATTTGTTCTTTAACATAAAAAAGAGAGAAATAGTAGGTAAATAGGTGAATACATAAAAGTTGTGAAGCTCCATTTATTTGCTCCACAAGAGAAAGTGAAGCTTTTTACTGTCATCATGAGTATTCTGTTAGAGCACCAGCTGAAAAACATGCTGGATGCACACTGCCTATTTAAACTAGGTGTGAGGCAAATACTGATCTGAATGCACCCGCTGTATGGATTTACATGTGATATGCAGTGTACTGCAGTGAATTTTAAAACGGAAGATTACTGTTCAAAGCTCTCAACAAAGTCCCAGTAGATCTTAAACTACTAATGAGACCTTCCACAGATTGTCCAGGGGAACAAGGAGAAAAAATTTATATTTTTCATACAATTTCTTCCCAACCGTAACCCTAATCCCAACCCCAATCTAAACTGTTTTAAAATCCGAAAATTGCATTACGGTGACAGACTTGTTTGATATCTGGCATTTCTGATTAATATTTTTAAGGAAAATAAATAACCATTCCTAACTCCCAATGCTATCAAATGTTAAACCAGGTAAAATGCCTTTTCTTGATTAAAGTCATAACTGCTGAACACTGAAACACAAGGCTTAACAGGCTGGTTAGCATCACCCTGACTTCTGGAACTGCAAAAGCAGTGCTTAGTCATATGTGTATATGTATTTCTTTAAAAAAGAAATCAGATTATTTCCTCTAAAATTATTCTGTGCAGTCAATTCAAAGAGTTAATGGCATCAAGCATGTTAGCAATTCCACATGAAGCTTGTTTTATGATATTTTGTGTGTTTCAGGATTAACTGTTCCCATAAGAGTACAGTAGACCACATGGTTAAGCTGGGCTAAGCTAAATACTTGGTACATTGGTACTCCAGAAGGCATGTTCTTGTGTTATTAATTGTCAGCACTAAATCTTCAGCAGGTCTCTCAACCTTCTGTAGGGCTGCATTAACACCTATCACAAGTAGTAGCCAACGTAGAGATCTGCTTTGCTAAACTTTGTATAAGGCAATACAGAGAACTGAAAAGGGGTTACCAAGCATCACTCTGCACAGTCCATGTTTATTGGCAAAACTATTATGACACAGGGTGCTCTCCTGCATCCCAAAGCCAGTATAAATATTCCCACCTCAAGTCAATGGGTGGGAAATTACAGTGAGACTGAACTACCACTCCATATCCTAATCCTTGAGCTTTCCAAATGTTGTAGTGCTTGCTTACACCATGATACCATATTCCTACGTTTTTGCCATCTAAACCACCTTTTCAAAATTTATTTTTTCTTGCATGAAACAATGTATGTTATTTAGGGACTGGTGTTGACATCCTTAACATTACAGAACATAACACTACAGAAGTTTCAAAGATGTGTGTAGTTTCTAGGCAACAAATTCCTGTTACCTTTGATGGCAATTAGGGTTTTTTTCCCCTTATACTCTTCTAAAATACCATAAACAGACATATTTAGCTTAAAATTGAAATAATATATTCAAGGTAATTAAATATAGTTAAAATACATTGTTTCTTGAAACTGAAATGTTTCACAACAGTGAATACTGTTCAAAGTATTGTCCTCACTGAGAGCAAAACCAAATTTCAAAACCTTAAAAGGTGTTGAAAACTTCAGCAAGGAAAAATTCCTTAAAACATCATCTGTGGCTCTTGAAGAAAAGAAAAAAAAAAAACAAACAAACAAAAAAAAAAAAAAAAAACACAGATCGGATGACCCATTACAGATTCACACAAATACTTTTTCCACAACTCCTCACGTCTTTAGTAAAACTTGGGCAGTATTCCTCCTATGTCCCCTGCAGAAGTCTGTGGGAAGTAGTGAAAATAGCTCCTGAACAATACACTAAAGAGGAAGTTTTGTAATTGGGATGGATTAAAGCTTTTGACTCAACAAATTGTATTGATGAAAGGAGCTTCAAAGTGTACAGCATCTAAACCATTTATTTGACAGTCTAAGTCATCATAAATGTCAAGGTGCAGCTCTGCATAGGATAGATTTAGCTGTTTCCACAAAATCCATTCCCTTTGCAGAAATATGTTTTGTTTGATGGCTGAAGCTCCCAGATGAAGACCCTGGTGAAGATACACAACTATGCAGAATAGTGTAGGTGTTTACAAGTGAAAAGAGAAGGTTGTTTTTCCAGGGTTGTTACATCCAAGGAGAAAGTTATCAGGCAAACAACTTCTCAGATACTTAGAGTCACACCAGCACCTTGTGCATGTCCTTAAGCACTCTCATACCTTGTTTAAACTGAAGCATTCATGAAAATGTCAGATTGATAAGATAAAAAACAGAAATACATCATGGATTCACAGACATAGAAAGAGTCAAAGAATAGCAGTTCAGAAGGAAATATGATATAGTGTAATCAAACCATCTGTACAACCCAGACTCTTGAAAGTCTGCTGGAGAAAACTAAACTATACTCAGTAAATTTGTCTGAATTACAAGTTTTGGGCTTAAAGGGTGTTTGGTTCAGTATTGTAAAGCAGGGTAATAGCTCATGTTTTCCTATATTCCATAGCGATTAATTTCCAGGGAGCATCTGTACCAGAATGAACCAGGTAATTCCTTCAGAAAGAGAGACTGGGAACTACTGGAGACTACTTAGCACAAGGCTCACAACCTTACATATATTGGGTGGAGACTGCTCTACACCATTTCACTAGTGGAATTCGGGACGTATTCTGATACTGATATGAAGGCAGTGTGGACATAAACGCGCAACACCATGGATCGAGGACAGGACACATTAACTTAGTAGCAGCTTCTGCTTAAGATAAGAATGAACTGACATAATGCTTAAATTACACTAGAAGGTGACATATGTTCTAGATAGAGAGGAGAGAAAAAAATGCAGAAGGAGCCTGACACTGGTGTTAAGGAATATGCTTTCTTGACCCCATGGCTGACTATTATTTTTGACTCTAATATGTGTAAAAAGATACTCTAGTCAGAGATCATAGAAAGAGGATCTTCACAGTGCAGTAGCCTATTGCATTTTGTATCTGATAACTTAAATATGGTGATATAAAGGAGTCAAAAAGGGAAATACAGAGACACATATGGCCAAGTTTATTTTATCTAGCCAGCAAGCTCTTTTAGCCCCTTTTATTGTAGCTCAGTATACAAAGGTACCTCTTGAATCATGCCCAGCAGTTAGGTCCCCTAAACTACAGAATCATCCAGGTGATACTAAGAAACAGCACAATTAGCTTGTGGAGATAAGTCAGAGATGGCATCTATCCCACCATCGCTGTGCAGCTGGGGAGTTAAATGGATGTTCTCAGGAGCTGCTTGTCACTGTCCGACTTTAAGTTACTGTTATTATCATGACTATGCCAGCAAAATAGTCCTTGGGTATGTATTTCTTTTTTATTTCTCCCTCTACATCTCTGGGTACAATGTTCTAATGACAGATGTGTAAGAGTTGTCAGCAGGTGGGATGAGGACCAGTAATCTTAATCTTTTGTCCCTCTGGCACTACAGAGAAGGTTAAAGCATTGAGAAAAATAGAAATGTAAAATGTCAGTGAACCCACTTCCACCTTCTTTCTTGTCAGCTATAATCTTTCTTCAGGTGTCATAAAGTTATAAATTCAGCAATGATGTTCAAAAACTCATTCAGTGAAGAATTACTGAATACATAAAACTTTAGTATTACCCATGTAGAAATCAGCCTGTGTACAGTAAGTTCAATCCAGAAAAAAACATATTGAAGAATACCTACATATATAGCCATGTTTTTATCTTCAGCATATTTTTCAAGTGAGAATCAAGCAGAGGAATTTTGGGACATAACAGTCCCTAGATTTTATTCCAACTGTGAGTGTCGGGAACGCTGAGAAAACCCTCCAATTCCCACCAAGTACTTCACGTTTTCTCACCTTGAGCAGCCATTGATCTTTGTGCAAATATATTTGTACTCCAAAGCACCAGTCACACTTCTTATTCGGTTTGGGATATCCAGTTCAGCCTAACCTGCGGAGAACATATATGTGGTTTATCACATTATGGTAAAGATACCTGGAACACAGCAAAAAGTATTTGAAAAGATCTTAATGTTGAACTGTATATTTTGAGGGGTAAATAATTAGCTTCTGAAAACCATTGCTTCTCCCTAAACCCAGTGGAAGAACATTCATGGACCTACTCAAAGGCTAATACTAACTTCATCAAAATAAGCAGTTCATTGTGCTGTCTGAACAACTGTGGTCCTAAGGCAGTCTCATGGCACACATGAGACCTCAACAAGGCCAGTTACCTCCTTCTGCCATTTTCCTGTGATTTGACTTTTAACAAGCTGCTTCATGTCCAAGGACCTTCCTTCTTAACTTTTGTATATCCTGTCGTATTACACTGAGAATTGCCTAAGATCATCTTCCTTTGTGTCTGCTATTGCTGTCAACTTTAAGCACAATAGCTCAATTCATGTTCAACCACTCCAAGGAACTGCAGACAGCTGCTACTTTAGGGCATTCCTTAAGCGTAAGGTGATAGCTTTGCCTCGAGTACCTGCATTTATAATAGATTTCATTCAGACTAGGCTCCTTTATAGTTTCAAAAGGGAATGCCCCAGGAGGAAAGAAATCAATGTTCAAGCACTTACTCCCAGAACTGCATCTTTTACATTTTTTTGCAATGGTTTTGATTGAAGGGGAGACTGAATCCAGGCTTCACTTTACAGTAAATGCCCTCAAAACTAGGCTGGAAAGTAAAATTTATTCTGGTCTCTCTTTCTCTCACACAGTGAACAGGAGGCAGAGATAAGGTTCCTTATCCAGGATAGTTTGCTATTAAAGCCCTCTGGACCCATCCAATATCAAAATTTGAACCTATGTCTTCCATTTACACAACAAGCGCTCTACCTACTGATGGTTTTGCAAAATGGGTGCTGGCTACCACTGTACTTGTCCTAAATAAAAGAACCAGACTTTAGACTTCCATGCTTTGATTTCCATGAGAGCTCCATTAGTCAAGTAGCGTATGATACATTTGCTGTCATTTTAGAGGTGTTATATTTCACTGGCATCTTTATTTAGTTGAAGACTCCAAAAGGAGTAAAAAGCCTTTGGCATCTACAACAAAAATAGCGCAAGCTAGTAAGAGTCCTCATCCTGGTTTCATAGCTCCCTGGTAGAGAAGAAAAAAGAAAGCACGGACAGTCAGCTCAGTGGGAAGCAGTGGATCACAGTTGTTTGTAATAATACCAATTATTTTGGTCTTTGGGCAGACAGGTTGGACAGTGCAATGATGTTTCAATTGGAGATGTAGTCAAGTTCTTTTTCTGCATTTCTACCCTTTATGATACTGTGCGTGCCCACACATGTGTCCGTAATGTGGGGAGAGCTGAAGAAGAAGAAAGTATCTCATGAACACACAGGCATAAGACGATACCTCTTTTCACAAATAGCAGAATAAAAGTAGATCTAACAGCGAACAAAATTGCTAAGAAAATCACTGCCTTTATGTCTTTGATTCAACAGATCAATTCATATTAGATTACTCCCAAGAGAAAAGAAGAACGAATGAAGTATTTGAATTAGCTGATAGTAGTAGGGTTGGTGTAATACCATTTACCATGACAGGCTTTGTAGCAGCACTAATGATTTCTTTCTTACTTATTATTTAATTTAATTCAATGAATGATTAGGTATGTTGGAACTTTGTATCAGGAAAAAAAAAAAAAAAAAAAGACAGGCTTTTAACAAAAAACCCCCAACTTATACTTGTATCTTATATTCTATGATTTGGTTTTCCAAATGCTGGAAATTTTATTATGACATCCAGTGATGGAGATTTACCAAGAGGTGTCAGACTTGATATATAACATTAATTTCACAAGACTTTAATGATCTCAGTACTGGTAATCTACAAGCAAACAAATGTGGCATTTCTTAAATGTTTTTAGAATTTAATAATTTACAAGAAGAAAGTCAATTAGTAGAACTTAATTACTTCTTTAAAAAAATAAGTTTGTCCAGATCCATTGCTGAGTAACTCAACTCTTATTTCACAGAACAACAGAATCACAGAATTGTCTAGGCTGAAAAAGACTTTGAAGATTATCCAGTCCAACCATTAACCCAACATTGACAGTTCCCAATTATACCATATTCTTCAGTGCTATGTCGATCCTACTCTTAAATGCCTCCGGGGATGGAGACTCCACCATCTCCCTGGGCAGCCCATTCCAATGCCCAACAACCCCTTCTGGAAAGAAATATTTCCTAATATCTAGTCTAAACCTTCCCTGGCACAACTTGAAGCCATTCCCACTTGTCCTACTTGGTTAAAGAGACACATCTCCAGTTCTCTGCACCCTCCTTTCAGGGAGCTGTAGAGGGCGATGAGGTCTCCCCTCAGCCCCCTCTTCTCCAGACTAAACCCCCCCAGTTCCCTCAGCGGCTCCCCCACCATGTTTCCTTCTGCATCCAATAAAGGAGGGAGATTTTCCCTAATTTATTTTTATTATTAATATTTCCCTTTAACTTTTCAAAATACCAGCTTCACCAATAGCCTCTGGTCAAAAGTTTTTCAAGTTTATTTGTGAGAAGGTCCAAAGCAAATAGAGAAAGCAAGATGCAAGAATAGTTAAGGAAGAAACAAATACAGCATTATGTGTTTATTACATTAAGTATAAGCAAACACAAATGTCTTTAATAACATTGTTCTTTGTAGATCCCATAGTACAAAAATACTCTGACAGGGATTTTTCACCTAATTCCCTTAAGAAATAAGATTTATGAATTCATTTATTCTTGATTAGTCCATCTGGCACTTCTGCTCCCCATTAATATTGAACACGTTTTCCAGTTTCAACCAAATTCCCAAGAGTAGTGCAGATCTGAAAAATGTTAAATAACAAGAAATGTGAAAAAAGGCAGGCAAATTGAGACAAGACCCTATTTCTGTATCAACTGAAGAAAAGTTTTCTGCACAGACTTGACAACAGACAATCCACAGAGAAGAATAAATCTTTATGAATATCTCAACAGAGTTTAAGTTCTAATGGATAGTGCTTTGGTTGTCATTGCTGTGGAGCAGACACGTCCCATGATGGACTGAAGATCTGAAATCAGAATCAGATCTAAACAGCTGTTGGGACAATGGTCTGAAAGGAGCTGAAAATCAGAGCAGTTGTCCAAAGGACTTACTTTCACAGCTCTTTTTTCTTTTTCCTCAGCAATTTGAATTTCCTAGGTTTACGTTTGAGAGCAGGACCCATTGACATACCAATTCCTATCCAGAGCAACCTGTTGGCTCTGAGCATTATATCATTGTTGGAATGTGATGGAATTGGTGTTTCAGCTTATTTTTTATGAATTTAGAAAAAAATCAAACTGTACTTCAGAAAGAAATATACTAAGCTCATATAATGCAAATTTACTCAGCTAATTAAGGCTGCATTAATGAAGCGATAAAATGAAGCTCATAATTAAGATTAAATCAAATCGGTGTTTTTAAAATTGTTCATTCATCAGAATAACACAGAATTTAATATATCAAATTTTTATTTTAGTACTAGAGGCATTGTTCAGGTTTATTCTTTTGTTGGAATTGTTTAGAGACCTCAGCTTCTTTTTTTCTGAGACTAAAAGTTCATTCTGTCCTAGCTGGTGTCATCAAAATCAAAGATCAGACTCAAAAAAAAAAAAAAAAAAAAAAGAAATCCCACCTAAAATATTTAGATGTCTAATTCAGTTTGGAAGTCTACGCTCAAAAGAACAAGGAAAACAATAACTGGTCTGCAATCATGTAAAGTCGGTGGATACCTTGAGAGTTTCCGAGGCGTATTCCCTTGTCCTGAGGAAAAAGGTAAGCATGGCATGATTGTACTTAAAGGTTTGATTTTCTGTCTCTGCACAGAACTATGTTGGCTGTTCATGCAGCATCTCAATAGTATATATACATGGCAATATATTCAATTAATATATTGTATATACTGAACAGGAAGACGTAGGCATCTGTACAAGGTCACGATTGACAGCCTAAAATTATTTCCTGTCCTTTAACATATAAGTCATCTAAAGGGAAACGGGTAACTGTCATTTTATTTTTAAAGGAAATTAATAGTGATGTCACTTCTCTTTTTCCACAAAGCCTCTTCTTGAAAAGTTCAGACCAAAAAATGTATATATTGTTATGACATTCTTGGTTTGACAGGACTAAACCCCACACCTTTCAGATAAATTCAGTCCCAGTCAAACTAAAATGCAGAATTATATGATTTAAGAGGTCATTATCTCTGTTGAAGATAGGACACACTAGCAAAAGGAATGAGAAATTCACACAATGAGAGAATAAGTAAAAAAAATAATAATCTTTGTCTAATCTTCTTTGTGACCCAGGCACCTTTCAAAATGTAGCAGTTTGTATTTTCTTTAAAATGTGAAAGCTGAGGAAAAGATGAGGGGGTGAGCATCAGCATGTTTTTGTTGTATGTGTTCATGCATTGTTTTTGCTTTGTCTATGCTTGTTGGTTTGGTTTACTTTTATTTCACCTTCTGAAATCAAGCTTACAGATTTTATATTTTCTTTTCAAAAATGTTGAGAACAGATTTCTGAAAAAGGAAACATGAAAAGGATGGACTTTGACTTTTATTTTCAGCTAGTTCTTTCTTATTATATTTGAATTAGCTAATGAAGTCCTTTCTCCTAATTAATACACGATTACTTTAAATATTTGTCTTTTTTACCAAGTACTTTTTATTAGCTAAAGGTTCCATTCATTTACTATTAAAATTCTTACAGGCCAAACAATCTCATTTGCAAAATATACTTAGCTCATTCATTCCATTTTTTAATACATAGAAGAAATATCTGCAACATATAAGGAAATATCAAATTTTCTGCACTGAGCTCTCTGATGTTTGCATAATGCTGGTGAAATTGCATGAGGCACTTACTTAATGTTTTAATTTTTCTTAAACCCTGGAAATGCGGTTCATGGATTGAAAGCTCATTTAAATACAGGAAAGAATCCCTGCATAGAAATGAGCCATTCAATCAATTCCACAGCATACAACTCACAAATATGTGAGGGTCATATGGATAATAGAAAGATCCTGCTTAAATGCTTAGTGCCAGCAGAAACAAAAAGGACCAAGGCTAAACCATTATTAAGATATAAATAGGCTTGTAAACACTTTAATTGCATAAAAGAGTTGGTTTCCTTGGGACTACAGCAATTTGCATAATGAACTCCAGCAGTAGCCCTACAATATTCTGTGTTAACTGACATCAAGTGAGATTGTCAACTTTTCAAATTCTAGACAGCATTTTCTTGCCATCCTTTATATGGGGAAGGAGCTCTGAGAAGGAAAAATGTATGTGTGAGGGGAATTTTTCTACACATTTGTTTTTAGGATTTCATTCAACTCAGTCTTTTTCATAAGCGCTGGTAAACAACACATGCTTCTTTCAAATAATATCTTGATGAGGATGATTATCTATCACAATTAGAATCCAGATTTCATAAAGGACCTCTCAATCTACCATATCTATTTTCTTGATATCCGTGTCTGAAACAGTGGCTTAGATATGAAGATTTCCTTTTCCCTTAAAACACTATTTCACTTACAGTCACCACTTTGGGATTTTGTCCTGTTCAAGGATGCTGCTGTCTTTCCATTATTTAGTTGTCTAAACACAAATGTGTAGTGCCATTTTGGATAACCCTATTATACTCAGGACATCTGAATGAGACGTGAAGATGTAGAGTCACAGGATTAGAAAGGACCTTGGGAGGTGCCTAGCCTGAAACCCTGCTCAAAATCAGGTTAACCTTGAATTCAGATCAGGTTGTTTAAAGCATATTTATCCAGTCTGATCTTGAAAACCTCACAGGATGTAGATTTCACAACCTCTCTGGGCAACCTGTTACAGTGCTTCACTGTGATTCAGATCTGCACAGTATTTTGAAGGAGCAGCTGCAAGACAAATTATATCCTACAGATATTATAAAGCCACAAGGTGCACTAAAATATCTCAAGTTATGCATAAGGAAGTAACCACAGTGCTGCAGTGTTGCTAACTAGCAACAGTGCTGGTTGTACTCATGGAATCCAGCCTGCTCAGCCAGAAGACAGAGACTGGGAGAACGATCCCCTGCATTCAGGAGGAGACAGTCAGTGACCTGCTGCATCACACAGACACACACAAGTCTATGGGACCGGATGGGATACACCCGAGGTGCTGAAGGAGCTGGCTGGGGTGCTCCCAAGCCTCTTTTCATCATTTACCAGCAGTCCTGGCTGGCCGGAGAGGTCCCGACTGATTGGAAATTGGCCAATGTGACGCCCATATATAAGAAGGGTCAGAAGGATGATCTGGGAAATCACAGGCCTGTCAGCTTGACTTCAGTGCCCTGGGAACTGATGGAGCCGCTCATCCTGAGTCCCATCATACAGCACACGTGGGACAACCAGATGCTCAGGCCCAGTCAGCATGGGTTTATGAAAGGCAGGTCCTGCCTGACAAACCTGATCTCCTCCTATGACAGGGTGACCTGCTCATTGGATGAGGGAAAGGCTGTGGATGTTGTCTACCTTGACTTCAGCAAGGCCTTTGACACAGTTTCCCACAGAATTCTCCTGGTGAAACTGGCTGCTCGAGGCTTGGATGGGCACACGCTTTTCTGGGTAAAAAACTGTCTGGATGGTCGGGCCCAAAGAGTTGTGGTGAACGGAGTTATATCCAGTTGGCGGCCGGTCACAAGTGGTGTCCCCCAGGGCTGGGTGTTGGGGCCACTCCTGTTTAACATCTTTATTGATGATCTAGACGAGGGGATCGAGTGCCCCCTCAGTCAGTTTGCAGATGACACCCAGTTGGGTGGGAGTGTTGATCTGCTCGAGGGCAGGGAGGCTCTGCAGAGAGACCTGGTCAGGCTGGAGCCATGGGCTGAGGCCAACTGGGGGAGTTTCACTGAGGGCAAATGCCGGGGGCTGCCCTTGGGCCACAACAACCCCCAGCAGGGCTACAGGCTTGGGGAGGAGTGGCTGGAGAGCTGCCAGTCAGAGAGGGACCTGGGGGGTGATTGACAGCCAGCTGCACAGGAGCCAGCAGTGTGCCCAGGGGGCCAAGAAGGCCAATGGCATCCTGGCTTGTGTCAGCACTGGCGTGGCCAGCAGGGACAGGGAAGGGATCTGAGCCCTGGGCTCGGCACTGGGGAGGCCGCCCCTCGGTGAGTGTGTTCAGTTTTGGGCCCCTCACCCCAAAAAGGCCATTGAATGACTCGAGCGTGGCCAGAGAAGGGCAACGGAGCTGGGGCAGGGTCTGGAGCACAGGTCTGCTGGGGAGCGGCTGAGGGAACTGGGGGGGGTTAGTCTGGAGAAGAGGAGGCTGAGGGGAGACCTCATCGCCCTCGGCAACTCCCTGCCAGGAGGGGGCAGAGAGGGGGGATGAGTCTCTTTAACCAAGTAATAAGCGATAGGACAAGAAGGAATGGCCTCAAGTTATGCCAGAGAAGGTTTTGACTGGATATTAGGAAGCATTTCTTTCCAGAAGGGGTTGTTGGGCGTTGGAATGGGCTGCCCAGGAAGGTGGTGGAGTCCCCATCCCTGGAGGGGTTTAAGAGTCGGGTTGACCCAGCGCTGAGGGATCTGGTGGAGTTGAGGACGGTCAGTGTGAGGTTAATGGTTGGACTGGATGATCTTCAAGGGCTTTTCCAACTGAGATAATTCTGTGACTCTGTGATGGAGCTTCCACCTAGTGACAAAGAAGGAATTAATTTGCAAATTTAGACAGTGTAATGCACAGTGAATAATCAGAATACAATTGAGGGCTCTTTTTTCTTTGACTTAAGTTTCCAATGTGTTTGAAAGCTTCAAGAGCTTGACAACATTGTGTAATAAACCCATTCATTTTTATATCATGTATGGGAAGCCTATAGGAGGCTTCCCTATCTTCTGGTCAGGCTTTTTGTAAAGGAGCCCAAAACGGTGGTTGCCTTATTCTCAGTGAGAATGCAGTGCTAGCTCATATTCAGCCACAAAACCACCATCTCCTGCCCAGGCCCTCTTCTGCAGGACACCGCTCAGCAAGTCCCTTCCAGTTCAGTGCTGATTCCTGGGGTTACTCCAAAAGGCAGAACTTTGCGCTTCTGGCTGAACTTAATTTCTGAACTTCACTGAAGTTTTACTGGTATCTTGTTACTTTTACCTTTTTATATGCAGTATATACATCTCTCTGAGAAGTAATGTGAAAACAATTGTGTTTTAATTTAGATTTAAGTTTCTTTAAAGTGCACTACAGTGTTGTATCAACACCAGGAATCATAAAGTAAGATTGTTCTGGAGAAGACAAATTTGCTATGTATGGAAATAATTATTGAACCAGTGTTACTCATACATACAGATGGACATTCTTAAGCTGAGACGCTATGCATAGATATCCTTTTCCATATTTACATGGGACTGTTTAACTCATCTTTCACCAACAGATTTCTCTGCAAAATTTTCTTCTCTGAGATACTCGAATTTTAGAATATTTTAGCTTAACTTTATGAAATGCTTACAGTAAATAGAAAAAAAAATCCTCTTTAAAATGAAAATATTAATCAATGTTGATATTAGATTAGTAAAACCACAGTTGCACAAATATATTGATAAAACACATTGTAAGGTTAAATTTCCAAACTAGGCTGAAAAATAACCACAGTGTACTCCAAAATTTAGGAGGGTTTTGGTTTGTTTGTTTGGTTTGTTTAATTACAGAATTAGAATGAGTTAAAACCAGTCCTATCAGGTTAGGATGTTTTACAAATAAAAATGTTTACAGAACTTAGAAACTTATGCAGCTATATTTCGGTGCACATCACTGTATAAAGGACTACACTTTGAGTATCCAGAATTCTCTGGCCTGAGGTTCAGCATGCAGAAAAAAAATAGCAGCAAATGAAAATATTTATTGAATATAATATTTTTGCCTCACTTTGCACATCACTGTTAACCTGGTATTCCTATCAAAGTATGTCAGCTGGCGGCCTGGCAGAAAGGGGTTTTAGGGGAGGATTAAGGATAAGTCCTTTTCAAATATTTTTAAAATGTAGCCTTGGGAGACTCATCCATGAAAAAAGACGTTCGAGAGTTATAAGAGATACCGCTAAGTGTATCCATTATTGCCAGTACTTTTGGTTACCTCTTTTCTATCAGTTTTCCCTTTGTTAAGAAATAACTCTGCTTTAATCATTTATTTTTAAATACCAAGAGAGAAAAATGGCTTTTTTTTTTTTTTTTTTTGTCTTTTAATGGGCCTTAGTTTTTAATATGAAGAAGGTTTAGCAAATGTGGTAAATACTGATCTGATGTTAGCTAGATGCCAAAGGCCAAAATCTTTCTTAGGATATGTAAAATATTCACAACTGATGCATAAGCCAGCAGTTTGCTGATGGAACACATACAATAATTTTATCAGTTTTGAGGCCATAAGCAGCTGGTGAGGACTTAAGGGTGATGACTGTATTAGCACTGCCGATTTGGATTTCACTGTTGTTGTGATTCATTTTATTCAATTTCTTAGAGTGAATAATGTCATTAAGACTGAATTTCTTCCATAGAATCAACACAACTTATTAACTGAATTCATTTTTAATCTATCTCCCTTCCCCCTGTCAGCCGTCGCTCTTGGTCAGACACTGTGGAAGATTATTTTGTGGACAGAAAAAGCCTGAGAAATGCTATTCTGAATACAATTATGTTGCATATAATATTTCTGGAGGATTATAAAAGTCCTGTTCACAATAGTGGCTGTGCTCCCTGTATTTTCATTACTCTTCCCTATTTTGATCTATTCATGGTGGCATTGGAAGGACAGTCAAGAATTCCATTTCTGTGTGTCTCTGGATAGTTAGATAACTACTATTTCAGCTCGCAGAAAACTGCTACCTAGTTCCATAGTCTTCATAAATGGGAAATATCCATTTACAGACAACTACTTCGCTCATGAAAAAGACATGACCAAGGTTCATGAGACTAAATGTTCACACTGTATTCATGTGTCACTTTCTGGCTGTAGCGGAATTAAACAAGGAAGTTGCTGCATTAATTTATCCCAAGCTCCTGTGTACTGTTGTCCAGAATAGATGTTTCTTCACCTTCTGGTTTTCCAGCATAATGGTTTCTGTGATGTCTCCCTAGGCAGGTTCAAGCCTCATAATCAAGATGATATATGCACTTTCAATACAGCTGTTTTCTAACCTTCCTTTCATTTAATCAGTTTAAAGAGTTACTACTGATGCAGGTATGCTGGAAAATCTGAAGGGTCAGTAACCTTTGGAGGAAGAAGGAGAAGAGGCTGAGGATTCATATGAAGCAAGGCAGAGCAGAATATATGTGCTCAGGGCTTCCAGCTAAAACAGCAACACCCAAAAGTGTGGTACTAGGTAGTCCAGCTTCCTCCATGAGAAGAAATTTAATCACCGGTGGGGGAAAAATTGCATTCTGCAAGAGGAGCTAGGAACAACTCCAAGAAAATGCTGAGCACTGTGTATGAGCTTCAGAGATGGAGGACAATGAATACCTACTTCTTTCAGTTTCAAAGTCTCCTTTTGTAGGTGACAAGTTCCTTTTCATTCTATTACATTAAAAAGCTTAAGCTGTTTCATTATTTTCCATGCAGACTTGAGGACAATGATGGTGATGATGATGATGAAAGTCTTCTATGGAAGAGATTAATGGCTGTCCTACTGGTTCTTTAAGAGGCAGAATGGGGGTTTAGGCAACTGAAGGACATTCAAACCTGTTACATTAAAAAAAAAAAAAAAAAGTACAGGCTATACACTTTCTCACTGTGCTCCTGTACAGGAAAAAATATGAGAGTCTCAAAGCAGCTCCAGGAGGGGGTTGGATCTTGGAGAAGAAGGAAAGATAGAGAGAAAAGGCTCATTTCACTGCATTTGCCTGGAGACTGAATGCATTGGTAAGGGGAAGGGAGGAAAGTGAAGAGCAAATTCTATTCCTGTTATCATTTGTACATTTTTTTAAAATACACTTCAGTTAAAGAAACCAAAAAGGTGAAGTCAGATCTTCTCCTGCATCACTGAAAGAATATTTTTATTTTATAAACTAGAGATTAATGGCTTCTCATACAGATTAACCTTGTATTTATTTGCACATATCAGAGAGTAATAACGACATCATTTTTTCCTCGTCTTAACTTCCTGGGCCAGTGTCTTATGTCTAGGACTATCATGTAAAGGCAATAGTTGATAAGATTACATGGAAACTTTGAGCTGCATTTTTTTCAGTTTAGGTATAAAATGTTAGAGTTGTCTCAACTGCAGGCATCTAAGAGCAAGCACCCAGTCAAAGTTAATCATATTAATTTTGTGTTAACTCAAAAGATAGACCAGAGTAGTAGTTTATTCTTAGGTCTGTGTTTAACTTCTGGATGGTTAGATGATGTGGTCACTCTCCCTCATGTAGGTGAGACCCTGAAGTTCCTAGTACTGAGTTTCAAAAGTGAGAAGAAACATGTCTCAAATGCAACATATGTCTCAGGTTGATCTTTTGCAAGGGGATGATTTCATACTGTGAACAATTGAGTCTTCTCAGTTCTCCATCTTGACTAAGGAAATCCACCTTTGGTGTAAATCTGCTACTTCATATAAGCAGCAAATTAAGTAAATTTTTAAACTATTTTCACTGATAATAAAATACTGTATTCTATAGGAAAACAATAATACTGTCCTCACTAAAATATGCAGTGCAACAAGAGATCATTTTGAATGAAAAAGCACTTACAACCTTGTTCAAGAACAACGAAACTGATTTTGTTAAATTAGAAATTATTGCTCCTCTGCTTGCCTCCATTCAAGAAGTGTTTCTGCAATTACCACTTAGTAACAATTGTTAAATAAGAGGGAAGAAAATGGTTTAACTACATTTCTCATTTTTCATAACTTTAAAGCTATTTAAGAAGCAAATGTATATATACTCTTCCCATGGGAGAAAAATATTGAAATACACCTGGTATATGTATTACAGAGATAACATTAAGACACCATTATATACAGTTACATGAAAGCTGCATACATAAAAATATAAAATGAGATTAATATGGTATCTTTCAATTACTCTGCGATGGATTAAGAATTTGCATGTCAGTTTTAAGAGATGCCACATTCATCTGCTGGCAGCATTGTTGAACACCTTGATAACACATTGCCCTCTGTAGGGCTGAATACAGTCACAATCTACAGAGAAATGAAATAGTAGCGAGTCTAAGAGCCCTTAAGACTAGCTGGTAAATCCATGCCTAAATTTTTGTTGACTTTGCAGAGTCAAACTATGTGTCCCTGAAGGATTTTCTGGAAGCTTGCATTGATCGGAGTCCTACAAAGTTCTGAGCTGTTATAAAAAAGCGAATAACAACTTTGACTATTGTGGGAAAAGCCATTAGCTAACTTGTGCTCTTAAGGCTTGTTTCTGGAAATCATACCCTTCTCCTTGTGCATATAAGTAGCCTCATCAAAGTTAACATTCTTCACAGATACAAACACAGCACAAAATTGGCAGTTGTATTGTAAGTGATGAAATAGAGATGAAGGGATGGGAATTCATTGCAGGAAAACGTTTTCTCTTTGATAGTTACCAATTAAGTTTGAATTTTGGCTTTGCTTGAATTTCTGGGAAAGACACTTTTTTAAAAAACCCCTAACTTTTCCTAGCAATTATTCACTGTGTCGCTCATTTTCTAGGTGGATTATCTGACACATTTGGAGATGGATTTTCCTGTCTGTTGGATATTCACAACATCCACTGAAGAAAAAGCGAGAACTCTATAAGCTCAAAACCTCTGACAAAATAGGCCAAAGGAGCCTCAGAAGTTGAATGAAAGTTACACAAACAGTTCCAGCTCCTGTGAGCTCCTGCTCCTCATTTTTGGCATTACAAACCCTCTACTGATGTAAAACATCAGTTTTAGTGAATATCTATTATTCTACTACTGCTTTGTGAAATATTGTGTGAAGAACTTTTAATCTTATGGGAAGTCTTTTGATATAAACCAAAATGTATATATATATATATATATATATATATATACATTTTAAGACAGATGGTACTCTGGAAAAAATAACCAGTATTAATAAAACTATTACTAGTAATAGAAAAGCTTTTTTTTCTTTTTTCTTTTTTTTTTTTTTTTTTTTTTCTGTGAACCTGCATGTGGTAAGTTCTTAATTTGTAATCAAAATTATGAAAAAAGCTAAGAGAAAGATTTCTCACACCGTATCAGAAACTGTAGGAATACAGAAACTTAGAGAAACTGACACATTGCTAAAGGTTATTAGATCTAGAAGGCATAATTAAAATATTAAAGAAAATAGGAAAAAATATGGAACATACAGGGCAAGTTACCAAGGAAACCGGTGTGAACAGAAGTCCACAGTTTTAGCTTTTACCATGTGGAGACACAAATGCAGGTATACACACACATACACCCCTAATTTTAATGTCTGCAGCATTTTTTATATTCTGCCAAAAGCTAGTCTTCAAGGAGTAATTTCGTATACAATGAAGTCAATTTATCTTGCATGAAAGATACTTTTGACATTATACTAAACAACATCAGTGCAAAGTCATTAGACTGGATAAATGGATCAGTTAGCTATTTCACTAGAGGTGGTAATCTTTTATTTCTCTATAATCAATCCAAACACTACAATAAATAATTTTCTTCATGGCTATATCTTCAGTATTCAAATATACTAATAAGCAGTGCAAAGTCCTGATCTGTCTGCTGCAAACTGGCACAGCAGATAGTGCATCCATACATCTGAACTGTCCAGAAACACTATCTGAATTCAAAGAATTGTACCCAGAATTGTTTGATGTAGTCCTGGTGGCATGAGGTAAAACCATGTCATGGGGCAAAACCATGACAAGAGCAGTGCTAACAACACTATGGACAAAGGTGAAACAGTGCTTAGGTCCATGTCCTTGCACTGGCTTATTTGTGTAAATGTAGCCTTCATTATAAGCCTGGGCAACATTTAAGTCTCATTTAAGCACATTATTATTTGCCTACCAATTTCTGGGGACCCTTGATGAAAAAAAATAACGTGGAAAAATCACTCAGTTGTTTGTGGGATATTTGTGAAACGCTTAGTGGAATCAGGTCAAAACCAGCCAGGAAACCCAGCTTGCCAAAAGTGAGAAGAAAGGCACTTTTATGCCATTTTATTTTGTTGTCTGACCAAAAGAAAATAAAAAACAAGACATCAGGGAGAGGGAGGAGCTGAAAGTAAAAGAAAGAGGAACGTTTAATACCTTTACTTCCAGAAGGGAGGCAATGTATCAAAGGGAATCAAACAAAACTGAAAACAAATCCTGCACAGATGGACTGTCTGTGCTGTGGGAGCGGAGACAACTGGTAACATTTTTCTCTTACTTACATAGAAGAAGTAATCTTAATTACTCTTTAAAGCCTAATTTAAAGTGGTGGTGTTAGGATGCATTTTTTGGGAAGATATTCTGATAAAGTTCATTCTTAGCCATATCTGTGATTTTGTATAAAGGGTCAGGGCAGAAACTCGCAGCTGACTGTCTTCTAAATGTTGGGGAGTTCATGTTTGGTTGCAAAGTTCATCAACATGACCCAACTGTACTCTTATTTGATGCTGATTTGCTCATTCAGTTTTCCCAGCTCAAACACAACAAGAACATGAACCTGAACTCACAAATTATAAACACTGTTTTGAAATTATTTTTGGCTCTTCCAGATATGAATATGATGGTGCAGTTGTTAGTGTAAATATTGATACAAATGTTCTCTCATCCTCACAGTGACAATCAACACACGCACTCATGCCACTGTATAATCATTATACTGTGAGTGTATTCGTGCAGCTCTCCTGGCTTTCCAAGTTATTAAAAATATGTGAGCACATGAGTAAAGCACCAAGCTCAGGTTAATGAAGTCTATTCTGAGGCTTCATTTACAACTCAATACAACCTTTAAAAAAAAACACTGGAGGTCAGCTCCAGTCCCACCAACTTGATGTACCAACAAAAGCAGATCACATTTTTCTACCATTGCCCAAGTAGACAAAAGCACCAAGTGTGCATTTGCAGTCTTCTAGCGTTAGGCAGAAGCCTAAAAGTGAGTGAAGTATGTTTTACCATCCCTTTATAGCACTTTTTTGCTCATATAAATATTTCAGAAATTTTAACATTGATATGAGGTCTATTTTTTTTCCATATTTTCTGTGCAGTATATCATCAAGTCATGTTGTATCTATCACCTTTCATCAAATTCTCTTCCAGTACAGCACTCAAGGCTTGGCAAGAAGATACACTTTTCAGATATTTTTTTATTGCCTTGAAAAAACAGCTGTTTTCACTGTCAGCAGTTTATTTGTAGTTTTTTTCCTCTTTGTGTTGCAGACAGAACCCATCAACTGAAGAGATACAACGTGAAAACCTAAGCAACAAGGAGACAAGAGAGACCTTCAGAGGCACTGTTTGATATTTATAATATAGATAAGGTTGTATAAAGGCTCTAGAAAGAGAAATGGCTAGTTTTTTGTAAGTACTGTGTACTGCCTTGAAATTGTTTCACCGTTTGCTTTAGATAATTAAATAATATTGTCTCATTATTAAATTCTGAAATACAGTCCATTAAAAAATAATTTATTAGCCTATAGCAAAGAAATCTAGTTATGGTATTGCGCTGAATAATAGAGACTCTGGCAATAACTAATTAATTAACAGTAAACTGACTTTCTCCAGTTACTGCTAAAAATTGATTAGCATTTAAGGGTGATTGCATAGAAGTCACTAAGGCAAGATTGTCTCATTCAAGAAGTAATCAGAATGACTTCAGACAGACTTTTAAAGTAAGTGGTAACTCCAAAATGTTATCCTCTGGATAATAAAACTGACCTCGTTATCTTTTGTTAGGTCAGAACATCAAATCAGGTGATACACGGATTTAGAAGCAACATTCAAGAAAGGTATTTTTTAATTTTATATTATAGCTATGAATACCATTTCAGGTGGTAGTAGAATACCCTGTGGATCTATTTATAATCTCAGAGCAAAATTTACAGAAATAGTTGAAATATACATCTCTACATGATGACAACAAATTAAAGGTTGTGTTTTCAATATTTCTTCTGCAGCAATCTGCTATGATTTATTCCTTGATCATTTGTATTTAGCCACTATTAGATATTAGCAAATCACTGTTTTTCTCTATAAATGAAATTCAATCCCCTTCATTGTTACTGTTCTTGTTCCTTTTTTAGTGTGTCAGATTTATTGTTCACAACTAAAGCGGTATGGATTTCCTGATTACTTGAAAGATATTCAGGAATGACTCCCAGTGATCAATACATATTTATTTGCTTGGAATCCAGTTTGTGCTGGCAAATTTATAGCAAAAAATCCTTGCAAATTCAACATAAAGAATGGCAAATAATTAGTTACCAGCTTATGCAGGTATGGAGGTCAAGTGCAGCAGATAGACACTTTCCACAAGAAAAAAGACAGTTTACAAGACGACAGATATACAAACACTTTTTTAAAAAAACAAACAAACAAACAAACAAACAAAAAAAACCCCACAAAACTGACAACTTTTTATTTTTTTCTTACATTAGCTTGCAAATTTATAAGAATAGCTAATCAAATACTCTTAATGTCTTTCTGGGAAACCATGAAGTTAATGGGAGACAGTGGTAAAAAATATTCCTTATCCTCCAGAAGAAAGCTGTCATTAGACTCTATCCCCACCATATAGGCAAAACTTACTGCAAAAGTAAAATGTAGGTGAAAATGTTTTGAGTGATAAACTGGACACAAACAACAATGGAGAGCTGCATCATCCAGGAATAAGAAATCGATTTGGTAGGTCAAAGTCTTAAGAAGTGGGCCTTGCCTTCAACCCATGGAAATTCAAAACCTTTCACATTTGAATTAAAACTCAGATTCCAATCTCATAGTCCACAATTAATAATGATATACACATTAGAACAATAAATATATAACAGGGTATTAAGTAATAAAATATTTTAAATTGAATACTATCCTAAAGTATATTGCTGTGTATCCCTTACGTCAATAAAATGCAATTTTCTAGTAACCACAGAACTATATTAAGAGAAAATTACTTTAAAATTGCCCTGGAGTGGTCTTATCACTGATCATCTTCCTGCCAGGAAGGACAGTTAGGTTTCTGTCAGTCTGCAGACAAACATACCAACAGAGAAACACAGCATGATCTGTGGCAGTTTTCAAATTGATAAAGGTTTGAAAAATTATGACAGCAATAAAAAATTGACATCATTAGATCACAGGAGACTGACAGTTTTATATCTCTCAGATTAGTCAGTCATTCTTGTTTCATGAGGTCTTGGACAATCATTGCTCTTTTAATCTTTACAATACACAATAAAAAGCAAAATTTGGAAACCTAGTTTCTGTATTTGTACCTTAAAACCATGATACCTTTTCCAGATGTCAACGTGATTTCTTGAAGCCAGACTTGTTTAATAGTCTATTCTCCTAACAATAATTGTAGAAAATTCTGTATTCATGCTTTTTTTTTTTTTCTGATAAATAAGATTGCGGCGGGCGGAGGAAGCAAGCAGCCGATTCAATGTGAATGATAGAGCAAGCTTCAACTTTATTGAAAGAAATCACACCTTATATAAGCACTCTACAATAACCATGCATACTACTCACAAATCTATTGGATACATGTAAAAAGCTACATTATAATATCCCAGCCCCTTGTGGCATCTCAGACATGTCACAACATCTTCCCTCTTCTGGACTGCCTCCTTTCCCAAGGTTGTTTTTACCATCAAGGCCATTGTGTACCTCAGTTTCTCTCTTTGTTAACATAACAGTCTGTTGTTTGGCATAACTGTACCCTGGGTTTTTTCCTTTGTTTACCTCAGATGGCTGCAATCAGCTTCTGCAGGGACCCATGGCCTTGCTCTCTGCAAGCCGTTCTCCATCATAAGATTCATGAGGTAATGTAAGGGCTCTGTTTCAGCCTATCAGAATTATATTTTTATATTATGTAATTGAGATTATACAGTATGTGTCCTGCAGTGAAAAGAAGACATATGGAGTATTTGCTTAAGTGAGTAAGCCCTGGGATAGTGTTGGAGACTACCCTGGATCATAATAAGACAGGCTTGGGATATTCCTGACACTTTTAGTTCATAAGAGGGATCCTTGGGGTGAATAATCTTCAAAACTACCCACATGGTTTGTTCTTTACCGTACTTTACTGAAAGAAAAACCGGGGTAGAATTAATGTTTATGCAGTGTGAATGGTGATAACACCAGTATCTAGCTCTGTGAAATTCTTGACCTGGGCATGTAACCCTATATGTTTATGGAGAACAGACCATCCATGCACAAATGTATACCTTTGTATGCTGGAGACATGCTCATCTGGAAAAAAGATAATTTAAAAAGTCTGGTTTCTAAGGTTAGATGGGCAAAACCTCCCCACTGACGTCAAAAGGAATTGTGATGATGAAGGTAATTGGGGACAGAGCCCTATTTCTGTATTTAATATCACATATCTTTCTCAAATCCTATTACTGACGTGATCACTGACTCTAAGACAGGACCGTTTCACAATTATTTTCAAAGCTTCTTTTTTATAACATTGTTTTGGCTTAGAAAACAACCACCAGCTTCAGGCTCATTGTTTTTGCAGTTATTACTGGACAATCACAAAGCAAATATTAATCATATTAATGACAGCGTACATCACTGAAATGTTAACCTTCAAACCAGTAACTCAGATTGAATGGATCATTTCGGTACAGGCTTCTGAATGTGAAATGACCTTTGCCTGTCTGAGAAAAATTGACACTGTCCCATTTAAGTCACAGTTTGTCAGCCTAGATGGTCACACACAATCAGTCAATGCAATTTAGGCTGGCATCCATGAAGGCAAAAAAAATAAGTCTCGCAGGAGTTCAAACAAAAGTACACAATATAGTCAGAGTAGTGTGGACAAAGACATAACATCTTAAACAGGAGCATACTGAAATGGAGATGACTTACACAAACTGCCAGAAGTTTGCTGGTGAAACTTTTCAGGTTTTTAAATGAGACAGAGATAAAAGAATAACTCCCAGTGAGGTTGGGCATACACTAAACCATCTCTGAACACAACTTTTTCCCTGTATCTAGGAAGGGGAGAAAAACAGAATGAAGTTTATGTCATTTCATATTGCCTGCTCTTTGATTTATTTTATTTTTTGTTGTGACTTCTCTTAACAACTATGGATTAGGGAATCAGGGAAAGAGTATGATTATGTGCATAACATTACTAAGATCTTAACG
Organism: Athene noctua; assembly: GCF_965140245.1. Lineage (NCBI taxonomy): Eukaryota > Metazoa > Chordata > Aves > Strigiformes > Strigidae > Athene > Athene noctua. The sequence continues at coordinate 5,840,267 of NC_134040.1, forward strand.
GTGTCAGTGCAAACACTGCTAGAAGCCCCAAGTGAAATATATCTGTGAATATCTCTGGAGGCATACGATAAACCAGTTTTCCCTTGTGATCTGCTCAATGTACATTTCCAGGATTTAAAGCTGTTGGTTTGGGTATAGCTGTTTGAGTATACTCCCACAGAGCCTTTCATTGTTTGTGACACAGAACAATGATGAAAACAGGAAGAAGATGGTAATTCACATGAAGCAGTGAATGATTTTTTATTTTTTTTTTAATACAGCTCCCCATAGCCTTGCCTTTTCAAATATCCTAAGCCTCCATGATGAAGAATTGTAGTCACTTTTGCAAATTTTCAATAAGAACTATCTGAGCAAAGAACTAAGCAAAGGCAAAGAAAGGGAAGTTAGTTAATCAAATTTGGATTTGTTGTATATTTCACATTTACTTTTTGTTTTCATTCACTTTGAACCTGTTAATTATTTCTATTAGATTTTCATATGTAGGAAGTTTGGCTAAAGGGAGGACCTCAGACAAAGAACATTTTACGTTTACAGAGTGGTGCATGCCTTGTGATAAAAATTATCAGGATTTTGTGCCTCTCTCACACAATTAGGTTTTGATCTTACCTCATACTTATGGTTAATATTGAAAGATATGTAAATGTTTCAACTGGTTAGCATCTAATAATTTTCAGGGGATGAAATGATAGATGATATGGATATGAAGAAATATGGGATAGCAATAAGGAGAAAAAAAAAAAAAAAAAGAAAAAAATTAATCTTTTTCCCATGTACATTTAGAGTTTTAGTCAATTCTTCTAAATCACTGTAGAATAAATTTAAAAAGAAAAAGGGGTAGCTCAAATTAATTTTCATGTCTGACTGCAAGATTTAAAAAAAATATGCCTTTATGATCATAAATTCAATTAACTAATTCTGTTCTCACATATAAGTGGAACCATTTTGATCTGAACTTTCCAGAAGCTTTATTCTCTGAGGCGAATGCTGGAAAACTTCATCTGAAGTCTTGAGACAACGTGATGCATATTCACGTATGAATTTCAGAGATAGGTGCATATGTGATGAGCATGTGAGAGAAGAGACCACAGTGATAAGACCGTCTCTCTGTCCTATAGACAAACAATGTATAAAACCAGGAGGTGATAGAGGCTACAGAAGTCTCAATTCCTTTTCTTCCCTGGCAAATTATGAAAGTGATGGTAAGACATAACATGGTTCCCTTTATCGATTGCAGATATAATGCACTTTAAATAAGTGCTACACTCTGATCTGACTTAAAGTACTGGATGGAGGTACAAGCTCATCTGAAAGTCTATTGTTTGCTTTTACACATTAACAAGTAACTATTTAATTACCTCATTATTTTAACAAGTAATGTAATACCTTTCTTCATCTGGACATCTGTCTCTGTCTATAGAATCATAGAACAGTCTGGGATGGAAGGGACCTGAAAGACCATCTAGTTCCAACACCCCTGCCCCGGGCAGGGACACCTTCCACTAGCCCAGGTTGCCCAAAGCCCCGTCCAACCTGGCCTTGAACCCTGCCAGGGAGGGGGCAGCCACAGCTTCTCTGGGCAACCTGTGCCAGGACCTCACCCCCCTCACAGGGAAGAAGTTTTTCCTTACATCTGATCTCAAGCGACCCTCTTTCAGTTTAAAGTCATTATCCCTTTGTCCTATCGCTACATGTCCTTGTAAAAAGTCCCTCCCCAGCCTTCCTGTAAACCCCCTTTAGTTGCTGAAAGGTCACTGTGAGGTCTCCCTGGAGCCTTCTCTCGTCCAGGCTGAATAACCCCAACTGTCTCAGCCTGTCCTCATAGGAAAAGTGTTTCACACCCTTGACCATTTTTGTGGCCTCCTCTGGACTTGCTCCAACAGGTCCATGTCCTTCTGGTGTTGGGGACCCCAGAGCTGAATGCAGTACTCCAGGTGGGGTGTCATGAGAGTGAAACAGAAGGAGAGAATCCCCTCTCTCAGCTTGCTGGCCACACTTATCTTGATGCAGTCCTATGTACAGCTGGCCTTCTGGGCTGTGAGTGCACATTGCTGGGTCATGTCGAGCTTCTCGTTAATCAATACCCCAAGTCCTTTTCCTCGGGGCTGCTCTCAGCCCACTCATTGCTCAGCCAGTATTTGTGATTAGGGTGTCCAAGTTGAAGTCCTGTCTTCAGACTATGGGTAGTTTGTGTTGTCTTCTAATTATGCATTCATTGCTTCTAGACTTTCTAAGAAAAAGTACCGTGTTAAACTTACGGCATGAATTTTCATATCACAAACATGTTCAGTGCTGATCCAGACTTATTTATGGACAAAAAAGGAAATTATTTCACCTAACCTATGAACAAAAATAAAAGTACGAGAACATGCAACCTATCATCCTGACTTCTGAAAGAAAAAAAAAAAAAAAGAGAGGATGTGCCCATTTGAAATGTCACTGTAGTATATTTCTTTCAGACTTGACTTTTTTGAAACACTGTAGCTTTCTAGCAATGCTATGTCAGTGCTATTACAGCATTGCCGATGCTCCTCATTTCTCCTTTTTGACTTGACTGTTTGCCACACTTGCTGGTGACCCCCAGGAGATCAGGTAGAGCAGTTCAGCCAGATTCTTCCAGGCCCTTATTTATATGAAAGAAAAAAATGTCTATCCTAGATCCATTTAATTCAAACCTAGCAGCTATCGAGATTTCACCTCAGTCTGCTGTACTATACAGGCTAAAGAATTGTGTTTCATCTCCTGGTCGAACTGAAACCTCTTTTGTGCCTATTCCCAGAAGTTGAGTGGTAAGCAAAAAACTAGTTCTGTTTGGGTTTTTTTTGTCCTGAGACAATTTTTTTCTGTGAAAAAAAAAAAAAAAAAAAGAAATAATTAAAAAAAAAAAAAAAATAAAAGAGTAGTGGTAAATTAGCATTCTCATTAGATTAGCAAAAAACAAACCAAAAAAAACCCTAAAAAATTAAACTTTAAAAAAAGAACCCCAAAAAAGGCTTACTAATGCCTCAACTAGTTCTGTACACCTGTAGACTGATTTTCTTAGTTTCCAAATGTGATCTACCTTATGTGAATTCCATCCACATCTCACAGTTGGGCTTCTAGAAAAGATACCTACAGTATCCTGCTTGGCAATAACCAGCCATCAGAGTAGTAGCAAGGTGAAGAGGAAACTACCTATCTTAGTATAACTGTCAAAGTCAACGATTTCTTCTCCAAGCTAAGCAAAAATATCCTTCCACTTAGCAGAGGGAGATGTAGAGTTGAGTCTACTGTAATGCAAAGTTCACATTAAAAAGGAGACTCTGTTCTGAACAGCTCTCTACACTCCTAAACCATATTTAAGCTAAATGATGTACTAGTTTCAGGGAGGAGAACTGATGATAGATAATACAATGTTCTATTAAATGCTGCAGAACACCAATCACGTTCAGATAATAAACTCCTAAAGAAAAGGGAGGATTAGATTATAGCTTACATTAAATTAGATCAAAGGGGATATTCTTCGTTTACGCTCTAATAAGATGGAGAAGTCACAGGCTCTATTTTTTATAAAACTTTCATTAAATCTAAAACCTGCTATTCATCATCTTACACAGAAATATAATTTGCTGCTGAAGTTCTGACCTTTGAATTCCAATACATTTGTTCCTATGTTTTGTTCTCATGTGAAATTCAGTTGCTCTGCAGTAAAATTATTATTGTATAATAAACATGAACTTAGTCAGAATGTATGTAGTTGATTGTTTGCAACTTTGGGGAGGATGTGATCATTAAGATAAATTTTAGATTAAGACCGAGATAATGAACATTTGGATAACTGATGCGTTGTGTTGGAATTCAGGTTCATCTATAAGTACAAGTTCTGGTTACAAAATTTAGATCTAAAATATGAAAAGGCTGGACTCCAAATTCAAATCCAGCATTTCAGCTCAGCCTGTTTTATAACCATTTTCACAAAAAAGTAGTTCCTCTGAGAATTCTGATCTTCTAAGTTCTGAAATGAGAAATCTCTCACCTTATGGTATGAAATGGTCTGAGGGGTGTTTGTCTTCATTACTGTAAATTCAAAGAGAATAAGGGAAAAATAAAAAAGAATATAAACATTAAATTTTCTCTAGTTTTCGATGGAAAATGAAAGATCTCTTTTTGAAACAAGCATTCAACCCCCACTGCTTTGTTTTCGCATTTAGCCCTCAACAGTAAAGCATGGAGACACAACTTTCATAAAGCAGAGTCTAAGAACTCATAGAGTCACCATAGTGTCACCAGAGACTTACCATCACCCTGACTGATGAAGAGACAAGAGATGTCTGCAAGGAAGTACACCTTTCCTGGAAGTAAAATAAGTCAGAATATTTACTTCTTTTGACAGTGTTTGGAGGGTGTTTATTTAATTCACTCTATGATTCCTTTTATATATCTGTCATAACCTAAAATGTTTAGATATTTCATACAAGAAGTAGATACTGTGGCATGTCCATAGACAGCTTCTGTGGAAGAGTAGAAAAACATGTAATTTCTTACTGCTTACTGGCATTTATTTAATAAACTTGCATGGCCTGTGAGTCTTGGCTCCCTCTACAGTCAATGGAGAGAAAAATTACATCAAAAAACCCAGGTCATATCTTCTTAAAAAGGGTGGCTTACAGAGTTCAATACAGTCCAAGAAACTCTTGGAAAAGTCAGTTAATTTGCCATCAATACAGTATATATAGTAACCTCCAAAACTGACATTGATTCTGCTTCTTGTTTATTCTTCTGAGCAGCCCAGGACTGCCAGTCTGGAAGCCAGTGCTTCCCACTTCACAGCTTCACCTACTGCGTCAGAAACTCAATCCGCTTGGGTTCCCTTTAAACTCAGTGGCCAAACTCCTGCTGGTGACCCTGGTTGGCCTCTCTTGTAACCCACACTCTTCTATATGAGCTACTAGTAAAATAAAGGTTGTGTTATGCTGTTCAAGGGGAAAAGACAGATGTCCATAAAAAAGATGTAATCCACAGGTTGTATGCTGCAGTGGAGAGCAATTCACTGCAGTCAACACATACAGCTGTGTTTTCCCAGTCTTCACCTGGAAAATAAGTAATGTGACATTCTCTCAGGGGCATTATGCAATTGCATACAATGCTCAGGAAGATTTTATTTTCCTGAGAGCATGTCTAAGAGAAAGCCAGTGGGAGTTATCCTCCTCTATGCCTACCCTCTGATAGTGACTTCATCTCTTACAAAAATCAAACCAATGAGACATTTAAGATACAACAAATCTGACCTTGAGGTCCAAGTATCTGAAAAGTTTCCAGCGCTATTCTGTTCACTTTTTGCCACTCTCGGAGTCATCTTTTTGTCTGCACTCATTAATAATGAGCCATGACTATAAGCCTCAAAGCAAGAGGTCAGATTTTCAGCATAAGACCTTAGATATTACAATCCACAGAACAACAGTCCCTATAATTCGTGTATAAAACAGTTTAATGGAGTTTGCTGGACAGCAAATTCTCTAAAGTCAATCATTTAATATAATATAGGGTCTCAGAACCTGAAATTGCCAAATGTATTTAAATACTTCAGCTAAATAGATTTTAGCTAATTATTCTCACAATCAAAGAAGCCCCTTCTACAGACCATACCATGAACAATTGCAACGTTTTTTTCTTCCCCTTCTGCTCAAGCTGGGCAAGTATTTATCAAGAAATAAAATACTGACAAACCATGGAAAAAGGAGATTAAAACCGACTCTGACCTTGACTTCAAGAAAAAGAGCGAAAAGGAACTTTTCTTAAAAAATCAATCCTAGATCCTGTTTCCCAAGCTTTTGAAGCATGTCATATTAGTCAGTAGCTGCAAAATAGAATTAATCTAAGAATCAAAATTCCAGTCCCTCTATCTGCAGCTAAATGTTGTTATCGCCATGCTAGAAATTGGATCCCTCTTGTCTGCTTTTCTTCTGTATTCCTGAAGCTGAACTGGGCTATGCAGTGACTATTCCTGCCTTCTTCCAGCATTAGCAGAAGGAACATGTTTCCCATGAAGATTAGCCCCTCAATTTCAGATGAAGGTGCTTTAGGTTCATACCACATAAAGGCACGATCCAGGCATCCCAGACTTAGAGCCGACATTCTTGTCACTAGTTTCTTATAAAATGGACTTCCAGAAGCAGTTTTTTAACTCAACACTGTTAAGTGCAAGTGAATAAGAAATGGTCTAAATATTCCTAGCACATTAGACCTCCTTTGGATGTGTAAGCAAACAGGAATTTCTATTTTTTATCTCTAACAGAAATTGGAAGGAGAAAGATATTTAGATACTCCGCAAAAGTGGCAATTTAGGAACTCCAAGAAGCAGCACCTCGAACTGTAGGTGTTAATGGTGTCTTAGATGTTAGGTAGGACTTTTCTCAATCATTCTTTTAGCTTAGACTTCTGTGCTTTTACCAAGAGGGCATCTCAGGTACTCAAGTGCTCTCCTCAGTGTATGCCACACGTATTTCTTCAGATGAGGAGCCAGCATTCACTACCAGATGGTTCTCATGACTCATAGGCTTCTCAGGCAGACACAGTGAAAAAGAGGGAGAAAAGAGAATGCATGTTCACTCGCTTTTACGCAAGCTTTCCACAGATCAAGATATACAAAAAGATGCTACCACACTGTTCCAGAGGTGGAAAGCAGAAAAACACACCCATCACCTGAAGGCATGAGTCTTCTTGGCTTACAAGCTGACTAACAATGAAATTGTGCAGAATGATGCCTAGGAACCCAGAAAGATATTTGTAATGGAAGTTTAGTCATGATAAAACAATTTTTTTATTCAAGTAGATACAGTAGGGATGACCAATTACTTCTGGACTGTGAATTAGGTTGTAAAAAAAAAAAAAAAAAAAAAAAAAAAGAGAGATAACTACCTTTAAGTGTGCTGATTTGAACACAGTTTTCTAGCCAATGATTTTAAATGAGTCATTATTAGTCAAAGGAAGAAAACAAAATGCTGAACGGAAACAACATCAGGGCTGCTTTAAAAGGACAGTCCACCTTTCAGTCTCACTGAGCATTATGTTTAAAGTCTCTCTGTCACGAAATGCTCGCTTAGGCATGACCATGATGAAGACATGTAAACCAACCACTTAGTTAATGTGCAACAAATTCAGTGCATTGTAGCTGTTACAGTAATGAAACTTCAGAGCCTTTTCAGATTGGAGGTCCAGATTTGGAGTCCCCCTTGGGTCCAGAATTTAAGCCACTAGGAGCATCACCTAGGGATGAGACCGTGAAGGTGAAGGAAATATCAACAGCTTCCAACAGCAGTGATAATTAGCAAGTTAAACCATCAAGAGACATTTTGAACTGGACCACAAAGGAAACTACAGTGAATTACAGTAAATAACTGTCTTTGATTCACCTGTCCTTATCACAGTGGTCATGTGTCAGAGAGCTCATGACGGAAAAAATAAATTCACTTCATTATAAAACAACCCGTTGAAGTCCGAGAGCTTTTCAGAAGTGAGTTTTAAATGTGGAAATAGTCTGAATCCAGACCTTCAATCTACTGAGCTCCTTAGTTCCTTTGAAACATAACTAATTAGAACAAGCTATTTTTGAGGATCTTGGCTTCGCATAGAGGGAAAGTTTCTCATTATAAGATTGATTAAACACAAGAACAGGGAACAAGCAATGTGGATGAATCTCCAGACTTGCAGTTTTCAGAACTTGTCCAGGCAAAATCATGAACAACCTAATATCCACATATGTATATCATACCTGTATATTTACAGATGAACATACACATATAGTAAATAAGCATAAATATATATTAAATTTCAAGTACATTTTTAAAGTTTCTTACTACACAGATACCTGCCACAAAGGATGCCAGCCTTAGAACGGAATGACACTATAAATTTTTATGACATGGATCAGAAATACTTTCATGCTGTGGGCACCACCGGTTTATAAGAAGTACAGATTATTATCTGCTATAACAAGGAGCATTAACTATGATTAATGAGCTGACTTTGAAAGTCAGACCAACTCCACAATATAATCTTTTATCCTCTAACACAATTTTTAAAGAAACTTTTATATATTTAAATATTTCAGTAGCCTTCTGAAGCAGGTGCTGTCTGAATGTGTTTAGTAATTGCTTTTTAGACTTAAATTGAAAAAATAAGATCTAGTTGTCCAGTTACATTATGTGAACAGAAATGCAATATGTATGTTAATGTAATTGCATATTGGGAAAACTCAGGATTGGTAAAAACAGTCATGATTTTGTTAAATATATTTAAGCTGATCTATACCTAAGGAAATTTTGGGCTGTTCATTTTTTTATTGGCAAAAAAAAAAAGGGACAGTGTCATAGACTACATTGCTTTAAAACAGGATTACTGACCTTGTGATTAAGGCATAGTTCGAAGATCAAACAAACTTGGAAGGAACTGCACTGCTCATGAATGCAGGAAAATGTTTCTATTCTACCAGAGCAGGTTAAAACTTTGGGTTTCTTACTTACCAGTTAGATGGCCTTAAGTAGCTTATTTCAAAAAGGACTGAAGAGTAGGGATCAATCCTGTTATTGGTTTAGAACTTAGAATGCCATTTTCAAATGTGACTTTTGACGCTTTCATGTAGCTCCTCAAAACTATTCAAGCATCTAACTCTCCGTCAGAAATCTGAATAGCCATTGTGTCAAACAACAGTGGTTTATAGTACATTGCATTAAACTGTCACTGGATAAATTACATGAGCTGTTCCCATAACAGTGATTAGAACATAATTGTCCTCACCTAAGGTGTAGCCGTCCAAGCAAATACACTTCAGAGTCCTTGCACATGCTATGTTCTTAGGGCTAGATAAGAAATTAACCCACACATACTCTACTGTCAGCGAATACTATAGCGCTTTAATTACTTGTCCTGGTTCAGCTAGGATAGGGTTAGATTTCCCCAGCAGAGAGAGAGGGGGAAGGGATCTCCAGCCGGGTTATTCATACCATGCTGGCGTCAGGTCCAGGGGCAGAACCTTTTTACTTTCTCTTGGCCTTTTTGGTGGCGGTATCCACGCGTCAGCTTTGTTCCGTGACCATTTAGCAGTAGCTCTCTGCATATCGTTTGTCTTGTTCACTGTTATTGCTGTTTATTGTTGTTATCATTGCTACTGTTGTTGTTCAGATTGTTTTATCACACTGTTGTATTAAATTTCTCCTTATTTTACCCAGGGGTTTGTGCCTAACTTCCAGTCCAACCAGCTGAGGGTGGGGGAAGGGCAACAGCAACATGGTCTCCGGTCCCGGCAGGGCCTAAACCAACACATTACTGTATATGAAAATATATATGCACATACATGAAAGCTATTTTTTATTTTGCTCTGTTATAGGACATATGCATTACCTTTGTAGAAATTTATTACTCAAGTTGTAATAACGTGGATGGAGATCGTCAGTGGATTCAATGAAAAATAATGTGTGTTCTGTCCTGACAGCACATCAACTCTTCTGTAAGGTCAACTACTACATGTTTAGTCATTTGCTTGTTGTCCTGAAAACCTAGACGTGTGGGATGGATTCACTGACATGCAGTGAGCGATACACATCTCAGCATCTTTATGAACTCTACTCAGTTCTGCATTTTGGGTCTGCTCAAATAACCACAAATGTCTGAGTTACCATCTTCTTAGCATTTCAGACGTAGTGTATCTTGTAAGGGCAGTGAGCTACAGGAACCATAACATTCAGGAACCATAAAAACAATATCCCGCCCAGGTAGCTTCTGAGAAACACCTTGTTAAATTATGGTCCCTAAATTGTCTGCAATTATGTGTACGCTTGCATCACCCTTGATCTGATTGTAGGAAGTTAATCAATTAGTTGAATAATTATAGAAGGACCCACAGGGTCATTCAAAGTTGCAAAATATTTGGGTTTATGTTTTACATCTGAAAATATAGCGAAGTTTTACTGACTGCTATTAAACGGCTCTTGAGGGAGGCAGACATTTCATGGTAAAGCCACGCAGCACAACAGTATTACAGTTAAGAATTTGGGCTATATCATAATTTTAATATGAAAAATGCTTCCTTGTATTGTTCCTGACAAGCATTATGTGCATTTTCTGAAGTGCTCTGGGATCTTTGCAAGTGAAAGGTGCCAAAGAAATGGGAGTAACTGTAGTCATTTTACAGTTTCTTACATCCATTTTGTCAGCTTTGTCAGCCCCTACTGAAATGTCAAGACTGGTGAACTCTTGTTTAGCTATTTGATTTTGCAAAGGGGAGTTAAACACAAGAAAAGACAATCAAGTCTTTTTGACATTTCACATTCATCACAGGAGCAGAAAAACAAGGGTGGCCACAATTGGAAATGTGCAAATCCCTGTGTTTTATTCTGTCAAACTTTTATTTAGTTTTTAAATGAAAACCAACAATGATAGCAAAATGCAATACACTATATGACTTATGTTGTCAATAAAAGCCTATGGGATTTACACTGCCATGTGAAGGAGGCCATTTACATGTTAAGAAGCCATTTATGATACCAATAAAAGTCTACGGGATTTACTTTACAATGTGTGGGAAGCCATTTATGATGTTAAGAGTCAATTTACAATGTCAACAATTGTGTTAGCAGTAAAAATGCAAAGTAGGTATATAACGTTGATTTTTTTTTTTCCTTGTATTGTTGATGTTTCCCTGGCAGTGATCCATACCTCAACCACACGGATTTTCTGATTTATGTTTTAAATGAGACAGATATGTCATAAATTGATGTTTTTTCCCCAAGTTAGTTATTCTTAGAGAAAAACTATTTAGACATTTGTATTCTGGATATCTCACATGGTGTAACAAGGCAGAGATTTCTGACTGCTAGGAAACCTTTTCTGGTTGTATAGTTTAGATACAGTACCAAAGATGTTCCCAGTTTTACCACTTCCATTCATCCTCTGGACATTCAGGAGTCGTGATTTAACAACAATCTTTGAGTACATGGTTCAATCAAAACCTTTACTTACACAGGACCAGATAACCCTATTAATTGCCAAAACCCATTGTGTAATCACAATAATTTCAGCTGAGATGCCACCTATTGGTTCTTATTGTGGTACCAAATGCAACTCACTTTCTGTTGGATTAATCTGATCAGCTGTGGAAGAGGGATTCAGTTGTCTAAGAATAAATGTTTTGGGCTGATTTAGATACCCTGAGTTTTTTGACACATGTCTATAGAATTTACAGAGATGACACAACACATGCGGGAGACCAGTGTTCCTTCTGAAACACCAGCTGGGGGCTAGGCAAAATGTTCCCAGGACATAGTATATGGTATTTGACATCTGTATATAAGCGGAAGATTTTTGAAAGTGGAAGTGGAAGATTTTTGGAAAAAAAAAAAAAAAGGGAGGGGGGGGGGAATTTAGGCCCATATCTTAAAAGTAGACATCCAGATGGGAACAACAGCATTAAGATATATTCAGACGGAAACTGAATCACATCTCGCATGCTTTATTATTCTTTATGGCAAAGTTGAACTTGGTAAAGTTGAACTTAGTGTTTTTCATCCTAACTCATTCCCATTTGTAAGGATTTAGGTTATTTTCATCTAACTTACTAGAAACTGAAGTCCTTTTCTTGCGCTACTGAATTCTGTTGTAGTTTTGTCTTTAACTTCCACAAATGCAAAATCAAACATTGAATTTATAATTTTTATTCATAATTGCCTATTTTACTAATTTTAATGACATTGTAGCTCCTAGATGGGATAAGTGTTATTGATCTTTCTTTTTTACTGTTAATGAGATTGAATTTCTTCCTTCTTTTGGTTTAAAAATATTGCTCTTTGATCGGTCACTACAGGCTCTGGCAAAAAGTCTCTATCTATCTTTCTTATAAGCCCTTTTCATATATAGACAGGCTACTATAAAGTCTCTCTGGAGCCTTATCTTCTTGAGGTTGAACAACCCCAACTCTCTCAGCCTGTCTTCATAGGGAAGGAGCTCTGATCATTCTTGTGGCCCTTCTCTGGACGCGTTTCAACAAGTCCATATCTATCTGGTGGTGGGGGCCCCAGCTGGATGCAATAATCCAGGTGTCAGAGCAGAACAAAGGGGGAGAATCACCTCTACCAGCCTGCTGGCCACACAGGATGCAGTTGGCTTTCTGGGCTGTGAGCACACATCATTGGCTCATGTCCAGCTTTTCATCCACCAGTATTCCCAAGTCCTTCTCTGCAAGGGTGCTTTCGATACATTCATCCTCCAGTCTGTACTGATACTTGGGATTGGCCCCACCCAGGCACTAGACCTTGCACTTGGCCTTGTTGAACCTCATGAGATTCACATAGACTCACTTCTCCATCCTGTCAAGGTCCCTCTGGATGGCCCATCCCTTCCATCAAACAAACCAACTGCACCACTCAGCTTGGTGTCATCTTCAAACTTGTTAAGGGTGCACTCAATCCCACTGTCTCATTAGTAAAATAAATGAATAGTACTGGTCCCAGTATGGACCCTTGAGAGATACCACTTTTTTCTGATCTCCATTTAGACATTGAACCATTGAGTACAACTCTTTGGATTTAAAAGAAAGCAATTTGTGATGTCAGTTAGGATTGATTCTTTAAAACTGTTTTACACCAAGCCAACTTCAGGAATTCTTTATAGTTTTAAAACATACCCACTGAAATAAATAAATACATACATACATACATACATACATACATACATACATACATAAATACATATATACTACTCCATTTTGCTCTCCTTCCACCACGCCGAAAAAATCTTCAGTCTCAGTAGCTATACATTAGTTGATGAACTAATATATTTCCACTTCCAACTTAAACTATTTAGCCTTCAAAACTATTTCAACTTCCCTTCACATCTATGAAGTCAGCAAAAGTTTCAGAAGAGTAATTGATATCGGAGACTGCCAGTTTATGAGTGAGGTACTATGTCATGATTGCGTGTGATTTGACTGGAAGATATGAGAGTGTTTCCTGGTCCTTTTGTCCTGTGTTCAGTCAGTTCTAATCACAAAGCAACATTTTCAAGGTGGGTTAACATGTTTGGTGGGAGTAAAACCCAGTCTGTAGTCATGGTACCTAAAGAAGGTGATTATAAGCATCACCAATACTTTCATCAGTTTTCCAGATACAACCGCATATCACTGAGATGTTCAGAGGTTTGCTTTCACAAGCTCAATCTCAGAGCTCATTGTAACGTTGAAACATCTCAGATTTGAAAATAGCATTTTTGCAATTTATTCAACTTCTATATATCTGCTACTGATTAAGTTATCCTACAAGCTACCAATTTCAGTTTAATTTCAATGGAATTTTAATGGAAAGGCAGTGACTTTTCATTTACAGCAAGGGCTTTTCCTCTCTCCCTCTCTCTCTTCATCATCACATGCATGCATTCTGTTGATTTAATACAGGCTGCATAATAATAATTTTGGCTACAGATGTACTGAGACATGAGGGTGATTTTCAGAAGATGCTACTTTATTGCCTGGCTACAGATCTGGGGGGAAAAAAAAATAAAAATAAAAAATCTATAATTCTAATATTTAAGCTAGAGTTGGTAAAAGTGCAAAATCTTACTTTTAGATTTATGTTAATTTTAAGATATATAGTGACTAAGATAGGGTCAGAACTTTAATTAGTATGTTGCACTCGAGGTCTTGTTTATGGGCAAAAAGGAAGCACACATGTATATATATATAAGTAAGCCTAAGAATTTATTGTTAGTATAATGAAAATTTTAACAGTCTAATTCAAGAATTCTCATTAATCTAGATCTAATTATTATAGAAAAAGAAAAAAAAAAAAAAAGTAATGCAATAGAGTACTTATTAAGAGAAAAAGTCACAGTAATAATAACACATTTAAATTATATCACACACTTAGTTTCTACTCCTATTTCTGGGGTTATTCTCACTCTGCTACTGCTCCTCTGGGTCCTAACACTGGTGGTTTCACTCTGGTGTTGGTTCTCTGGTGGTATTATACCAAGCCAACATTCCTGGAGTCCTTTGGCAGGAGAAATGATCCACTTATCATACCGTAGAACCATATCATAGAATGGTTTGGGTTGGAACCATTTGGGATCATCTTTATAAGCTTGCTAACATGCATTCACACATCTTTCTTTCTTCATTAGTCTGCAGCTCCATGTTATATTCAGATTTACAAGATATATGCTGTCAGTTACATATTTCAGATACTATTTCTTCTTTTTTCACTTTGTTGCCCCTAAAACCACTTTTGTCCACTTCCAGGTGTGCAATTCTTTCACTGACCACTGAAGAGCTGTTTACAGCCATGAAATCTCCAGTGCCAGCCTGGGCCTCACCGTTCAGCATTCCACGTCTGTACTCTACACTGCATCCCGCGTCTCCACTTCTCAAAGTCTCCGTTATCATGTCAGGCTTGAGTTTCTCAGTGTTATGTTAGAGCCATAAAATTCTCACTCTGCCTAGGGACACTGTTTCTTACTGCTATGTGTGTAAAACTATGGTTCTACTACACAGAGATAAACAAAAGTAAAGCGAATTAAATACATACACCTGGTCAATTAGAGAAACTGCTACTGCAGCTAAACCAAATAAAAATAAAAAGCTGTTGGCAGGTCAGAAAAAGTTCAGGCAGAGCAACCCTGACAAGCATCAGTTCTGAGGCTTTACAAAAATAGTACAAAGCCCATGGCAATGGTAATACTGTTGGCAGTGTAATTTTTGTTAATCACTTACACTCAAGCAAAATTGTATTAGTGAAACATGTCCATTGTTAGAACCATTAAAATTAATCTTTTTTTATTAGAGCATTACCAACTTCTTTGAGATTTTTGTAAATTTTTAGAGAATATTGCAGTACTGTTTATTGTTCATACTTGAAAGAGTAGCACTTGTTTATAATTGTTATTCCACACTTTGTTAAATGAGTTATTTCAGCTGAAGGCACATCAGTAATTTTCTGATTGCTGTCATAAGAGACAAGTCTGAAATCTTCAATACACTGAGCTGTGAGTGGAAATATATGTTTACATGTACTCTGAAATGCAGATCTTCAGATTTTCATCTCAGTTAAATGCTCCTTACTCTCCTCTTTATAACCAACTTCCCAAAGTTTGTGAAGGAGAAAGAACAGCAGTTTCTTTAATGGACATATTTAAAGACTTAAAGAATTAATTAAGATTTTAAAAGTCCACCATGAGGCCTGGAAAGCTATAAAAAGTAAGGATTTTAGGATTTATTTGAAAAGGATCCCAAATGTAATGTAACTCAATAGGTAATATACTTTATTCAATTAAACACTTAAAACTTTGAATTTTTAAAACAGAGAGATTTTTTCTGCCTTAAGAACATCAGCAGTTAAAGTCTGCTGGCTATACTTGAAGCAGACTACATATTCATGAAGTTAAAGTATTCCCAGGAGAAATTCCTAAGGGCAGCAAGTGAAGGGAAAAGGGAACTAAAGATTTTGAAATACACAGATGGATGAAAGAATCATATTTTTGTATTCCACATTAAGTTATGAGAAATAAAGGATGTGAAATACGTTGAAATAAATTGACAAAAAGTAATATGTAAGTACCTGAACTCGTCTGCTGGAGTTTCAAGGAAGGATAGAGAGAAGTTGACATTGTCAAGTCCATTCTGACTCAATCAGTACCCTTTCTCTGTGCTCCCATTTTCAATTTTATAATATGTGTCATACCCCAAACTGTTCATCAGGAAAGCAGCAAGCCAATAGCTAACCAAAAAATCCCACAGTGACAGCAGAGAACTTCTGTTGGGTTTGTGTGTGGTGGGGTTTTGGTAGCAGGTGAGGGGACTAATTATGTGGCTTATGTGAGAAGCTTCTAGAAGCTCCCCTGGATCCAAGTCAGACCCGCATCTCACGAGGGCTGAACCAATTAGTGATAGGGGCTGTGCCTCTGTGATAACATATTTAAGAAAGAGAACCTGAGAGGAGTTGTGAGGTCAGTGGAAGAAAGGAGGAGGGAAGTGCGCTGAAGCAGAGACTCCGCGGCAGCCTGTGGTGAGAGGGCAGGCTGCGCCCTGCACCCATGGAGGTCACCAGTGGGGCAGATGCCCCCCTGCAGCCCATGGAGGACCCCACGCCAGAGCAGGTGGGTGCACCTGGAGAGGGCTGGAACTCTGAGGGAAACCAACACTGGAGCAGCCTGTTACTGGGAGGATTGTAACCCATGGGAGGGACCCACGCTGGAGCAGTTTTTGAAGAGCTGCAGCCCATGGGAAGGACCCACATTGGAGAAGTTTGTGAAGGATTGTCTCCCATAAAAGGGACCCCACACTGGAGCAAGGGAAGAGTGTGAGGAGTCCTTCCTCTGAGCAGGAAGAAGCGGCAGAGACAAAGGGTGATGAACTGACCACAATCCCCATCCCCTGCCCCTTGTGCCACTGGTGGGGAGAAGGTAGAGAAATGGGGAGCAAAGCAGAGCCTGGGAAGAAGGGAGGGGTTGGGGGAAGGTCTTTTTAAGATGTGATTGTATTTCTCACCGTCCTACTGTTTGATTTGTAAGTTAAGTGGTAGTGGTGGTGGTCAAGTTAAAATGTTGTTCTTTTTCTTCCCCAATGGAATCTGTCTTTTGCCCATGACCATAATGGGTGTGTCATCCATCCTTGTCCTTGTCTCAATCCCTGAGCCTCTTTTTTTATTTTTTCCTCCCCATCCCTAAGGGGGAAGGAGTGAGCAAGCAGTCCTATGGTTCTCAGTTGCCCTTTGGGCTCAAACCACAACAGAAACCAAAGAAAGTAGAGCTTCAGTTCAGATAACAGCATGACTGGAATTCTGAAATGTGATGGCAAAATAAAGTTAGAAGTTATGATAGCTGATCAGGTTTCTATTTTTTATTAATGATTTTAGCAAAATGATATAATGGTACTGAAATTTCAACTTCTACTACCTTCTTCAATTAAACAGAAAGTTCATTGGTATCTTGATTCACAACCAAAAATGACAAATAATTTTTGTAAAGTACATTTTTGGTTAAGTCATGAAAACCACCTGTGGAGAGCTGCATGGCTACCTACCTGTCTATACTAGAAAATACTCAGAAACTGATAAACACAGCACTGAGCCACAGATAATAAGTTCTGCCTCTAAATAGGAGCTAAGAGCGCAATCGATCCATGCTGATGTGGCTAACATCTAGCTCAGAAGATACCATACCTATCATATCCATCTCTGAGAAAGGATGGAGAGGGTTCTTAGAAATCTTCACCTGAAAGAGTGATTATATCCAGGAGACCAATTAGAGAACATTCTTCTCCCTGAGGTTAACTTAGTACAACAGCACTTATTTCTAAACATCTAAACTTTCTTATTCCTCCAGAACAGGGTGGTGATGGAAAAAAAATGCCTTGTGGGAACATTTCCTGGCTTGTACTAACCTCTGAGATGTACCTGGGAATTGTGGCACTACACCAACAGCCACTAAAACCACACTGGTGACAAATGTCAAGGGCTGATCTCTTGGGAGTAACTTCAAGGGAGTTCCAAGGCCCTGGCATTGCATTACTTTATTGATTAGTGTAGACATAGTCCATGCACCAAGAAATGCATGGTGAGCATTGAAAACAAAGTCTTCAAGTATTAGTAACATTCTGTATTACCATGAGGACCTGTGGAATTTAATCCAGAATAATTTCTTCTTCATAGCTTCAAGAAGTTAATAAATCTGTATATTTCCTGGTTGAAAGGATTCCACTTTATAATCTTTGGATGGACGAAGCCATTTCTAGCTTTAGACAGAGGAGGTGGTTGCCTCTAACCACAGACCATCAGAAAGAACATGACCTCAGTCTCCTTCCTGCTTTCTCTACACCACGGATGTGCTGGCCACTTCTTCCACTCCAGACAGGATCATGGAGTAATGACTGTTACTGGGGAAAAAAAAGGAAAATACAATTTTCGATGTTACTGGTCATTCTACATACTCCTCCCATCCCTCCACAACAAGAGGAGAAAGGATGCTCGTCCCTCAACCTACCTTGTCCCAGCCTTGTTGGGATTCAAGAGGGCTGTCTGTGAGAGAATGGCCATGTGAGCAATCCTGCATGAGAACAAGACTGATAAGAGCCTCGGCCAAGCAAGAATGAGATAAGGATGTGACCCTGAATGAGGGGGGAGAAACTTGATGAGACAAACAACCCCGGGAAGGGGTTGGGACGGAAGAGGAAGTTACACAAGGCAGGAAGCCTGGCAAGGCTGATGTGGTACTTTTTATCCAATCATAAGAAGGTTTAAAGCGCGGGCTGAGTTAACTGTCCAATCTTGAGGACTTATACTGCGTGTTACTCACATGTGCGAGAGAATATTATAAAAGGGCTTTCTTAGTTTTAATAAACGGGTATTGCTTGATCACATTGGTCGTGTGCGTGCTCAGCTCTCCCGCACAGCCTTTTCCTCTACCCCAGCTCTTCTCCTTGCACCTGCACTCTCTCATCCTCAGACCAATGAAATTCAGGTTTTCCTACCCCACTCAGAAACCCAGAGTGTGCTGTGCTGTCTCACATGCACACCTCACACAGAACACAACATGAAGGTTACACTGAAGTACACATTAAGATTCTTTTTTTCTGTAAAAATGAAACATTTTTCCCACAGCAATTAAACCTCTGTCATCCCTTTAAGACTGTGGTAATTTTTCCCCTAATCTGATAACGTAATTACTCTTTTTCATTTCTTGATCCTTTGGGTTTGATTCTGATTATGATTATACTAGTTACACTTGAAATGTCATAGGGGATTAAAAGTTCCAGAGAGAAATATCCACCTTCTTTCAAAGAAACAAATGTAGCATAATCAGTCATGTCTTTCAAAGCCATTGTCTGAATTTGTAGTAGACATCAAATGTAATTCCAATGATGTTAGCAGGGTCATATCACCAGCACTACAAATTAATGAAGCTTCACTGAAGAACTGTATCCATTTACATCACTGTAGTTTTGCCCAGACATTATAGTGCCCAGACTTTATTGTGATGGAGGTCGTATATGAAAGTTAAGAGAAGATAAAGAGGAGAGGATGATTAATGCAAACTTATGTGCTGTGATCCCATTTTAATTTTTCCTCTGCTGTATTTTGGCAAGTCAAATGTAACCACATTTGGAGTCTCAGTCCCAGATGCTTCCTGAAAAACTTGGAAAACAATCCATTGGAGAAAGTTCCAGCCATGTAGTACTTTCTCCCTTTTTCTCTCTTTTTTTCTGATCTCTAAATTTGATCTCACAAATGTTTCTACACAAACATGAGACTTACTTATGAACGTCTGTTCTATTCCTGCTGCTTCTCCCTCACCTGATCTCATAATTCTCTCTAATGATGTTCCTGTAATTGAGATGACACAAACCTCAATATGACTTCAGCTGAAGAAGAAGCAGCAGGAGTGGGGAGCTGCAGAGTCAGACACAAGCCTCTTTCTTAAACTAATGACTTTTGGATGGGTGGTGGGCTGTCTGTGGGATACTGTATGTGCTTAAAGCCACAAGAGGCACCAAAATAATCCTAAAACTTGTTTAATTTTTTTTTTATGTGAAGAACTCAAGCACTTTAAATATTTTTTCTCATATTAAATTTGAATAATGTACATACCTATGATTCAAAAGAAAATAAGAACACTTCCGTGTTTTTAAACTTAGTTGTGCAGCTTCCCCACCGTGATGAATCTCCCTACACACTCCTTGGTTCACTCTGAAAATACTAAAATGTTATGCTAAATGAAGAATGGAAATCCATGGCATTGAGACTTTCCAAAGAACAAAACTAAAATAAATATATTTATTTATCTGAATTTCTTTGAGCTATTGTTTTCTTCAAATGATTTAAAAATCCCTCTTATATGTTCATGAGTGGCAGCCAAAAAAATGTTTTAGTTATTTTCTATTTTTTCTATTGTCTTAATCTCATCTTGCTTCACTCGATTTTTTTTTTTTTTTCCCACAGTGAGTCCCAATTCAGTGCCTGAATCCTAGCCCAGAGGGATATTTGTTTACTTAGCCTTCAACTCTCACTGTAGAGCATTGTGAAAAAATGCATGAGCAGCAACTCCTAGTGCAGTATTACTGTGCGACACATTAGGGATTGCAGAAACATTAGGCTAGTCTCTGCAGTCTCAAAATTGTCACTTATGAAGTAACATCAAAGACAAATGAAGCAGTACAATTACAATTTCCAAGTAATGAAGTTGTAGTGAAGTGAGATTCTAGTGGACCATGTCATGTTCAAGACAATCTGTTGCATATTAGCACGAGGAGTAAAATAATTAGAGAAGGAGTCAGACAATAATAAAAAGGAGACAAAACTATATTTAAGCCATCATCCTGTCTACTCCCACTCTGGCCCTTTCCAGGAACAAAGAAGGGGTGACCAGATAGAGCAGTGAATTGAACTTGAGGATCATGAGTTCACTTCTTGGATTCATCCCAGACTCTCTGTGTGACTCTGGGAAAACCTCTAAATCTCTTATGTAGCCATTCTCAGGCCATCAAAGCAGTGAGAGTGTCTCACAGGGATAAAACCCATTAACAACTGCAAAGTGCTCAGCTATTATAATTAAGGGGATTGCATTCAATGGGCACAAAGACCAGGGGTTTTGAAGCAGATATTCAAAGATATTTGGGTGTTTAAAAATACCCAGTAATTTAATTGGAACCTGGGAAGTTAAGAGCTTTTGAAAATCTCAACATATAAAAATCCTTAATTCCGCCTTTACAACTTAATAAAACACAGACAGGGAGCAATCATGCTATGGAATTTGCTATGATAAGCTTTCTAGAAGCCTCCATCCTCATAGGCAATGTGAAAGTAGGAATCTGTATTTCTTTGAGCTATTGTTTTCTTCAACTGATTTAAAAATCTCTCTTATATGTTCACGAGTGGCAGACAAAAATTTTGATTTAAAACTTTTCTTGGAAAATAGGATTCCAGGTTTGGGGTTCAGTTTCAGAGACAGGCCTACAGTTTTGCAAGACTAACCACCCCAAAGTGCTGCCATTTCCCAGCTGGGGAGCACTAAGTAGATATGTTTTATTTAATTACAGTACAAAGTCTGCTTTGATTTATTTAAAGAATGAAAGTATAAAACCCTGATAGAAGCAATGAGAATCTCACAGTCTTTGGAGAATGGCCACAGAGAATGACCGATAATACTGACCAGAAAAATCACAGCCATGGATTGTTGTTGAATTATTATTATGTACCATATAAATTACTTTTAAAGTGTATACACGTTTGGATGAAATAAACACATTATTATCTGTGTATAGCAATCTTATTATAATGGAATATTTTGCACTCATTGATTCATTCATTCATCTATCCATTTCTATTACATCAAAATATATTTAATGATTAAAGGAAATAAATGTTATTTTGTATTTCTACTGTAAGTAATGGGCTTACAAGTTATAACTTAATTTTCTATCAAGATTCTCATCTTAAAGTTGCTTATACTGATTTTCATAGCTTTAAAAATATTTTTTCTACATTTATTCATTAAATGATTTTGTATATTTCTGGTAGAACAGTTGCTTCAGGATGTCAAACTGCTTATGATCCACATATATAACAAAGAGTTATCCTACTATTATATATTAAACTTTTGGATTTATACACATTAAACAGTGAGAAAGCAATCAGGCTCCTCACCTTAAAAAGTATTAGTTCATTTCTCAGCCCTTGACTGGTGTTCTGTATCTCTGCATGAACTCATATGATAGCAAATTTAGTATATAGGGAAGTCCAAACCTTTTTATTTAGTTCAGATATATGTTGGTGAAATGAAGAACCTAATTTAATCCTAAATTGAATAAGAAGAAACCCGATGAATTCGATTAAATTATGTTGCTTATTATAAAGTGGAAAATCAGGTCTAATCTTTTTATATAATATCTTCTTTCCCCAGGAATCATTCTTCAAACTGCTGAAGGGCTAGTTCAGTTGTTTTGCATAGGAAATTTATTTAGGTTTTGGCTAATGAAAATAATCAAATGTTTCTTTTCTACTTACACTTTTCACTTTTCTCAGAAAACCATCTTCTTATTAACTTCATTTAAAAATAGAAACAAATAAGAATATCATTTTGCTATAGGGAAATTGGGAAGAAAATATGTTGGAATGCAAATATTTTCAGGTCTTAATTAAAATGTCAGGTTTTTCATGGCAGACAACATTTAAAAAAATGTCAAAAAGAAAAAAAGAGAAAAGGAGAGAGAAATATTTTCAACTATTTAATAATACCTCTCTTATTACCTTGGAAAACACATTATAAGATATCATCTTGTACTCTGTTAAGTTGTAAACCTAAACAGCATTTCTCTGTGAACTGTTGTTATGTCTATTATATCATAGAATCATAGAAGCATGGAATGGTTTGTGTTGGAAGGGATGTTAAAGATAACCTACTTACACACCCCCACACACACCCCCACCATAGACAGGGCCACCTTCCACTAGCCCAGGTTGCCCAAAGCCCCGTCCAACCTGGCCTTGAACCCTTCCAGGGGGGAAGGGCAGCCACAACCTCTCTGGACAACGTGGTCCAGTGTCTCACTGCACTCATAGTAAAGAATTTCTTCCTCATATCTAATCTAAATCTACCCTCTTTCATTTAAAACCGTTACTCTTTGTCCTATCCCTAAACTCCCTCATAAAGAGTCCCTTAAATGCTGGGAGGCCACTCTAAGGTCTCCCCCAAGCCTTCTCCAGGTTGAACATCCCCAACTCTCTCAACCTGTCCTCACAGGAGAAGTGTTTGAGCCCCCTGATCATCTTCATGGCCTCCTCTGGAACCACTCGAGCAGGTCCGTGTCCTTCTTATGTTGGGATATCCAGATGTATTTTGAGTCAGGTCCACCAACCAGGACTTTGAAGTGCTACATAAATCTTTTCACATGTGATTTTATCCTCTCCTCACAAAGTCCTGAACTGAGCCTACTGAGATAACTAGAAAGATTTCCATTGACTAAAGGTGAATATTAGGAGATACTGCATAAAATCTTTTGGGGATGTTCCAGTGAAAAAGCTCTGTGAGAAACAAACATTTTAATGCACATTTGTCAAAGGAGAGCTTCTTTGCTTATTATAATGTATAGAGTATAAAGATTATTTAGGTAGAGTCAGACCGACCTGTATGACCAGAGTGAGAATAATACAAGAACAAAAGGGACAACAAAATCTAAACAAAAGGAAAATTAGTAACATTTTGAGATGTTTTTAACAACAAAAATGTTTCTGTTTTCTTGGCTGATCACTGATAAACCCCATTCATCTGATATTCTTCATACTTTTATCTACACTGTCAAGTAAGCACAAGAATTTTAACAAGATCTGAATATAATTAAATCAAAGTGTTCATCACTCTTCACAGTATCTATATATTTTCCTCTCATTTGAGTTCTGTTAGGAGTCTTATGTTGGTTATAGTGAAAAGAGTATGTATTGGTGCTGGTGTTGCTAGTAGTAGTAAAATAGTGAATTTATCATTAGGTTTCAGTTATCCTAAAATTTAATTAACTAGACAACAATTCCTCAAAAACTTTGAGTTTTTATTTAATTTTACAGACATAAAAAGTCAGGTGGTGATATGCTTGCTAGAGACAATATGCCAGTGGTTAAGAAGAAGTAGAGCAAAGCTCAAGTTTCCTTTTTCATCCATCAGAAATTACTCAAACTCATATTACCTCTGTTGAAAGCAGTCTTTTGCTCACACAGGAGAAGATATTCTGACATGGCCATAGAAGGTACAGCCATAAACTATACCATTTGTATTCATAATAAAAATTTATCCTCTGTCTGATTGAAAGCAGATACCTATAGCAAGGGCTTGTATTCAAAGTACTGTTGTGTTCAAATTCTATCACAATTTGATGTAGTTTTTCTCAGCAATATAATGGGATATATGCTGAGTAGATTAAAAAGTCCAGGCTCTGGCTTCCTTGAATGTTCCGTTATACAACGTAAAACAATAAAACTAGAAGAAATTGAGAAGACTTCGGAACCATAAAACTCTACAATCTCATCTAAGATACAGGAGCTCTGCCATAAATAACTGGGAATTGAACTCAGGGCTCTCACAGCCTAAGTGAGCAGTTAATTGCTGAATTCTGAAGGTGAATATCAAAAAACAATGATGGTAGCTGTCTTTTATGAAATTTTTATTTTATTAAATTCCTTACAATCAAAGGAGCTACTTTTAAATGCTATCTCTTTATTATTCTGCAATTTAAAAAAATAATCTTCGGATGAATGGGGTATTTCATATCATACACACATACATTTAGGCTTTTCAGCTTTATCCAACCTATCTCTTTCTGACTGTTTGGCTACACAGTTCAATTATTCATGAGGTCCAACTATACACATTTCCCACAATGAAGAATTAACAGCTGGACAGAGCTGCCAGCCTTCTATTTTAGAGTAGTCTGCAATCCTTTACGAAACACTAGGGCAAACGGCAATAGGTCTCAGAAAAAAACAGTGTATCTTGAAAAATTTACACCAGTGGATAACATGACCCACTGTGTTTACTTCCTAAACTTAGTGTCAAAATTAGATTATTTAAATGGAAAATTGAATTGTTAATCCTGTTCTTTCGGGTTTTTTAAGCTGCTTTAAATCCACTTATATTTCCCATCCTAGAAAAAATATTAAGATATTAAAAAATTAAGTGCCCCAAATTCTCTAAGTCACTGAGAATCTAGAGCAGTTTAATGACTTTTTTATTTATACAGTTTTCTCTATATATTCTCAGTAGGAATACCCCAAGTCAGTACAGCAAGAGCTTCACACGTCCTGCTAATGCCTACAGCTCATTATTAATGTAGCATTTACCCTCTGAGATTTGCTGAACTAATCAAAAGTAATGTTAATAATTGGCAAACTGGGATTGTTTCTTTCACTGGATTTGCGTGGCAAGGTTTTGGCAGCAGGGGGGCACAGGGGTGGCTGCTGCGAGGAGCTGCTGAAGCTTCCCCCATGTCCGACAGAGCCAACGCCGGCCGGCTCCAGGATGGACCCAGCACTGGCCAAGGCCGAGCCCGTCAGCGAGGGTGGCAGCGCCTCCGGGAGAATGTATTTAAGGAAGATAAAGGGAAAACTGGAACAGTAACAGAGAGAGGAGTGCGAATGTGTGAGAGCAGCATCTCTGCAGCCCCGGTCAGTGCAGGAGGAGGGCAGGAGGTGCTCCAGGCCCGGAGCAGAGGTTCCCCTGCAGCCCGTGGGGCAGCCCATGGGGAGGCAGCTGTGCCCTGCGCCCAGGGAGGCCACGGGGGAGCAGAGACCCACCTGCAGCCCGGGGGGACCCCACGCTGGGGCAGGGGGATGTGCCCGAAGGAGGCTGTGACCCCGTGGGGAGCCCCCGCTGGAGCAGGCTCCTGGCAGGAGCTGTGACCCCGTGGGGGACCCACGCTGGAGCAGCCCGTGCCTGAAGGGCTGCACCCCCGGGAGGGACCCACGCTGGGGCAGGGGAGGAGTGTGAGGAGTCCTCCCCTCAGGAGGAAGGAGCAGCTGAGACAAGGGGTGGTGAACCGACCACAGCCCCCATTCCCCATCCCCCTGCACTGCTGGGTGGGAGGAGGGAGAGAAATCAGGAGTGAAGCTGAGCCTGGAAGAAGGGAGGAGGTGGGAAATGTTTTGAGATTTATTTTTTATTTCTCATTATCCTACTCTGATTTCACTGGTAATAAACTAATTTCTCCAAGTCAAGTCAGTTTTGCCCATGATGGTAATTGGTGAGTGATCC
Source organism: Athene noctua (assembly GCF_965140245.1). Lineage (NCBI taxonomy): Eukaryota > Metazoa > Chordata > Aves > Strigiformes > Strigidae > Athene > Athene noctua. Next base: position 5,866,016 of record NC_134040.1, read on the forward strand.
CTTCCTGTCTTTATCTTGACACACAACCCTTCTGTTATATTTCCTCTCCCCTGTCCAGCTGAGGAAGGGAGTGACAGAGAAGCTTTGATGGGCACCTGGCATCCAACCAGGATCAACCCACCACACCTCTGAACAGAGAACATTACACAAATTAGTGTTTACTTGATTTCTGAGGCCATCAACAAAAGTAGATTTCCCCACATTGGTATCGCTCCTGGTTTTGGTTTTTGGTTTGCTTGTTTTCAGAACTTCAGACTAGTTCATGCACAAAGATAGAATAGGAAATATCTTCAGAAATTCAAATGCTGATGACTGGCAACTGCTGACCCTTTAATGATGAATAGTTTGTGGTAGTAGGTGATACGTGACTCCCCCAGTGGAAGAGCAAGATGGGAGTATAGTGGCCTTGCTCAGACCATATTAGGATAGAGAACCAAAGTTTTTGCCTCAGGCAGTGTTATATTTTGTGACAAAGGCAGACAAGGAACCAGTGTCTACCAGCCAATCTATGCATATATTGCCTACGTCTTCACTTCACATGAACACAGTAAAATCGCTAGTAATTATTCCTCATTATACATCCTACCTGCAATGTTTATCCACATAAATTTTATTCAGTAAAAAACACTATCTGAAAAGTTTATTAATAATAACAGTCACTGTGCATCATTTCTCTCTCCTTTGGGTCTTGTAAATAAATGTGATTTTCTGGAATTCATAAAAAGGAATAGACTATAAAATGTGCAAAGCAAAAATCTTTAATGTGGTGCTTTTCATTTAATGCTGTGGTATTTTGTTCTCTTAAGAGCCTGCTATCCTTCGTAAGAAGCACTGTCACCATACGTTTAAGAGCTGGCTTGGGACTCAGGAAACCTGATTTCAATTCATAGCTTTTCTGTTGCTCTGTGGAGTGACCTTGAACAAATTAATTTCTTCTTTACTCCCTGGTTTCACCATCCGTTAAAAAAGCCACAAGGATAATAATCGTGGTCTTTTTATAAAATATTGTACTGTAAAGTTGCTAAGTACAATGTGATGTTATTGATACTGTCATAATCATAAATATTTTAAGAAAATTCTTATTATTTATATTATTATTATTTTATATTTTTTATATTGATATGCCACCTGGAACTGAACTGAAACTAAGATTGAAGACTAGGAAGATTGCCACTTATGTGAAAATAATCAACCAATTATTATTTCAGCTTTCTCTTTTCACACATCCTCTTCCATAGAGTTTCAAATGACACGGTATTTCAGACTAATAGACCCAGAAAGGGCGGGGGCAGAGAGAAGGAAAACTACTTTTGCCTCCAAAGAGAACTTCAAATATTGCAAAATGCAACAACAACAACAGAACTCTTACAAGGAGTACAGTTTTTTCAATGAATCCTCTTTCCATCTCATGTTGTTAAAAAAAAAAAAAAAAAAAAAAAAAGCCCTAATCACTGCTGCAGTATTAATTGTCTTAAAGGCAAACTGATAAAATGTAATGTCTAGACTCACTCTCTTCCACTCCCCACCCCCAATCCAAAGGTTGAGAGAGTGAGTAAGGAGTGAAAGGAAGGGATATTTTGCATCTAAATTCAGAAATAGCTGTTAAAGCAAGACATACTTATACATTTTTAAAACAGCTTGAATGTTTCCCAAGAAGTAATTTCAGTAATTACAAGCATCTATAAATATTTCAAAGCTGCAAGACTAGAAAGCTTTCAACTCTAGGAGAAATGCATGCAACTGATGAACAAGTACCGTGTTTCTTTGGAGCGGTATCCCACAAGCTACTCTGTCAGTAGAAATGTTGGAAATGCATTAAGTTCTGAATTTTTATAATAATAAATAAACTATGTGAAAATCCTTTGGAAAAGACAAAAATCTGGAATCAGAAACCTTTAGGACCCCTGTCTGATATCCTGTTTTTGAATCGTAGGGGCATTAATAAAATGCGCACAAACAAAGAAATCCAGAAGTTTGGGATTCCTGATTCAGTCATGGGGCAGTCCAAAGATGTAGGAATCTAGGAGCCAATACTACTAAACTTTCCAGGATAGTTAGCCAGCTGTCCCAGGAGTCTAAGCTTTTAGAAAATAGATAGCCAAGAGCTGGGAGGTTTCTTAGCATCTTTCAGATGCTGTTCTAGGGAAGTCTCCTGTAGAAGCTGTTTAAATTATTGCACTCCCATATTGCATTCCATGGTCAGTGCTTCATAATTGTAATAAGAGTCCATGGAAAAAATTCCAGTTAGTTCCAGTAGAAACATACGGGGCTAAATTTGCACACAAGTCCCCGGTGCAGCAGTATAACACAGCAGTAACCTCACTGAGATTGCTGTAGTCATGCTGAGTTTACAAGGGAATAGATGAAAGAAGTTTTTACCATATATAGGTCGATGTAACCTAGTTTAACTTTTGTATAATTTTGTGGACTTCAGTAGAGTTAGTCTGTGTTAGCTCAAGCAGGAACACAGTGCTCTCATCTTGACATAAAACTGCTTTGGGAAAAGGGTCATCTTCAGATGACAGGCTGCATTTGCATCTCGCAGCAGTGATTGATAGAGTGCTGGCCAGTATATAGTATCAGTAAGCTGCAAATGTCACATCTTTTAGAGTTACTAATCACCTGAGGTAAGGCCACACAGATGGGTGCATCAGAAATATTAAATACTTCTACTGGAAATAACCTGTTGGAGTCAGAAACACCTGCTCTTACCTTTTTATCTCCTTTTTCTTTTAAAACCGCAGTGAAAAGATTTTGCTACTAAAAGAACCACTGTGTAAAACAGTGGTCTGATTTTGGCTGTAAGGAGTGTTGTGTGTCATGAAAATAGGACAATATGATATGGTGTTTGAGTCACCACTCCCTGAAGTATTTAAAAGACATGTAGATGTGCTGTTTAGGGAAGGGACATGGTTTAGTGGTGGACTTGCCAGTGTTAGGTTTGCAGTTGTACTCAATTATCTTAAAGGTCTTTTCCAACCTAAATGGTTCTATGATACTATAATTCTATGAATGACAGCAAAACCAAATTGTTTTCATTTGAGCCTGTCTGTTTTATGTAAAAGCACTTTTTAATTTCTTGGTCCCTTTTCTGAAACCAATGGATTAATGAAACAATTGGCCAGAGAAAATAGCATCTATGTATCCTTATTTAGCCCGAGAAAGCTATGTAAGCTTCATCCGAAAAGCAGAGTAGATGACTAGCTTGGAAAAAACAGCCCAGATAAGATCAACTAACATCTTTGTGCACTGCAAAAAAATGTGGGGAGCTACTGAATTCAAAGAATGAAAACAGAGGTGAACTCAGAGACAGGGTCATCTCCAGGCTAAAAAAATCTATGAAGGGAAAGCTCTGTATGTTCTGGTTTTCCATGCTTCTGTTGAGTACCTCCTTCAAAATTTTCTTTTGTTCACTCTTTTTTGAATGAGAAATCTGCCATTCTGTTCGGTTTTTGGTCATCTGTGTAACTGTCTAGGGGATAGTTCCTTGCCTTTGAACTTGCCTTTGTTAGAGCTAAACAGAACACTAATCCAAGGAAAAAAATGAAATTTGTGGTGACTGCAGCGTCATGAATGCATTTGGGGAGAGATTTCAAGATGAAAGGAAATTCTGTTACAAGGCGTGAGCACTCAGTGCTTGACACCGCAGCATAAATACCAAAGGGCCAAATCCCATTTGTGCACATGGAGAGTTCATATTGCATCTGCACTAAATCTGACAACACAGATTCCTGGAGCATCCCATCCCAAGCTTGTTTTGCAAGACCAGCTCTTTGCTACCGCAGGTCTGCAGTTATGTAGGGCTACCCACTGACTGAAGGCCATGAAGTAAGGCATGGCCCCTCCCACACTGGCACCAGCCACATGCATTTATCAAGTCTATCCAGCTCATCCTTTGGATGTGACGAGAGAAGTGTGGAAGGGACTGGTATACTGTGTCTAAATGTAACCCCAGCTAAACCCAGGAGACCTTTTTCACTGCCTTTCACTATAAAGTCCAACAGCAGGTCCTTTAAACGCAAGATTTTGTACATGTGTGTGCATGGAGGTATTGCTTTGGTTTTCCTTTTCTTACTTTTTAGCCTCCAGCAGATGTGAAGGATAAGCAGCGTGTTAGAAAAGACATCAAGAATTTTGGCTCAGAGCAAGTCCAGATGTCTGCATCTTTGCTCACTATGCTATCAATTTAATCTTTAAAAAAGAAGAAACAATGCCCCATCTACTTTGGGACACTTTAGATGAGAAGAAAAAAATAGAAAAACAAAACATTTCCTGGCACAGAGTGATTCTATCGTCAGGCCAAGTGGTTTTTAAAAGCCTCTGAGACCACGAGTTTAATTTTGCTGTATGGCTCCAAATCCAGTGTAATTATCACTGGAATCACATTTGTGAGGGCAATTGTCTCAGGATGACTGGATAGACATTTTGCCTTTCAAGCATATGTCTCTGGAATGGTGGTTGCCACCTGGCAGACTGTTAAGTTTCAGCAAGGGATGAGAAAAATTATGATTATTTTTCTTAGACAGAAGAGGGGAGATTATGATTCACCCTTAACATGACTTTACTGCTAACATGGAGATCTCCTATATTTTGTGCAAGTCCTGGCTCAAAATTCATAAGAATGGGATTAAAATCAGGCCAAAAGTGACTTCTGCATCATGATCTTCTTGGAGATAACATCAGAGATATACAATGAATCCCCTAAAGAGACATCTGCATTAATCGTTAAATTGGCTTTCATCATACTTAGCTACTGTAAGATTATGAGTTGCTACCAGATGGTGTAGTTGTAGATGGTTTTGGTGTCGTAAAGGTTCTTTCAGTCAAATACATAGGAACCAGGTTTTTGAAAATTAAACTGGCAATTTTTCTTAACTTCTGAATGTTCAGCCTAATGTCTGTAGAAGTCAACCTGTTTGAATTTCCTTTTGTCTGGCCACTCAGAGACAAGGACCCTTTTATTCGCCATGTTTTGCACTTATAGGATATGGATTTGACTACAGGCTTATCACAAGGAGATCCTCATGCTGGAAACTGTAACACATTGTTCTTTATAAAAGTGTCTCTAGCTTAAGATGCTGAAAATGATTTTAACAAGTTTCACATTAGTGCAATACTTTTTCACTGTTTCCAATGACACCTTCCAGCTCTTCAGGAATTCAGTAACGCACCAAGCTGTCACAGGTATTAATTATTTTAAATTGAATGCTTCCATTAATTTTGAACTTCTCCACTACAGTGTTATTCTTGTAGGCCTCAATGTCACTTGGAGTTTCTTGAGTTTTCACAACCTAAATATATGCAGGAATTTTTTAATATGTATTTTCCAGTGAAACAAAACATGAGAAAGAATCGCATTAGCATGTCATCATACATGATGACAGAAGTTTTTCATGGTTTTCACTGCTTCAGATCCTGGGAAATCAATTTTAAAAGATGATTTAATGTAATAAAATTATTTTTGATTTTTTTTTACTATGTTTATGCCAGATGTTCTCATATGAACTCTAATGACTCCAATAAAATTTGTCATTATCTTTTTGTATTAGAAGATATAGCCCAATCTGATCAAACTAACAATTAGGTTGACCACATCTGAAACATCAAGACTGTGAAAAACCCCACCCACCCTGACGTCTCTACAACTGAGCTGTAGAATCAAACAAAGTTCATGAAGTCAGTGGAAGGTAATAGAGATTGATAAGCAGAGATTCCTCTAGAATATTTCAGAGTGTGATAGATCGTGCTATTTTAGTACCAATGTAGATATCCACATTTTGTCAGATGAATGTCCTTCCTCCTTCCATCATATATAAATAAAAAAGGTACGTGAACAGGTGACTCAGCTGACCTGTATTAAACATCTTCTGGGGATGAGATGACTTGCTCTCTGAAGGAGCTTCTTAGGTGCCACTAATTGTAGTTGCACAATAGATGACTCCGTTGGCTTATACTTGGTCTGATTATTTCCAGCCCAGATTCGTCCTGGTAGTCATGGTTTTCACCGGGTCAGTCTACATTTCCAGAAAAAAAAAGTTTTACTAGGAAGAGTAGTTGGTTAACAGCTTGATGTTTTCATCTGAATTTTGTTATGCATATGTATTGAAACCCATGCCTTTCCTTCACCTGCAGTAGAAGCAACATTATTATTATTCCCTCCCCAAAAGTTGTTTCCTTTCAAAAGACGACTATCAAAACTATTACAAAATTGTAACACCTTGCTGACAACATACTTGCAAGTGATCAAACACCTTCAAAATGACATAATCATTTTAAGCATATTTTGTTTGTGTAGTCATTTCCAAAGGTCAGTTTATTTCTGTCCTCACAATCTATTTTTCTCTCCTCTCCTTCCCTGTCCACTCCTCTTCCCACCCCTCCTCTCCTCCTCTTCTCAATCAATATTAGTTAAGCATCAGATCTTCCACTTCTGTTTTCAACTCTAAGATTAACAAGCATAATGAAATTTTTTTTGCTAAGCAAAAGGCTGATTACCTTTTTGATGGTTAGAAAGCTCCATCTGGATGTTTCATAGCTTTTATTCATTTTACACCACTGATTTATTTACCTTTGAATAGAACAGAAATATTTTAGTTCTACAGTGTACAACAATAACAAATTTGTGAAAATCCCCAGAACTTTTTAGTCTCTAGAGTTGGTAGGAAGGAAAAGGGGAATGAATCAGGTTAAAACCGGCAAGTACAAATTAGTAAAATATTATTAAGATTTTCAAAATTTGCTTAAGGAATAAAGTTAAATCTAATTCTATGGTGGATTTTTTTTAAAAAATATTAAACATTAATCTTTATCTTAAAGCAATATCATAAATTTAACTTTGGAAAAAGTCAGCCACAAGGTCCACAGAGCTATGAAAGAAAAGAGTCAATTAAAAAATTTAGAAGAAGATTTGTGTAAGAATATCTAGTTAATGTGAAGCTTTTTACTGCTGAATTCAATAAAAAAAAAAAAATTACCGTTGAATTAAATTCAGTTTATATAAATCATGGACTCTAGGATAGGTTATTTCAATGGATTTATACCAATATACATACAGTGAGAAATTCTTTTGAGTAATGTCATGGAACACTGTAAAAAATAAACGTTTTTATACTGTTGAAGTAAATGGAAATGTTGACATCATATTCCGAAAAGCACAAGGACTAAAAATACACTGTTATTAGATAGTGAAATTTGACTTTTCACACTGATTTGGGGGAATAAGAGGACAGGGAAAGAAATTTACCAGATTATGGGAATCCTTTTTTGTGTGTGTCTTTCTATACTAAGATAGAACTGATTTAAAGTACTTGTAGGATGTTTCATAACAGACACAAAGAAAAATTCTCCTGGTTACAGTACGCTTGCTATCTTGATCTGAGTTATGACAAAACAAATAGCTTTTAGCACATGGAATGAGTGGCATCAGATTTTCCCTTCTCTCAGTGATATACCACCAATATCATCAAAGTAAGACTAAGCATGTATTTACTTGCATTGCTCTAGTACTCTTGCAGTGACACCACGCTAGCAAATGGACAGAGTATCCTTGTCCCAGAAAGTCTTTCAGCCTGGAATTCTGCAACAGTAATATTGCCTGTAAGTGCAACACAGGCTAATAAAATAAAAGTTCAAGTTTGTGTTCTCGTCCAGCCCTTAACAAACATATCCCAATATCAGCAATTTCCTCTCCTGAACGATTCCGTTACTCTGCTACAAAGTCCTGCTGGTTAATCTGTCTGGAACTTCAGTTGTCATATATATTACAAGAAATAATGCATTGATAGCTCATCCCTTCCCATTATAAATAAATAATTTTTTAAAAATATATACATCAAAATAAGACAAATGTGTAATCCCACACCTAAGATAGTACAACCCCGCGAGTCAACACAGGTTGGGGAACAGCAGGCCAGGGGACACAGCTCTGAAGAAAACCACCTGGGGACAAGGTGGACAGCAGGCTGTATTTGGGCCAACACTGTGCCCTCATGACAACAAAGACAGTCTCTTCTCAGATTTGTGATGTGAAAGGAGACAATGGGTACAAGTTATAAAAAAGAACATTCTGGCTGGATTTAAAAAAAAAAAAAAAAAAAAAAAAATTTATTCACTGTACTGCTGTAAAAATACAGGAACATGTGCCTGGAGAGGTGGGCCAGTCTCTGTTCTTGAAGGTTTTAAGAACTTGACTAGACAAGGTCCTTATAAACCTGTTCAGCTTTGATGTTGATCCTGATTAGTTAACTTCACACAGAGGTTTCTTAAAGCCATTAATGGGGATTGGATATTAAATTTCCATTGAGTGTAAATGGGAATTGGTGCTTGATTATCCTCTTGTTCTTTAAAATACCTCCATTAGTGATACGAGCAGACCTGAACAGACACCTTGTCTCCTACTTTAGGAGCAACATGAAGCTGGATCCCCGGTTGACATAAATCAACACAGCTCTGACAGGTCTCTGTTGATTTATACCAGCTGACAAGTTGGGTCTCTGCACAGATATATATCTTTCAGCTGTTGAATGATTAATATTCACATCCTTATTTAGCTTTCTACCTTTGTCTTGTTTTGTTGCTTTTTTTTCCCCATCCATTGGATGATTCCTGAGATGGTATTTTGTACTAATTTATTTCCACCATGTGCAGTTGTAAGATTGTCTGAAAATGCAATTAATGTTTCCTGAGACTGTTAGAACTGAAAAGGTTTAGAGAGCAAAACAAAAACATTTTCTTTTCTAAGCTATTTTTTTCCAATTTATGCACAGTATACATATTCATTTGGGAGCATGGAATATATTGCCTGCCAACAGAAAAGGAAAACATTTATTGCTAATAGAACCTTAATGTGTCCATATTACTATATTTCTCTAATTTATATTAAAGGAACCATATTTACACTCATTACAGAGAAAATTGTCTATTTTATGTGATGAGCTACATGAAAAGGAATGGTGTAATTATTAGCATATTGGCATAGATCTAAAAAAATGGGGACAGGATACGGCTGGAGGACAAATAGAGTTATTGAGAAATTTTGTAATAAAGAAGGGTGTCAACCTGAACCTTGTAACAGACTTTTGACACAAACGTGTTTCTTATCCATCCAGCTATATATAAGGGAGTGTATATATATATATATACACCTTGTCAGGTAGTGGCAACATCATTCTCCTGTCTTCTATTGGTTACTGAAATTAAACTTTCCTAAATCTGTTAGTCTAGTAATCTGATGTGACTTTTGAAATAATAGTATGTTTTAAATACTGCCCTTCATCCCAGACCTAATTTAATTTTTTTGTAGACCAGCTCTGAACTATGAGATGCAGATGTTGTCCCCTTGCTTTGTATTTGACTATGAAATATGGTTTCTTATTATGTGTGCGGATCTCTGTACAGGAATTTCTCAGCAGTGGACTGAGGCACTACCAGAACAAACTGTATTATATCACTATTAAAAAAGTCCAAGGAGTGCTTTGATTAGAAATCATAAACTCTCTCTCATAAAAAAAAAAAAAAAAAAAAAAAACCACCAACCAACCAACCAACAAACAAACAAAACCCATAAACAGCATTCAGATCTGTTGTTCCTAAAAAGAAAAGATGGGAAACAGTGGTCATGATATAGTGCCAAACCCATAGCTCCACCCCAGCACACAGAGAATTTGACAACAATTAAAGACTGATTAAATTAAAAACCAGCTCCAGTTCAGTTAAGTTCCCTCTGAGGAGATTCTTCAATAAAGCATGTGTCCTTGTGGTCATGAGGGGAATTTGCATAGGCATCTGCTGTGTTTAACCCCAGCTGGCAACTAGGCACCACACAGCTGCTCGCTCACAACCCCCAGGTGGGGTGGGGGACAGAATCGGAAGGGTAAAACTGAGAAAATTCATGGGTTGAGATAAAGGCAGTGTAATAGGGAAAGCAAAAGCCATGCGCACAAGCAAAGCAAAACAATGAATTTATTCCCCACTTCCCATCAGCAGGAAGGGTTCAGCCGTATCCAGGGAAGCCGGGCTCCATCACATGTAATGGTGACTTGGCAAGACAAACACCATTGATCCAAATATCTCCACCTTCTTTCTTTTTCCCCCAGGTTTATATGCTGAACATGATGCCATATGGTCTGGGATACCCCTTGGGTCAGTCGGGGTCAGCTGTCCCAGCTGTGTCCCCTCTCAACTCCTTGGGCACCCCCAGCCCACTCGCTGGTGGGGTGAGAGGCAGAAAAGGCCTTAACTCTGTGTGAGAACTGCTCAGTGATAACAAAAACATCCCCGTGTTATCAACACTGTTTTCAGCACAAATCCAAAATATAGCAACATAATAGGTACTGTGAAGAAAATTAAGTTTATTAACCAGCATAGTATCCCACTTCAGGGAAATATGTTTTTTTAAATAGAAATTAGATCAACATAAGTATTGCATGTCTTTGTACCAAAATGACATGAAAGACACAGATTACTTTCTTGCTTTCTTGATTAATTTTTTCAGCCTCTCTCCTGTGAGTAATTTCACAAAATCACAGAATCGTCTAAGTTGGAAAAGACCTTGAAGATCATCCAGTCCAACCATTAACCTCACACTGACAGTTCTTGAATCCGCCAGATCCCTCAGTGCTAGATCGACCCGACTCTTAAACCCCTCCAGGGATGGGGACTCCACCACCTCCCTGGGCAGCCCATTCCAACGCCCAACAACCCCTTCTGGAAAGAAATGCTTCCTAATATCTAGTCTAAACCTTTCCTGGTGCAATTTGAGGCCATTAACTCTTGTGCTATTGTTTACTACTTGGTTAAAGAGACTCATCCCCAGCTCTCTGCACCCTCCTGTCAGGGAGCTGTAGAGGGCGATGAGGTCTCCCCTCAGCCTCCTCTTCTCCAGACTAAGCCCCCCCATTTTCCTCAGCCGCTCCCCAGCAGACCTGTGCTCCAGACCCTGCCCCAGCTCCGTTGCCCTTCTCTGGCCACGCTCGAGTCATTCAATGGCCTTTTTGGGATGAGGGGCCCAAAACTGAACACAGGAATCGAGGGGCGGCCTCCCCAGTGCCAAGTACAGGGGTCAGATCCCTTCCCTGTCCCTGCTGGCCACACTAATTTATAAAGGAAAGTCTCAGAGAAGCGACAATAATTCCTTTGGGCAAGGACCAATCTGACTGATAGCATGGTGGTGAAAATTTAGTGTTCATTTATCTATGTGGGAGATTCCATTTAATATTGACTAGATATTTATCTTTGCAGTTGCTTGAATACTGAAATGTAGGTAATTTCAGAACATGCATACGTCTTTCCAAATGAGCTACAGAAGAAATCTGATAGTTTTCTTTGCCTATACTATTCCTGAGATGACTAATCTTTTCTTTAAAACCTATTATTCCAATTTTTCTATATATTTCATTGACTTGAAGACGACAAATAAATAAAATTGTTGCATAAGCTGAAACTCACCACTGTGTCCATGTTTATTCACACTTAAAAGGCCATTTTAACTATTTTAACTATTTAGGCCTCATTTTTGAAGCCTTTGTGTTCAGACATCATTTTGGTCTCTCACTCAAGGAATTTCAGAAAACCGGAAACCCATTTTAATCACTATGGACTTTCATTCCTGACACAACAGGTGAGGAGCAGAACCAGGTGGAGATAGCAGTTCACAGACAAGAGACATGGGTCTGGCTTCCTGTTGCGTCTTAAATTTCTGCGTAGATATACTACTTTGCCAACATGTAATTAATCAGTCTGGCTATTTTGACCAATATGATTAATTTACTTCCCTTACCAGAAAGGTAAACATTATCTCAGTAGAGTAAAACATGTTAAAACTATAAGTACACACCTTTTGCTATTTAATAGTCTGGCTCTTGAGATGTAGATAAATATATGGTGAGAAATTACATAATTCACTGTTTGATTTGCTGAAAGATATCTCTAGAGATCACTAAAAGAAGGATGGTTAATGGAAATCCTGTAACAAGTAAACTTCCCCAGCTGCTCATTCAGTATTGCAATGACAAGAAGAGCTGCAAAGAGGGGAAAGGAGCTGCTGCTACTGTGAAAATAAAAAGCAGCAGGATGACCAAGTATTGGGGCACCCCCTCAGCTTTCAGGACAGAAGAATCACCCATGTAAAGCTTTTAAAGGGTTGATACTGTATTGGAAAACTTAAGAACTGAAATGATCCAAGGAATATTGAGTAAAAGAGTGATTAACTGACTGCAGGCTCAGGCTGTGCAAAGAGAGATTGAATTTGACTAAGCTGTGGTATTCCTGCCAGAGAAAGACAGCATCTAGAGCTATTGCTCCTGACGGAATAGTTAGGGGAAGGGGAAGAGAAAAAAAAAAAAAGGAGAGTGGGGGAAATTATTATTGGAATCTTCCCAATTACTCTGAAAACACTGGATTGTTTTGAAAATATTCATCATTATCACACATTCCAATGTTTGACTGAATACATACAATGTCAGGTTATCTCTGTGGTTCTGTTCTGTACTCCCTTTTCTGCATTTATAGACGATAAACCTGTAAAGTATTCCTCTAGTCTTCACTTAGATGTTTTTCAGTTTACCTAGGAGTTTGAAGATTCTGTAGTTCAAATATGACAATCTGAATTTTCTACTTTCTTGTTTTGGTTTTTTTTTTTTTTTTTTTAAATGAGGAGCTTCCCATTTATTTCAAATGACATTTTTGCTGCCTTTAGTATTCTCCCAAATTTTCAAAATGTTTTCCTGTTAGAAGATTGCAAAGTTTGCTGGTCTCTGCAAGTTGTTAATAAGGGCTACATTAAACCAACCAATCCATCAGTCCCGGCACTCAATCACAGTAAGTGAAACAGATGTTCTACCTGCAATATTTCCCTAGAAACAGCTACAAAGAAACATATTTTCTTTGACTTTTAACACTTCAACATTTATCTGTTCTCCATAACAGCTTTTTTACTGATCGGCCACAGTATATTTGGAAGTAATAGCTTTTAAATTACCTGTTAGTAACTGAGAAAACAGAGAAAACTGTCCATCTAAAATGCTGACATATTCAGAAGCAAATAGGACTTTCAATGTCTCCCTTTAGGTCACACCCATAACTTAAAAAGGCAGGACTGTTTCTAAAAAAAAAAAAAAAAAAAGTGACGTACTCATTTAGAAATTAGGCTCTTTCAGCCATGAAGACATGCATACATTCTAGACTACACAGCTGTAGTGTAGTGCACAGCGGTGCAGTCTTGAAAGAAGTTTTTACCATGAGAAAGACAAGGGGACATGACATAGACATATCATTCAAGAAACAACTCATAATGTGGCCATGTTATTGGTAACTTTAAAAAAACTATTAAATAAACTTTTACAGACCCAACACTTGCTTCATCAACATGTTCTGTCATTAAAGTTAGTTCCTGGCAAAACAATGATGCTTTCTGAAGTCATTGTATCTTTTAGCTTACTTGCAAATAAAAAATAATTGTATTTACATAAGAAGATAACCTAATTTCCTGGAGTGTAAACAGTTGTGAGATTGATTTTCACAGAATCAAGAACTAGTTGAGGCTGGAAGGGACCACTGGAGATCATCCAGTTCAACTAAAAGTCAGCCTTGATCAAAGCAGGATCCATGAGACAAGGTTGCTGAGAACCTACTCCTGTCTTTTTTTTTTTTGGAACTGGAAAAGCCAGATAAGGTGGGTTGGCAGTGTATGCAGCACTAAACACATGAGTTGTTTAAAAGTTGCAGAGAGCACTTTTAAGGACAGTATTTCTCATGAATACTTGGAAATGTCAGTGAGTATAACTTACATCTGTCCAACTGACAGCATTAGATCCAGATAATGTGTTAACCGCAGGCATTCATCAGATAATTTGGCTTCTTCTTCACTTCTATATGGCACTATAGTGTTGATAGTGGCCTAAAAACTTGATTTTACTTGGCTATATATTTTTGAGCCTATCCTCAGACAACAGAGATCACTGAAAACTTGTCAAAATATACCTCCCTGGGGAAAAAAAAAATCTATTTCACTAAAAGAGAAAAGTTTCATGAGAAATTTTTATACTTGAACTCCCCAAAAATTCTGAGTTTGGGATTTCAATCTATTCGAGATTTCTATGTCCTACAGCATACTGTCTTCTGTAGATCTCAAAGCTCTTCATGGAACTGGTAAATATGACTCCCTTACATTACAGTTGTGGAAAGACCAAGTCAAAAAACAGATTATTCTAACTGGGCACTCAGGTACAAGTTTCAGTTGGTGAGCAAAAATACCTGGATTTGCAGAAAAGCTGAGCAATCGGAAGAAAGCTCATTGTAGGCAACACAGCTTTCAACTCCACTCCAGGTAAAACTGATGCTGATCTCAGCCTAAATTTTGCTGCTGCTGGGTCTATCCTGGGTCTGTACTGGGGGATAAGTGAAGGTATGTAATGGCTGAGGGAGTAACTAGTGCTTTTGGAAAAGGCTATGGTTTCCATCATATCACTTGTTCACAGTATCAAAGAATTATAAAATATTTTGGCTTGGAAGGGACATTGAAAGGTCATTTAGTCCAAACCCCCTACAATAAGCAGGGACATCTTCTACTAGACCAGGTTGTTCAAAGCCCCATCCAACCTGGCCTTGAACATTTCCAGGGAGGGGGCATCTACCACCTCCGGGCAGCCTGTGCCAGTGTTTCACCACCCTCACTGTAAAAAAATGTCTTCCTGAATCTCTCTTCTTTTAGTTTAAAAGCACTACCCCTTGTCCTATCACAACAAACCCTACCAAAAAGTTTGTCTCCATCTTTCTTATAGGCCCCCTTTAAGTACTGGGAGGCTACTATAAGGTATCCCCAGAAGTGTCTCCATGCTGAACAACCCCAACTCTCTCAGCCTGTCTTCATAAGTGAGATGTTCCAACCCCATGACCATATTCATGGCCTCCTCTGGACCCACTCGAGCAGGTCCATGTCCTTTTTAAGTTGGTGCCCCCAGAGCTGGACACAGCGCTGCAGGTGGGGTCTCACGAGAGCAGAGTAGAGGGGAAGAATCCCCTCCCCTGACCCGCTGGTCACATTTCTCTTGATGCCCAGGATATGGTTGGCTGCAAGTGCCCATTGCTGGCTCATGTCCAGTTTTCCATCCACCAGAACCCCAAGTCCCTCTCTGCACAGCTGCTCTCAATCCCTTTATCCCCCTGCCCATACTGATACCAGGTGTTGCCTCA
The DNA here is from genome assembly GCF_965140245.1 of Athene noctua. Taxonomy (NCBI): domain Eukaryota; kingdom Metazoa; phylum Chordata; class Aves; order Strigiformes; family Strigidae; genus Athene; species Athene noctua. Next base: position 5,881,205 of record NC_134040.1, read on the forward strand.
ACCCATGTGCAGGACCTTGCACTTATCCTTGTTGAACCTCATAATGTTCACACAGGCCCACTCCTCAAGCTTGTCCAGGTTCCCCTGGATAGCACCCCATCCCTCCAGCATGTCAACCGCCCCACACAGCTGGGTGTCATCTGCAAACTTGCTGAGAGAACACTTAATCTCACTGTCTATGTCACTGATGAAGATATTAAACAGTACTGGTCCCAGTATGGACCCCTGAGGGACACCACTCATCACTGATCTCTAAGTGGGCATTGAGTTGTTGACAACTACCCTCTGGATGCAACCATCCAACCAATTCCTCATCCACCAACCAGTTCATCTATAAAGAAGGATGTTGTGGGGGACCGTGCCAAAGGCCTTATAGAAGTCAAGATAGATGACATCCATAGCTCTTCCCTTGTCTACTGATTTAGTCACTCCATCACAGAAGGCCATAAGGTCACAAGATCTCTTTTTTCAAGGCTCTACTAGAGGCAAAACACACAGGAATGCCTTATTCTTTTCTTCTCTCCATCTGTCTACTGCAACATACAGCTGTCTATTTTTCCTGTCCCAGGAGTAACACACCCGGCAAGTCAATGACAGAGAAAAAAATCACCTGCCAGTCAGTCCTGTTTGCTGTCAAGTGGACCACTCTGCTACCCACAGACAAAGCTACTATGGCCAGTTTTAGCATGTCCTGGAGGTCATGACTGGTGTAAACCAGATTATATCAAAGGGTCCAGTTTATGCCCCCTGAAAATAAGGCCATTTCCATTTGTCTATTTAAAAACTGAAAAACATGAACAATTACAAACACTTCAAAGAGATGAGTGTCCTACCTTGTAACAAGCTCCAAAGCTTGTCTATGTTTATAACAGTTACTCTTTCCTCTCTCCCCTGGCTGATTTGCTTCGTTGACCTACTTTTCTAACACTTTCCCTAAAGGTAACATAAAACCTTTCTGAGTTGCTCATACAACTTTTTGATCATATTTAATAATCAGGACCTCTTTTTGAAGGCTGTGTATAACTATTCACACTGGGAGAAATCCCAATAGCCCTTCATCGTCCAAGGGATTATTTGCATATTAGGTCAGGCAAGAGACTTCAGCAGCTCTATCTCTTTCAGTTAAATATACAGAACTTGAACAAAAAGATAGGATTGTGGGTTTTGTGTGTGTGATGTTTCTTCCATCATCAGTAATAATCAGTTCTGTAAACACGGAACTATGGACATATGATAAACTGCAGGGTATCTAAATTATGCTGAAAGGGTTGACAAACATGTCAGAGAGTTTATGGAAGATCCAGGCATTTCTGGAGTACCTCTGTTAATTTATGCCACTGGAGATAGTAGTACACACTTTTATTTGGGCAACTGAACCACACCCACTAATTTTCAATCCCATATTTCTGGAGGAGGGAAAAAATCAGTCACGTTTAAAAATGCAGATGACAACTCATCATTGTTTATTTGCTTAATTTCCAGTGATTTTGCATTTCTTAAGCCCCCTTCATGACTGCAGAAAGAACTAGGCTGTTATATCTAGTATTAGATAAAAGACCCTGGTCCCAACACCACAGCACAGAAACTGAGCTGAGCACCAGGAAAGCCAAGGGAGACCAAAGTCATTCTGGGCAGACTCAGAGTGCCTTCCTGATAAACTCCTACTCTCCTCTTCATATTTGCACTTTCTGTCTAGAGTTCCAATATTTCTGCCTCAAAAATCCTGGAAGTTTGGAGATTTGTGACACATCAGTTCTGTTATGCTGCACAGATAGGCAGTACAAGCACAATATAGAGTTTGTCTGACATGTGGAGTTAGACATAAAATTTCATACCCTGATTTTAACTTGTCTAAGAGTTGTGGAGATTTTTCTGTCTTTATTTGTTCAGAACACTAGGCAAGACATTCACTGGAATTACTCTGACTCGTTCACTGAACTTCCAAAAAACCCTCTGAAAAGCTTCATGTTTCTTTTCATCCATCCAGAAAAAAAAAAAAAAAAAAAAAAAAAAAAGAAGACGAAAACAAACAAAAAAACCCCCCAAAACCCCCAAATAATACTTCCATGCATACATCTGTGGAAACCATAATGTAAAACTTGTTTGAAATGGTGAGAACATGGGTCTGTGGAAATAAATCTCATTCCAGTGAAAGTGATGACACTTTGGTCACTGATTTTAGCAAAGTCAGAGACTGTGATAAAGAGGATATTACACTCCATGTTGCAACTGATAGGACGACCCTCATGTACAATATTTTCTCAATGCTTTCTGGAGACGTGGAAGGCGCATGTGCCATGTGTGTGTATATGCACACACACATGCATCAAGAAACCATGTAACACTGACTCGTTTTCAGGTTTTATAGCAAAAATGCAGACCATATTCACTGACAGATATGTAGTTGCCTGGAAGTATTTTTCCAGAAAATTTAGGCTTACTTTGCCATATACCAGATCTGAAAACAAGTCATCTGGGCTGAGTCATGCTCTGTTACTGACAGTATGAAAACTTTATCATCTAATACGAAATAAGTTAAATAGGTGGTTTCATACATTTTGGTCAGGTTCAGTTGCATTTAATGCATAAAGAAAATACGAAGTCATACATAGTTGTATGCTAATTCAATATTTTTAAAATTATGTTAACAGTTTTTCCCATGTTCTAGCATCTGTTTTCCCTCCCAGCTTTCATACTGCATATATTAAATTGCACCTCTTTAGCAACTTTTAGTATGCCACTTTTATAATATCATGTTAATTATATGGTTAAAAAATATTATTTCTATTAAAAGAGATTACATTGACATTTTGGTTAGAATTCACCTCAACAAATTTAGGCATTTAAAAGTTAAATATCTAGACATTTTCTGACATCCCTTAATCCGTGCAGAAAGATATGATCCATCACAGTGCCACAAACTGCTCTCTGGAGGTACTTGTTCCTTTCCATTAACTGTTAAGGGAGTCTACAATTGTCTAGTTTGAACTTACATATTTACCTTTTAGACATGTAAGCTGGAGCAGTCTTTTTGTGCCAAACTGCATTCAAAGTCCAGTTTGTCTTTTACTGATGCAACTGATCATTAATATGTATTAAATGTAGTTATATTTTTTCTAATGTATAGTTGTTACGGTTTTGTCTTATCAGCTAACTGCCATTCTGTAAGACTTTTGACAAGATTTAAAGTTATGAAGTGGTGATTGATATGTTAGTAATGGGAAAGCAAAGCAGAAAGAAAGCAAACAGTATTTTTTTATCAATTATTTCTTTTGATTTGAAGTATGTGATTATTGGGAATGTGGATTCAGCACCAGGATTAAGGCACTTATAGGTGTTTTTCTACATGGGAGTGAGATATCTAAATTCTTGGTCAGTGCAGACCAAGTCAATATGGTTAATGGAGTCTAGGGAGGCATTCAGTTGATCCCAAAGCAGGTTGCACAAAGAGTTTTAGCACTTGAGGTAAGACTCTAGATTACAGGGTTAGGTGCTTGCAAGAAAAGTGACACAGTCTTGTCTGTAGCAAAAATCTTTGTTCTTTTATGGACCAAGTCTGTGTGTTTGTGCACTCAGGAGATACTAGAAATCCTCTGTTGGAGAAATGTTGGGAGCACTAGTACCTGTGAAGTGGTAAGGGACTCAGGACTATAACAGATGACCTACTCAACAGATCAGATATTCTGAGAGCAGCAGGATGGATTTCTGTGCCATCAGTAAGTCACTAGCAAGTTCTGTGGCTAATGAGTGAAATCACTTTAAGTAATGGATGACTATTTAAAATAAGAACCAGAAGCCTGCAGAGATATGCAGGGTACAAAATCTCCCAACACTTCTATGGTTAATACAGAAGATAAATATCTCCAGAAAATGGTTCATCCTAGCTTAAATAAGTGTTAAAATAAGTTGTCTATACCTCTTCATGTTCTACATAGGGATCCTTTGACTAAGTTAGACCTATATGCCTAAATTTTATATTAGTTGAGGTAAGGTGAAATGAATCTCAACCACAGGCTTAACAATTAGGTGATCAGGGATGAGCCAGAGCTTTAGTGCTTAAACAGCAGGTGAAACATTCAATTTAATCATTATGGGACACAGAGAAGTCACTTTTTTTTTTTTTTCCATTAATTGCATTGTTGCTCACTCTCCAATGAACTTGAGATGTCTTATTTACTGAAGCTGTTTATCTCCTTCCAGTTTATTTTCTTTAGCTGCTCCTCATTGCTATGCTGAAAGGTTTGAAATCAAAAAGGGTTCACATAACATGAAACCTGATGTCATTCAACACTGAATCTAGATAAAAATGAAAAAATTTACTCCAAAGTGCCACTAAGAAAAAACAACCAAGAACTTGCCCCCAAGATAATTCCAAATCACCTTTAACAACTCAGGAAATCTAGCTTTAAAAGAAATCAAAAGAGGCTGAGAAAAGTCCATGTTTAGAAGAGATTTTGATGTGTGCAGTGCTGTCATTCATACAAATAAAATTAAATTTGTTAACTATGTCAATGTAATTTGTATCTAGAGAAATTATTACCTGAAGAACAGTGCCATTTCTTGGAGAAAACTTAAAGAATGCATTTTGCCTGAAACAGAAGTGGGAGGTTTTTCTTACACAAGGTAAGCACAGTAAAGAATGCTGGAAGTCAGAGCTTTTACTACGTTTTGATTACATATGACAAATGGAATATTGCTATTGTATTTTAAAAGGAATCAGCTATTCCACTAGGCCATTGACTTTCAGGATTCGCTGCAGAGGACAATTCATAGCATAAAGGCATTATTTTCTTTTGCATTGTGAGTTTTATAACAGATTAAGTTCTTGCCTGTGTGCTCGTTTTGGCTGGGGTAGAGTTGATTTTCTTCATAGTGACTAGTATGGGGCTACATTTTGGATTTGTGCTGAAAACAGTGTTGATAATTCAATTGTTGATAAGGCTTTGTTACTGCTGAGCAGAGCTTACACAGAGTTAAGGCCTTTTCTGTCTATCACCCCACCAGGGAGTGGGCTGGGGGTGCCCAAGAAGCTGGGAGGGGACACAGCCAGGACAGCTGACCCCAGTGCACCCAAGGGGTATCCCAGACCATATGGCATCATGCTCAGCATACAAAGTGGGAGAAGAAGAAAGAGGGGGGAATTTGGAGCAATGGTGTTTGTCTTCCTAATTCACCATTACATGTGATGGAGCCCAGCTTTCCTGGAGATGGCTGAACCTCTGCCTGTTGATGGGAAGTGGGGAATTAATCCCTTGGTTTGCTTTGCTTGTGTGCATGGCTTTTGGTTTCCCTATTAAACTGTCTTTATCTCAACCCACAAGTTTTCTCACTTTTACCCTTCCAATTCGCTCCCCTATCCCACCTGGAGGGAGTGAGCGAGCAGCTGTGTGGGGCCTGGTTGTCAGCTGGGGTTAAAACATGACACCACGCAGCTCTTTGCCATACACTGAATGAAGCATAGAATTGATTTAGTATACCCAGCAAAATTAAGTGGACATCTTGCAATGCCTGAATTAATTGCAGGATGTATTTTGTTCATTATTTCCGAGGGAAACTTCAGTGGCTCTCATTAAATGCATGGATGGATGGTTGGGTGGATGCATGATTGATGGTACAGCAATCAAATATAGCCAATTAGTTTTCCATTTCTTCCAGGCATATTAAGAACCAGAACTATAGTAATAACAATCAAACTTAGTAAAGCCATCCTTATTTGCTCTTTAGGGTGAAATTCAGCCCTGTGACTATGCATAGCAACCACCCTTCCACGTCTCTCCTTCCTCCCCACAAACACTTGTATTCATTAACAAGTTTTTGACATTTACAATCAGGACAAATTTTCAAAAGTGTTTACTTTTAGAACTGCAAAATAAGTAATCACATTTTCCAAAGAGCTTGTTCATATTGGTCATTCATAGTAAATGCCACCCTCTTCCAAAAAAACTAGCCCAGCTGCCCACTCATGTCTAAGAGGAGCTTCCTGGAATCAACAATAGGAGGAAATAGAAGAATAATTTCATTATCCTGTTTCAAACCCTTCCTTAAAATTAATGATGTAAAAATGAAGAGATAAAAATAGTGGTTAAATATATCTGTTCAATAACCAGAAAAAGGCTAAGTCTGCGTACTTTGTGTCCCAGTGAGGTTCAGTGGTGACAAGGGGATGCAATTCATACAGTGCATATCAGCAGTAAGTCAGGGCTGTTTACTTGCATTCACCACTGGGTACAGCACTGCTTGAGAAGTTGCTTTACCATCTAGTTAAACAGAACAAGAATACCTCTAGAAAGGGGAGGCAGTTGCTTGCTTGGGACTGTACCCTCATCCTAGTTAGTATCTAATGTCTCATAGTTTCTCACTTGTTTCTCTGTCTATACCCAACCTTTACCTAATACTCAAAAGATTATTTTCACATACTGAGGACCACTTTTCTTTGCACAATAGTGATTCAGGAGTTATGACGCATTAATTCATTCTCTTCAGCCCAATTACAGCATCCATAAATCTCTTATTGATCACATTTTGTTTTCTGGATCTTCTTCATGTGCCCAGACTAAAATTTGGTTGAAAATTTAGTAACTGACAGCTGCTGAAACTGCCATTTGAAACTTCAGCCTTCCTTTGTGTTTTTGTTTTGTTTTGTTTTGTTTTAATTTAACCTTACAACTACTTCGAGTTTCTAAAGTTTACTTTAGCTTTGTGTTCATCTTCTTAACAAAGGCAAACCTCCCTTTGAGTTCAGACATACTTCTGAAACAAGTTTTCCTTTTTCCAGCAGTTCCCCCTGTCTATCTAATAGTAACCTACTACTCTCCTTCTGTAAGGACATAGCAGTGTCAACATTCCCTGAAAGTGTATTCAGTTTGCATGAATTTCTGGCCTTTAAAAAACCAGTAGAAATTCTATCTTTTTATCTCAGAGCTGGTAATCTTGATTTTAATTTTTTTAAAAATTATTTTATATTCCCTAGGTCTAGTCCTGCAATTGGTCATCTGTTTTGCTTTCATTCACCTTAGCTACAGCTGTGTGAGAGAGTATAAATACGGTTGCTTTGATGATGCTACCCCTAAATTACACATACACTGCTTTGTCCACCTTTTAAATAGAGGTGTCAAGAGCATAGCACGTATGTGCAGCATCACCTCAGGCCATGGCCTTGTTTTAGTACAGCGTTGTAAAGAAGAAATAACTTTACTTCATCATAACAGGGTAGAAACGATGTAACAGAAGGATTAGTAGCATGAGAAACATCTTTTTTTCTCAGAAAGTAAGCTGCAACCCCTACACATCAAGCTGCTTAATCAATTCTGCATTGACTTCACTAGTCAAAACTTTTCTTTTGAAGGTCATTTATGTTTAAATTGATTCATTTTATTTGATCCCTTTCTGAACTGATCCTGAATGTCTTTAAAGATATGGGTATAATATAAATATTTGTTAAATAACTGGGATCATTAACTGGCATAGACTTTTTTCATTTGTTGCACTGGGAGGTTTTTCATGTTTTCTTTTGCTGTTCATTGATGTTTTCTAAGTCTATTGTCACTGATTTTTGCTGGCCAGAAAAGCAATGGAAACTTTTTGGTTGGGAGTCTAGACATTCTCATGGAAATCCTTTTGGAGAATAGTCGTCCTGAACAAAAATTTTATCAAATTATTCTTGTGCTAAAAAAAAAAAAAAAAAAAAAAAAAAAAAAAAAAAAAGGAAACACTGAAGGTTTTCTGAATATTTCAATAACCAACATGCCCAGACTAATTGCCATGAAGCAAACTCAGCCTCAGATTTGTACCAATTGCCAAACGTGTTTTCCAGTTCAACTGTCTGTGTTTGGATGGAATCGCAGTGATAATAAGCTGCTATAGTCCCTTCCCTGCCATATAACAGGAGAGGAGGAGGAGTACAGCCCTGTGGTCCTGTCTGGGAAATCTGTGACTACTTTCACTGAGAAGTAACAAAAGCCAAGTTTTAACTGCATCTGCCCAGGAGAGATAAGTTTGAGCTCTAGTGCCAGGAATTAATTGGAGACTAACCAGAAGGGCATCCAGCTTGTGTCTTGATATAAGTACAACCATACGAAGGTATATTTGTGTTCAAACTACTCCCACGTGCAATGTGAGCAAACGACTGAAACTGAAATCTGAGTTATGTATGTCAGCACAAAAAGAGAAGGCATTTGACACACAGAGGTGATAGTTTGTATGACCACTCCAGAAGACCTGTAAGGTGTCATGACTTTTTGTATTATTATGAATCCAGATAAAATACAATGAGCTTCTTTTTAAAATATATAAAAAAGTCTTTTTTAATTAAAAAGTAATGAAGTTCCTTTTAGATTGAAAAAGCAACCAGTCTTCCGTGACTATGGGGAAAAAAGTGTAGCCTGTATGTAAAAAAAAATTGTACTTTGGAAGTTAGAGCTAGAGAGAAATCACCTTTAAAATAAGAATTTTGAGAGTCACATCCTCCATCACAGGCATTGTCTTTCATACTAAGTCTGCTCTGCTGAATGCCAGCTGTGGGCTTCACTTTCCAATTAACAGATAATTTTCTTGACAGCAGAAAGGAGTGATGTGATCTTTACTTCAGAAATGCCAATCTTCAAAACTAAGAGATCCCTTTTTTTCACAGAGGAGCTGTAGAACTCCTGCTCTTTATACTGTGAGTGAAGGCAGGTAGCTGTAGAGAATGACTCTGATTTGAGTTGGGCTGAATCATACCCTGGTTCTGCCTGGTTTTCTCTGTTGTCCATATGGTGAGTCTAAAGCAGAGAGTTTACGCATGTGGCTCTCCAAAATTAGGTAAATATAAATAGGAGAAAGCTGTTTTTTGCAAAAGTGAACAAAGAAAGCAACCACAACAATGCAACCATGGTAAACTTCTGGGATTGTTTTGGAAAGACACAGAAAAAGACACCCCAAAACTTTGCTCTACAAACAGATTTAAAAAAGCCTTTTTTGTACTTGGTTCTAATTCTGAACAACAACAACCAAAAAAAATAGTGTGTAAAAAAGCTGAAGTAGATATTGACTTGATCTGTTAAGGTTTGCTTACAAAAAACATCTTCCAGTGATCAATGATTATGCTCTTTGGAAGTGCAGTGTCAATTCTGACTTTGAATCATAGATCAAAGCATCCTGAATTTTATCAGGAAATAAAGAAACAACTTAATTCACGATTTAGCTGGGAGAAATTTTCTTATTGATATGTGAACATAATATGATGTTAACACAGGGTTTTGTAGTTGCAGTACTTCATTTTTTATTTGGAAAATAATAGAAGAGGACAAGTGTGTTCAGTGTAGCAATGCCATATATCTCTGATGGAATACCTAAGCAATTTGTATATCCAGTCTCTCCATTTATTTACTGCCTTTACCATGTCCAAGGAACAAGACTTGCTCACCCGCTCTCTCCACCTTCGACTGTTTAGCTCCAATTCATGTCCTTTTCCTCAGCCACTGATTTTCTGTCCCTATTATTCACACTGGGATAACACACAGGAATGGACCATGGTCTATCTGCTGCATAAAACCAGAATAAACACAGTGCATGCTCAAGAATTATATACATACCATAGGGTCAGCAAGCAGCTTCAAAACCATGCCTGACTTATCCCTTGTCCCTCCTTCAGTTCATATTCACCACTAGCAATGGGAACTACAGTGTGATCATTTCAGCCAAGCTTCTGAGACCACACCTCAGTTATATGTTATATGTATGGCAACAATTATTACATGGCTGTCATTTAGATGTGCCAGACTGCAGCATATGCTAGCTCTTCTTCCTTTGTCAAGCAACATTTTGCTAGTCTGCAGCCTATTTAACATATTAGTGATGAAGCAAGTATTTCCGCTGAAGTAATCACCCAACCGTAGAAGCACCGTTGTGAAAAATTCCTGTGCCTACACAACTGCATGACAACCTCTAATATGAATCCATACCCCTCTAATGCTGGAACCAGGTGCATTGCTAACAAGCTGCAGGTGGAGACATGAAGAAATTAATTGCAAGGCCCTCGATAATTGTTCAGAATTCATCTTAAATACACTGGTGAATCTGTCATATTTTAGTAATTTACCTTTTGCTGGAATCAATGCTTGAAATAAACAGCCTCACCTCTTATCTCCCCCCAAGGCAGTCCCTGGTCTTTGCACATGATGGGCACAAAACCTATCCATGAAGAGAAGATGAAACCTTAAAAAGGAAAACACAGAAAAGGCCATGATGTTAAGAGATAATGTTGTGGAAAGAAAAAGGCAAGCATAGAGTTGTGATAGGGAAAGAAAGAGAAGAAATCTAATTTTGGCAGGATAAAGATCTGCCTGGAGTTATATGGTTTGAATTAGTGGGACACTTGAGTCACACTAGAGATCTTACCCTGTGGAAAGACTCAGTGCCACTAAGTTTAAGAGAACTACGTGATTCAAGCTCCACCGCATCATAAACGTGAGTAGCTTTGCTGATAACCTAAAAACCAATTCCATCTCTGATTTTTTTTTTTATTTTTTTTTATTCTCATACCCCAGCAAAACATTGCTGTTTTACCTCCCATGGGATAGATAAGAGGTGTATTACCGGATTCAACTGGTGAAATAGCTGCAGATCTTATGTATTCTCCCTTTTGGTCCCACCTTGACTGCTGTATGCTTGATTGCTCCTCTGCAGGGAAGTCTGATGATCCTGTTTCCTTGAAGAAAATTAATGCATGGAGTGCCACAGAGTACACCTACCCTGCAGAGTACACTGCTGTGTAAAGGCACTCCTGCTGGTTTTAAACTCGGTAGCATGTATGCCACTGCTTAGTGTTCAGCTTGGCACACAGCATGGTCTGCGAGACAGTAAATCTTCCTCCACTGAGCTACGTGTTCAAGCACAGGAATCAGGAGCAGCTGAGAAACATCATCTCCCTAAATGCCCTCTTGCCTCTAACTGATTTGAATTTGTGTGCCCCCTTTCCTGAAGCATCCTAGAGCCTTCACCTGTATGCTTAGGTGCCCCTGCTTGCCAGATGCACTTTTGGGATCCAGCTGCTGTGAAATCACAAGTTTTCTGTACATCCCACAATCCCTGGGATGCTGTTATTGCCATTAGTTGGGATTTGCCTCCTACCAGAAGTGGGATTCATCTCAGCAAATTTGTGTGCCTAAAAGTTATCATCTCATTTCAGTTGTTCTCTAGGTTCCCTCTGCATTTAATAGAGAACTATTCAGGACATGATTCATCTCACCTATCTTGGACATTATTTGTGGGATGTGATAAATCAGTCTCTGCAGGTGTTTGTCTCAGTTAACTAGTGCTTGATGACTGGCATCATCTAAACACTCAGCCTGTAGACAGCAAAAGTTAGGTGGGGTGTTTGGTATATAGATGACAAAATATTCCTGTCATTCATCTCCATGAAACCATGCTCTATACCTTGCTGACAACTGACCCTTTGAGCTGAGTGTGTCTGTACGCATTAAGGATGTTTTGAAATCAGTGGGCATTAAGTATGTTATTCACTGTTTGAAACTGTGAAGGCATATATAGACATCATAAACCTGAAAATCGGAAATTTAATCTCTAAAGTAGCTTTACTTTCTGGTAGATTGGTTTCCATAGCAACTTAAAGTCACACTATCATTTTATCAGCTCTTGATAGGATAGCAAAAAATTATTTTGGTCCAGAAAAGAAAAAAATAAGTTTTTAACATCTTCAGAAAAACATACCATGGTATCTTTGGTGATACCACTAACAAAACCAGAGAGCATACACATATACAAAAAATTCAGTTTTACTACTGAAGTTTGAAATATGTAAGAGGGAAGAGAAGGTGGGATAAGAACTAGGAAAAATGTCTTTTATAAAAAACTAATGCTGAATTGAGATGTCAGGGCCAACTTCCAGAGGGACGGATGCAGTTGTATCCTAAGATGTTATAAGATATATCATGAGATGAGAGTGGGAGGGATGTTACAGAAGCTCAGACGTGCACTGTTCAAGAGACAACTTCCCTTTCTAGTTTTCAGCTGAAATAGTTGTTCCTTTTTTGAACTGAGAGCTTTTGGGTCAGGTCTATTGAAAATGAAGCTCTATATTTACATGTCTCAGTTTTCTATATACTAAGGGAATGAACTTCTTTTATATGGAAATTTAGATACAAGAAAGACACGAAAGCCAATGAATATAGAGTTAAAATACACTAGAAAATTTTCTTCTCTCTGCTTAGTTCTTATTCTTTTTTGATCAGGTCTTGAGAGTCTGATTAATCCGTTACAAAGTACTACGTCAGAAAAATCCTTTCCCTTAGGAAGCCTTCCTCTGAGTGAGGTCCTGAAATATTCCCTCAAACTGGGACTATCTGATAATGTGAAAACTCTGCAGTGAAAAGGACACTTTAAATTCAGAAAGCAGCTTCCACAGCAATTAGGTAATTGTGCAGAACTTTTTGTTACCAGGTTTCTAGTTTTCCAACTTCTATCACTTGAAGCACACCAGTCCCAGAATGTGCTGGAATATTTTAACCAGGACAGACAGTGCAAAATCTGGACAGACAGTGTAAAATCTTGATCTTCAAAACATTCCAAACAATGAAGTTGATTTTATGGCATCACAAATTATCATTACACTTGCCCATAACTTCATTTATATTTTTCAATGCTCTGTCAATGACAGAAAATTCCTACCAAATCATTATTGCACTTGCTCACTCTCTCTCTTTTTCTCTATCTCTTTTTCTCCTAAATGCTGACAAGGCCCAATTCATGAAATAGATAATTGTTGAAGCTTTGCTAAATGCATGACAGTTGTAATGGTTATTTACAACATTTTACTTCTTTATTCAGATGAGCAGTTCTAGAGCTAATCTCTGATTTTTTACATTCATCATGAACTGCTGTTTCCTAAGTATTCACTTGTGATGTGATCTACATACACGATGATTTTCTATAAATGTTGAACTTCTGTGAGTGTCACCGGAATCCTTTCTCTGAATCTGAAAATAGACAAATCATACTTAAAAAGAGTGATTAGAAAATTAAAATCAACAGCAACCATTAAAAGTGATAAATTCTCCCATTCTCAAAGAAGAATATCTACAAATATACTAAATTTGGCTTGATTGTGCCTTTACACAGAGCACTGAGAAAGGGGTTCTTGTCTACTTAGAGAGCAAGTATCAGACCTTGTCTGATAAGTGTCTAGTTCTTCTTCAGAATATGAGTTGTGTATACATATGCCTGGGTCATTTCAGTTGTGAGACAATCTCAAAATACATGTTACCTCTTATAGATCACAAAGCTGGACAAAGGTGTGTGTAGGGTTTCTCTATTTACTTTCTTGTTTCTGCTCCTGAGAGAATAGTACAAGTATTCATTCTCTGAATGTAGAAACTGCAATTCTACCTGGCTAGTTTGTGGTCTGTTTAAGTAGAAAGAAAGCCTAATTCAGCAGAATCCACAGAATTCTGCGTTTCACAAAATACTGTATCCCTGAATGATATAAGGCCCAATGCAAAGTCCTGTCAAACTAAAAGAACATCTTCCATTGACTGAGCTTTGGATCAAGCCCATGGGGAGAATATGGCTGTAAGCCAAATTTATTTCCTCCTTTTCCTTCCCCATCTCCCCCCCCTACCCTGCTATGCAAGGACTAATGCATTGTTCACTTGGCACTGAAAACATTAACCCTGAACATGAAAGGAATGACAAAACCGTGCTGTATAAAATTCCAGTTAATTTTAGTATACTTACAGTCCATCTTTCACAGCAATTCTTCCTGCCTTTAAATCTGGCAAAAGACATACCTGTGTCGCTAAAACACCTTTTTCTGCCCTCCTCCATCCCTCAGCTTCTATCAAACAGCATCCTGAAACTCATTGAATGAAGCAAAAGAAGCCCTTTGAAGTATTAACTCTTACACTGGCCATTTCTTATCAGAGCTGTAAAGCGTGCTAATCAAACTGGTATCAAACATCATTTTAGTGCCTATAGTCACCAAGGTCTTCTAATCAGTGTTTAAGTTATAAAAGACACCAGGATCTCCACGCAGCCATGAGTCCTCTGTGTGTGCTGAGTAAACAAAACTGATAATGATCATATTGTCTTCAACTTTCTTGGGAGATAATGTGTCACTCAGGCTTTAATAAATGGGTTAAAGCAATACTTTTTGTCAGTTTATAGGACCTGAAGCCATTAAGAAGAAATTACTTTTTTTAATTAAAGATTTTTTTATTACCTAATGAATGAATTTAAAATGTAAACTGCTGATTGAAAAAGGAAAATGGACTTCAGCCAAGACAGTGAAGAATTCCAGCATATAAGAAAAAAATTAATGAGAGCCAGCCACACATCGCATTGACCTTCTACAATTGGAACAGGTAGTTAGCATGTTTAAAGAGAATGGTACATTAACATAATCTGAATTATCATTATTAAAATACTGCTCCAGGTGTAATTAGTATTTTATTATCATTAATGTTATGACTTAATTTCCATCCTGGACAGATTTCTTCTAGTGTTACTTCTCTCCTGTCTCCACGAACTGCAAGTTCTGTGGCAACAATGTAAGTCAACACAGTTGCCTCATAAATTAATAGATGTTAAAGTCAGAGGGAGCTCTCCCAAATACTTCTTCCCCAAACCCATGCCTTTTGGCTGCACTGCTCTGCGATCTTGTGATCCTGAACAAACCCATGTTGACTGTTCCTCTAAATTCTGCTTTCCCCAATAGGTACAAACATCTCTGGACAGTCTTACGCAAGTAACAAAAATACTCAAGTCTTTGGAAGCACAGAAAGTAACAGGTGAAATACTGGTCTGTTGGTGATCCAGCCACAGGAGTGTCCACCTTCCTGCACCCCGCAGTCATCTGTGGTAAGTAATGATTCTTCTTACAGGCAATAAATCTGTTCTTGTGTCTTGTTTTTGTTCATTATTCGATCTTCACAATGTATTTATTAAACACCCCCCAAGTGATGGTACATTTTAACCACACACTTGTCACACCACCTTGCCCCGAGCATTAGGCCTGGTAAACTCTCAAGTTCAGAGACACTCATACCAAATTGTGTAAGTGGGTCAGCCTTACGTTCTCCATGTATTGTATCACTCATAGCCAGC
This sequence comes from Athene noctua, assembly GCF_965140245.1. Taxonomy (NCBI): domain Eukaryota; kingdom Metazoa; phylum Chordata; class Aves; order Strigiformes; family Strigidae; genus Athene; species Athene noctua. Next base: position 5,896,304 of record NC_134040.1, read on the forward strand.
CAGCATTTAATATCATGAGATTCCTGCCTTTGTGTTTTGAGTGATAATTAAAGCCATCGCTTTCCTGGGGATTTATTTTTGGCTTTGTTTTTCTGTCAAGCCTTCACAGAGCTTTGCTTATACCCAGCAGTCATGTTACTGTGTCACTTCAGGTTAGTCTTGGCTTACAGCCACTAAGCTGCACACTGAGCTAAAGGTGTGCAAATCTTCAGGAGACATCATTGGATACTCACCTAGAGGGGCCAGTTGCCTTACTAGATCCATCTTCTAGACTTCTGTTTGTCTTGACTAAAAATACCCGATACATCCCTTCTAGAAAATCAGCCTATCTTCATTTAAAAAATTCACCATATTTGAAGGCAAACTGTTTTCCTGGTGAAATATTTTCTCCATTTAACTTTTGTCTCATATTTTTAATGTGTATCTGTTTAGCTTTTGCTTCCAATCACTTGATGTAATGATTGGTTTATTCTGTTTTATGTGCTGGGTGTTTTTGTTAGATTAAAAATCTCTCTTCCTGATAGAGCCACTGATAGACTGTGAATTGATCACCTCTTTATCTTCTCTTAGATAAATAATATGTAGATTGAACTTAATGAACTAGAAGGAAATGAAAGAAAACAAAAGTATATATATACACTTTCAAATTTTTGGTGATTTTTCCAAATTCTGCCCTTCTTTCTTGAACGCTTTCCAAGTTTTTAACTTTTTTTGGTTTTAATTATTTAACTTGTAGATTTTACTATGACCAGTGTCACAAAAGCTGAATGAAACTTCTTTCTGTACCTCACATGTCTTTATTTGCTTATATTTTCCTAAGGCATTTCAGTCAAGATGTTACTTGAATCTTTTCTCTGAGCTCTAGAGAATGTGTTCACTCCACTGAGGTTACAGGCTGTGATGTGCAATCATTAAGAATTCATAAATGTTTCTAATAATAATATTTAGATTGGTGTTACCAGGAGCTTTGTGAAACTTTCACCTTTCTAAAATTTTTCCAAGTTCACTCTTTGCCTTATGTTTTTCATCTTATAATTTTTGAACAAACAAAATTATCCCTCTCTCCTTGAGCAAGAAGTGAAATAGGGGAATCTTTCCTGTTTAAAAATAAAGTCATTAGAACATCTTTTAGAGACCCCTATACCAAAACATTTGGGGAATAAAAAACAGTTTATCGTAGAGAAAATTTAAAAGCTTTCTTCTTCTTCCAGAATAGATTGAGTGATGTTTCAGGCCCTATAACTTACAGAACTCTGAAATAAAACTTTTGCATTACCTTTTCTGACTTTCTCTCTTCTTTTGATGCGTTTCTGTCAGTGAGCACTTTTAAACCAATCTGAAATTTCTTTAAAAAACAAACTAATAAATTGCATAGAAAAAAACACCCTACTTGAGCTGCTGACTTTTAAAAGCCAGCTGTCATCGTGAGTAGCTGACTGCTTTAAAGTCAGAATTTAAAAATCAAGGTAGTGTCGTCTATCTGGTATTGCCATGTGGTGAGACCAGATGATGGTAACAGTGCCTTCAGCATTCAATACATAAGAAAAGATTCACAAACATTTGCTTTATGTAGTCTTATGTCCTTTCAGGTTTTGGAGCCCAGACTCTCGAAGGTCCATTAATGGGTAATTCACAGACTTGCTCTGGATCCTGTTCCACAGGAGTTTTGTGCTCTGCCTTGATTCCAAAGGACACTGGATCAGACCAAGGTCTGTGCATCCCAAAAGCCTCTTTCCAGAAGTGACCTGTAGCAAATGCCTGGGCAAAAACTAATCCCTGACCGTCTGCGCAAGGTTCCTTCCCCAGAACACCCTCTTAGTGTCCAGCAGTCCTCCTTTTAGAGATACCCTGAGCAACTAGTGTTCTTTATAATCTTTAACTATAAAATCACATATTTTTTTTATTATAAAAATAACCCTTACATATTTTTCTTCCATTAAATTGTCCAATCATCTCTAGACTCATGGACATTATTATGATATATAGCGTTTAGTGACAGATTTCCACAGTGTAATCTCATGTTATGGGAAGAAACACCTTCTCTACTCTTCAGGTGGCATTTGCTAGCTCTTCCCTTTCTCTTGACATTCAGCCCATGTTCCCAGCTTCCTGCACACACATAGTACCATGCACATAGTAGCTTATGATGTGGCTGCAGAAACCTGTGTTAACAACCCATGACTTTCAGGCCACGGCACTTTTATTTTAAGCCTTTCTGTTGAGAAGACATGGCTTAGCCTCTAGACCTAACAATCCAACCAGACAAGTTGTGATTGATGAGACCTGCATCCATGCCAGGAACTGGAGGTGTCAGTCAGAAATACAAAGGTGGCTTTGGACCTGTTCACTGCCCTTGTACCTCACTGCCATAGCTGTATTCAGCAAGACCATCTAAACCTTAGTCCCTTCCTAGACAAGACGTTCCATAAAAGTCACACATCATTAAAATTTGGACTTTTTCTCATGACCTATCGCAACCTCAATTTTGCAATAGTCAGAGCAGTTGCAGAATGGCTTACGTATTTCTGCAAAATTGTAGGAGATTTGAACACTGAAATTGTATTTTAAATATAAAGCAAGACACACTGATCAAACTTTCATGCTATTTTGGGCATATCTTTTTTTTTTTTTTCTGGGAGGAGCAATAACTTAACTACTTTTAATAATTTAATATTAACTTACTTTTATGTAACTTTATTTTTAATTTACAGCAAAATCTCCTAGAGCTTGGAAAATGTACTTTCTTATATAAGTATTATAAATAAAAACACTAATAAATAAATATTGCATATACAGGGTAAGCAGCAAGTCTGTAAATCATTTTTGTAAGTGCACAGTAAGCCTTACTTTGGCAAGGCTGTACAGGTGAAGTGCCACAAATATTTGCAGGAAAAAAGTATGCTGCTGTCCATAGAATTTTAGATTTAAATTTCCATGTTACAGTGCTCCCATCAGTCAGTTTTGCAGAGTGCTGTCATGGTGAATAAGGCAAACTGCACTTTCATCTAGATTAGGAGGAGTGAGGCCTTCAGATCAGACTTATTTTTTTTATCTCTATCAATGCCAGTGAAACTGCACCTGAAATATAGGTCCAGTTTGGGGCTCATCAGTTCAAGAGTGTATTGGAGGGAGAGGTTCAAGAAGATGATGAGGGAGCTTGGACATGTGAGCTACCTGGAGAGGGTGGGGGACCTGGGTGCTTGTCATCTGCTGAAGAGGATACTAAGGAGTTGATCTAAAATCAGCCTAATATACTTGAAGAATAGTTGCAAAGAAAAAAAAAACAAAAAAAAACACCAAACTTTTTTCATTACTAGCATGGGCAACGGCCCCAGGCTGAACCTTGGGAGGTTCAGTTTCGACATTGGGAAAATCCTCCTTACCTTCTTACCTTACCTTCTTTCAGTGTTGCAGCACTGAACAGATTTCCCAGAGAGACTGTCAGTCTCTGTTCTTGGAGATTTCTGGAGTAATTCAGACAAAGCCATGGCTGACCTGATCTGCTGGTGGTGCTGGTCCTGCTTCAAGCAGGAGGCTGGACGGACTATGTGACCTCCGGAACTCTCTTCCAACCAACATCTCTATGACTCTGTGATGACCTCCTTGATTTATTTGCTGAGGCAGTTACATGGTCATGCATCTGTAGATTTAGCATGAAGTTTTGTGCATTTAGCATGAAGATTTTACCTCTGCACAGTGCTTTGCTGTAACACGTGAAAACAGCAGATAAAGACCAGTTTAAAGATCCTTTTATCACGGTCTGCTCTACTGGAGGTATAAACTGTAAAATGATAACTTTCCTCTGTCTCCATATTCAGACCATTCCTGATCACCATAGACAGACCTGACTCTTTCAGTTCTTTAGAAATTGCCTCATAGGATGCAGACACATGTGCAAACAAATAATATGTATCACTCTCCTTTGGGGAATATAATGGTTACTGCTCATATTTACCTTATAAACAGTTGAGTGAAGAGCCACATAAAATTTATGCAATTTACAAGACACAATAAATAGATTTTGCAGGTGCAGTTTAATTTACTGATGGAAAACAAAATATTACACTCAAATAATTTGTTTCCTAGCGAGAAAAGGAAAGTTAGAAAATGTGAGCCATGGTTACACTGCTATTTGGCTATTTCTCTTCATATATTTCTTCAGCACGGAGCAGGGGGGATGCGTTTTTGTAGGAACTGATGGAACACAGCAACAGGTGACAATAGTCACAACAGCCTGATCTGTTTTGATTAGACAGTGGATGATTAATGACTTGATTCTACAGAAGCTAAAGGTGTAAGAGGAAAGCCTGCAACAAAAAGTGTACAACATATTCTGAAAGCTTTTTATTTTTTCCCAATCATAGCTGAAACTTAAGCTGGTGTCACTGAGACTCCCCTTCCTAAAACCACGACAAACTAGTGTTCATAGGAAAGTGCCCTTAATGACTTCCCTTTAACAGTCCCTAGACTTGTCTATCAAACCAGATGTATTTAGGAAGCCTCTCTGGGGCACCGTTTCAAACATTAATAAATTAATCAGGCAAGGACCTCTGGATATTGCAGCTGTTATTTTTCAAGCCACAGGACTTGCATAATCAATCCACAAACTCATCTGGCCAGACGAGTTGAGCTGAATGGACAAATGCCAGGTGATATGAGACTGCCTAAGTTATTATAAAGACTAAGATGTCCCATTGGCATCCTAGACTTTTTACTCTTCTATAAAATAAAATCCACAAGTACATCTGTTCATCTTTGTAATATACTCTTAGGGCTATGAAACAGAGAACGTATTGGAATTAAATAAAGTGGAGAAGAACATTTATTTTTATTGAATAAATATACCTATGATGCTCTTTTTCTATGTCTCCTTTTTCTATTTCCTCAAGATCCATGCCTTTTGAATAATTCAAAAAGACAAATTGCTGGAATAAAAGTGCATGCATAGGTAAGTTTAAGATGTGCTAATAGACAGAAAACTACCTAGGTTTTATTAATTTACCTTGAACTTTAAGTTTCCATAATATCCAGCAATTCTAACTGAAAGAAAACAAAGCAGACAATGTCTTTAGTAGATCTGTGTATCTGTACAGAGATCTGTATAAAATTACATAGGATTGTTGATTAAACTAATGAAGTAATTATTTTTTTTCGAATGTTCATTTTTCCATCTCTCTTTTAACTGAAAGGCAAAAATGAAATAATGGAATTACCAGCAAGTGTGCACAAAATGATATTATCCCCAAACCTGTACTGATAGACAGAACTAGTTCTCATGAGGGAAGCATGCAAAAGACATATAACAATAAAGCCAGGATGAACTTTCAATTTTGCAACAGTTAGACCAGTACTTTAGTCACTAGACTAAAGATTTATTCACAAGATAACACAGCTTCCTGCAGACTTAATAAAGCCTTTAGGCTGAGTTGAATTTAAGGTGCTTAGTCCAACAAATGGATGTCAAGTCACCTAATCCAGAGAGGCAGAGGTGGTTAATCTTAATTCATTTCAGATATATAAAGATTAGATGTCTACTGCTGGCCAAGTTGGCTAGAGTTCCAATATGGTACAATTTCAGGTTGCTGCTAAAAGCAGGGTTCTAGTGTCTTTCCTGTCTGTCTCAGTTGCCTTCCTTCCACTGAACCCGAGTCATAGAGCCTCAAGATTAATCAGTTCAGCAAGCTTGTGCAATGCAAAACTAAACCATTGCCCCCAAAATAGTTTAGTGTTAGACTCACTGAAGTGCAGCCTGCAGTCCTGATAATTTAGTGCATTCTGAAGCAACGTGACAGCTAAGTTTGATGCAGATGGCTCAGTCACAAGGTCCCATACAAGAAAAAAGAGACCATACAGATATGAGAAAATCCAACCACAGTTAAAAGAAAATGAGGATACTGCTTTCAGTAGCAGACAGCAGCCCAAACAAACACTGCACTAGGTTTAAGTTCACATCTTATATTTTTAGGTGAAATGAGTTCTATTCCAGGTGTCTAAACTTTGGCAAGTCCCCAGATTTGGCTGATGATGGGCTAAGAAGCGAGAGACGTGACTTTGCTCCCTTCTGACCCATAGTTTTTTATTTCTTCTCATGTGGAGCAAGACACAGGCATATAAGCAGATTTTCCATCTGAAGAAACTCAGACAAAGGAGAAGCAAAGTTCTCCTGCTTCCCATAATTTATATGTAATTATGGATTACACACATTTTTAGAGCAAAGATTTTTGTCTTTTTCTGAAGCACCTGATGTGTGTGTCTGGGACTGTGCTATAAAAGAGTGAAATGAGTACTTCTGGAAAGTGCCAAAGCTGCTGATGATTTACAGAACTAATTTAACAACTCAGCCTTCACCGTTTGAGGTTCTTCTGTTCCCTGATGAAAATCAACAAAATGACCTTCCCTACCATCACCCGATCTGAATTGCAAAATTTCTTTTTGTTCCAAATGTTTCTGGTTTTTTGCATAGTGGTGACATTGTTTGTTTAGGAGAAGCTAGTTTTCCCTGGAGACACAAGTGAATCACATTAAAAACCAGACTGATTATGTAGGAACAGAATTTTATTATACAGCCTACTTGCTAAAAAGAGGGACATGCAATAAAGAAGCTGAAATAATGCATTGCTGAATGGCATGAATAATTTCAATAGTGTCTCCTTAAATGATAACAGCTAAATATGCCAGTGTGCTATAAATATATATATGTAACATTTAAGTATACAGAAGATGGAAATCAGGAACAATTATTTCATTAGAAACAGAAATGGACCTTATTTTAGACTGATAGTCTCATTACTACAGACAATGTAAAATACAGATTTGTTTAGTTCTGGGTTTCTTACTCACAAAAAAAAAAAAAAAAAAAAAAAAAGGAATTTCCTTCTACCTCCTTCAAAATAATCTTACACCAAACTTTTTTGAGCAGAGTTGCAATTCTCTCTCACCACGCATTAGGTTTTGCTCTCTGGTTTAAGTAGAGAAGTTAGATGTATTAATAAACAATAGGGCTTATAAAAATTAATATCTGTCTGTATCTCAATTCCAGAGATTACCATGGCACAGTCCCTCAGTATGGACTCAAGTTTGCTCTGGTTTTTTCCACCTATACCATCTGGGTTTTTTTCTTATATTTTTTTTCAAGACATTATTCAAGATCCTTCCAACCCAAATGACTGGAAAATGATCTTCAAAGGTCAAAAATCTCAGTGCACCTCTGAATTTCCAACCAGTAATTTTTTTTCACCTAGCTATGGTCCATAGTTTCATCAAGCAGATAGGTAGATTAATACAAACTGAGATGATCAGCTCTAAATTGCATCTGCAAAATGCTCGTTGCCACAGGCTAAACTTAAGAGTCTACCTACAGTGCTGAAGACTGATGTTACTGGAATTTTTCTTGTCAAAGGTAAGTGTCACAAGACTGCCAAGCATTGCAATGTTGCTCAACTTTTCACACAAGAGGGCAGAGAAGGTTGGGGTTGTGGGAAGATATTTTCTGCTCTCACTGATTTCAAACTCTCCAACTGATTTGGTGTTTCCAAGGGACTTCACCCCTAAGATAAAAGCTGCATCAGAATGTGGCAATGAGATCACCTTTTTTCCTCTTAGAGTCTCCTTCAGCAGCACACTTCTCTCACTGATTTAGTCTCCCAGGACACATTATCACACACCTGTAGCAGATTTTTATATGCCTCAAGGTGTAACTGAGGATGGTGAGCAGTGCTTCTGGTTGCAGGAAAGAGAAGGGAGCATGGCCCAATTCCCCATCTGAAGCCAAGATGAGATCTCCACTGCTCCGGGACCAACGGAGAAGTAGCAAAGCAGCCATGGTGAAAATCGAGGCACTCTACACTTCAGATGCAGTGTTAAATGTAAGTGCCTCTCTGCATGTCCTATCTAGTGGCTTGGGCTCCGTCACATTTGTTATTGAGCTGTTCCAGAGCTGGTTTACAGCTAAATGGTTTGGATCACAGGCCAAGCAAACTCTGCACAGCTATGAAAATACTAGATTGATTTCCCCATGTTAAAATGAGCCTACTCTTTGTTTAGTGGTCATGTTATAGAGTACTGACAATACGACTATCGGAGACGAGCTTTTCTTTTCTAGGAGGTGTTCAGCATCTCCCCAGATGTGGCACAGAAACAACAGCAGTGGACAGTAATACTTGGCATCGATTCATGCTCCTTGAATTCACTGAAGCAAATTTGGTTGCTGTGTCTGCAAACTTTGATATGATTAGTCAAAGAAGGGTTTGTAAACAGTAGAGAGCAGTTCCAGGTAATTCAGAATTGGCCAGCATCATGAGTCTCATGTTTTGCTTCCCCAGATCAGCCAAAGTATTCATTTCATCAGTCACTCAGCTGAGAGAATGGAAGAGTATGCGCTACACTGCCATGGTCTCACATTTTGTGTTTCAGCCATCTAAATACCCCTTTCTTGTATCTAGTATTATAAAACAGTGAAGGTTAAGTATTATCCAGTTATTCAGCAGTCTTGTCACTCTTCTGATGTCTCTCTTGCCAGAATTAAGATAGTCCCCTTTGAAACAGATGGGCTTTTTTATTGTGGTCCACATTTAAATCTAGAGTGGTTCTTCCCTCCGCTTTGCCTGAACATAACAAGAGGACCTCACTTTACCAGAAACCAATCGTTAAGAATTTCAGGCAGGCAGGAGGTGAATGACAAGTAGGAAAGTATGACCCTGAACATAATTTTCAAGGGCACAAATTCTTTCCTTCTGCCTCATTAAACATTACCCATGATTTCCCTCCTTTAAACACAAGAATACAGAATTGCCATTTCAGAACAGAGCAATGGTCCATCCAATGCATCCTCATAATCCCAACACTGGCCAACAGTGAATGCTTCAAAAGGGCATATAAAACCCCATAATACATCTAATTATACAATAATACACCATGGGGGGAAGTTTCTAACTGACTTCAGCTGGTGATCAGGTCATTATCTGAAATATGAGAATTGACAACCCTTGTAATTTTTCATTGCAGCTACTGATACTGCAGCTGCTGTTCTTCGTCATGAAAATATCTTTGCTATTGCTTTCAGTGGGACAAACCATGTTTCCTCTTCTTCATTCATGCTTTAAAAACAGCCACCTAGTGTCACGTTAGGATTCTCTCTAGGTTGCTATTATGTTGTTTTGCTGCTGTGTTTTGTGAGCATCTGAAATGCGGGGTTAAAGATTTGTGCCAATGATAGCCTAAGTTGTTTGTTGTCTTCTGAATTCTCCCAAATAACAGAAAAAAATCTTGATTCGTGGAAAAGTGAAGAGAGAGTAAAAGCAAAAGAAATAGAAATTTTTTTTTTTTTTTTAAATAAATGCAAACGGTCACATACACTGCTAAACAAGAAGATAAAATAAAACACTGATAGAACATACAGCCAAACATTTGCAGGTTTTTGATCTGACTTAAGACTAAATTCTTGTAACTGACTGCCTCTGCAGATATGAGACCAGAGATGCTGCTGCAACAAGTCAGAAGAATTTAATATGTGCCATATACACATAAAGATTCCTTCTCGGACGTTAGCTCATCCTCACATTGAATCCAACAGCTTTGAAAATAAACATTAATTCTGATATAATGTTTTTCATTCTCAGTGGTTTCCTTCACAAATATCGTTTTAAACCTGCCAGTGCTGCAAAAACTGTGGTTATGGAAAACAAAATATAAACAGTTAAGGCAGATCTCTGTGAGGTTAAGCAAACTGCACAGATGCACATAATCACACAATAAAAGACTGTGACTGCAGCACAGGGACCCTGATTCCTCCTGCCCTTCAACTGCTAAAGATCTGCCAACCTGTCGCTCTCCTCCTGAAAACATGACAGCCTCTGTAGCTTGGACAATATCTATGTCTACATCTACAACTCTGTATGTACATACAGAGAGAGCAGTCTGCAGCTTGCATTATCTGTTCTGAGAACACATTTAGGGTCTAAAATGATCTCCATCAGATAGATGAATTATATCGTTGTTGTTATTAGTTTAAAACCACCAGAATAAGATCAGAGGGTAAACTAAGTCAAAGACTTAAAAATTCTTTAACAGACTCCACCAAAATACCAAGATATCATGCAGTAACCCTTTAGGCTTAAATTCAAAAATCGGATATGTACACACCAAAATAAACTAAAATTTTATGTTATGTATCTAGTTACATTCATAAAAATATTATGGTATTATATTTATGCCTGGCAGTTTCTCCTGTATCACCCTTTTTGCAACCTGGGGTTCAAGAACAATATCCCTTTATGGAATGTGACTGCTCAAAGGTCATACTCTGTTTTTCAGGCCGAATTAAACGCCTTAATTTTTTTGTAGTTGTTTTTCAGAAACATGGAAACACAGCCTTCAACATCAATTGTGCCTCTGAAGAAGTGATTATGTTTTAACTAATTATAGTTCCTTTCCTGTTTTATTGACAACTACTAAAGAGCGATCTCTTGCTTTGTCTAAGTGGACAAATTTATAGGGAATTCATATGTAAATATAATTTGGGATAACCTGCAGAATCCTTTCTCCTCGCCTTCTTTTTTCATTAAACTTCACACATTTTTTTCAGCTTTAAATTAGTCCAGACGGAGAGCTGTCCCTTTGCAACACCTTCTGGCATCTTGACCTGGCTGGAGCAGACAGTTACCTTCCAGCTCCTTGCTGAGTGACTTGGAAGTGGTCCAGGCAGCACACGGGAAAGCTAGAGTTGTCATACCCCAAAGAATGAGACTGATTCCCAATTTAAAGAGAACATGGGACATAATACTGAAGATCAGAATGGTGTCAGTTATACCAGAGCATCTGGCACCCATCAATGTTTACTGCAATAACCAGTCAGCTAAGCTCATTTTATTGCAGTACATGGTAGCAAAGAGGACATGTAGCACAGACATCAATCAGTCTAGGAAGCCTGTGACCTTACAAACACACACTTAACTTTCTACTTGCTGCTAGGATGATACTACTGCTCAGTATCTTTGGGCACGTCTATGCCATTAAAGAGGCCTGTGAGTTTTCAATAGCCTTGGGGACAAGCGGCATTGGAGGAGTAGCATCAACAGACTTTCTCCCAGAAAAAAGTCCAAACTATCTATTGGAAATAGTGTCCGAACTGTGCTGTGCTCCAAATTCAGCAAGAGTTTAGCTAGTTTTGAGCAAGAATGAAAGTTGCCGTGAATTAAACCATGCTGCAGGTTTGCTAGCAATCAAACAGGAGTTCTCAAGCTTCTTCCTTGACCTGTTGTATTTATTAGCATGAGCACCTTCAAATCATGCATTGAAGTCGATTTAGCAGGATTAAAAAGCAATGGCACACCTGACACGATTTCTAAACACCATTTATCCTGCAAAACTAAGGATCCAAACCACTTTTTGTCATTTTCCCTGCCCTAGAAGCTTCATCGGGACCAAAAAGGTATGAAGAAAATCATTGTAAAATCCTATTAATCTTCTGCCAACACCAAACCCTCAGAATGAGTATCACTTGTGCACTTACTCTTTGCAGACTTCCCTGCTTATACAACTATTCAACTGGAGCTACATCAGTAACTTGATGCTTCCAGTGAGCAACAAACAGGACACGTGTTTCAGTATCTGGTCATGCAAGTGTGTCATTTCTGAGGTGTGGCAGCTGGAAGGGACAATACCAATAATCTGGTCTGACATCCTTCATTACAGAAAAAAATCAAGTATCGCCCTCTACTTGGGCTTTGTTGCCCCGATCAACTGCTGCTTCAGCTGGAACAGAGTGCGAGAAATTGCTTCTTTTTAAAGACACGGACAAAACCTTTTAAACACAGTAGGAGTCTATTGGTGACAATTAGATTTTGTCTAGTGGTGGTTAAATTTAACTAAAACATGTTAAGTTTTACATTTGCATATTTTTTTTCTCCCAAATGCCAATCTTTCTTAAGATGTATAGGAAATAATCCAAACATGTAAGTGTCCATTCCCTCACTGGAGCTCATAGAAATTCATGGGGCTTGATGAATCCAGCTCCCCACAGATTCCTTTAAGTAATTTTTAAATAAAGGAGTTCTTTTGGAATTACTGATCCATTCCCATCACTACAGCACAGGAACACATTAAAAAAGCTACTATGCCTCAAAGAGATTTCTGTTGTGAGAGGGATTACTATCTCAGTGGCAATAATTGGGCAAATAAAAATATTGATTAGGGTTTTTTTCTTTGAAATGCCATTTTACATTTTTTTTCCACCATTTTTACTTAGTAAAATAAATAACAACAGCAGTAACAATCAGATTTTCTTTTTGCAACACTGGCTACAGAATAACTTTACAAATCATTCTGAATATAATAGTGATGGGATTAAAGTCAATGTCACTACAAAATAGTAATAATAAAATATTTAGCTCATATGCTAAATTTCATAGACAATAAAAGCTCCTCAAGGATATGGAAATCCCTTTGATTTCAATGACATTATTTGTCAAAATAATTTTGGGGCACTGAACCTGAGTAACCCAGGAGATTCTATTATGTCTTATAGGATTTGTCCCCCTCAGTTAGGCATTTTTAAAAAGTAATTCCATCTCTCATCATCCAGAAATGTAGCACATGTGACCTACTTCAATCCTGATGAGCAAATTAAAGTTTCAGTTTTTAAAATACCAAATTTGAGACACCAGACCTTCAGCAGGGCAGTGGTCTTGCCTTGCAGATAACCCACTATTCACCCTACAAACACATCCCTCAAATTGCCTGAAAAGCCATTTCTAATACATGGCCATCCATGGACAGTGGAGAGACAATTTTAGTCTACAATGTCCTGATCACATTCTGGCTGGTTTCACTTCCACCTTCAGTTGTGTCAAAATGTAGACTGACTCTCTATCTTCAGTGTTTCTTTATGAACTTTAGTATATCCCAGAAGTTATTACTCTTCCAGTTTTAAAAAAAAAAAAAAAGTATTCAGATCACTTAAAACTTGTTACTCTCTAACAGCATTGTTATTCTGGGTCAAATGTAAAATTTTTGAAGATCTTAAAGCAGGTTCTCATCCACTTCACAGCTCTTTTATGTGCTATATCTCTGTAAAAATGTCCCAGTTCACTGTGTCTCCTGTGTTTCTCTGAATATGTTGGTGTAGATGAATTCTCTTTCATTTGACCTTAAGCTCCTACCTTCTACTGAAATGGTAAAATTCCCATTTTACAGAAAAGGAGCTGAGTCACAGATAAATTTAAGTATATTCTAAAGGTCGGAAACAAGGCAGGGAATTCAGGTCCCATCTTCTGAGAATTATTTTCAAAAGATGAGGGCAGCTGAGAAGCAGATCTAGCCACTGACACACCTCAACATATTTCTGATTGATGGGGAGGTATATGAGGATTTGTTTGTCTTGGCACCCGAGATGCTCAGGAAGCCATTAATCTCCTGGAGATCCCATTGAAGGACATCTGACCCCACATTAGGAACAGCAGATGGTTTTTAAAATACATTCCTGAAGTTCATAAAGGAAAGTAGGGACGCAGAGACTACCGTACACTTAGTATCATTTTCATTAGCTTTATAACATGTAAAGGTGGATATTAGAACAGAGAATGTTGATTTGTTTGCCTAAGAAAATGTCTGCTAATGGCAAAAAATAAGAGAAAGCAAAATATTCCTATTGTCTGGAAACATTTGATCATGATCGCTTTGTAGGCTGAAGTCAGTTCAAGCATTAAAACTATTGTACCAATCTGTATTTTTTTTAATACATAAAAGAGCTAAACAACATATTTCTCAATGTAAAAGAGACTGAGACTTGATGCTGTCATTCAGGTTTCGAGCGGGTAGGTCTAATAGTTGCCACTATGAATATCTAATTATCAGCATTTTTTTGCCTAACTAAAATTAACCTGAAATACTGTTATTGTTATAGCAATGTCTTACTGTCATTTTTCTTTCAGTACATCATTATAACTCAGTAAGAATATGCTAGATAGTAACAGAGATTTGCTCTGATGCTTGCATGCTAGTTCAGCAGTGCTAATATTCAGTGCTGCCTTCCTGCTTCAGTAGACTTATTACAGCCTTGCTTTATTCGCATTGCACACACATATAAAAAAAAAAAAAAAAAAAAAAGACTGCAACCAGACAAGAGGGTTTCAGCAGCATAACCCCTACCCTGCAGGTGGAAAATGTGAGAGCATTTTTTGGTGTGTCAGGGTGGGAGGTTTCAGTGGGAGATAAACCTGCTTTGCATGGTGCAGGGAACCCTGTCTGAAGGCACTGGGCACATGAAAACTCTTAAGTCAACATGACCAAGTCTCAACAGAACAGTCTTATCCATCCTCTGTCCTTACTGAGGTTGCATGCAGAATAAAGTGGTATTCAGTGTTGCTGTTATTTTAGTATCTTCTTTATATACTGTTGATCTTACACAACCATCTCAAACATCATTGAATGTATATGCACACACTCTACTCTTCCTTGACTCCTAATAAAATTCTCAAAAGGATCCCGTTGGGGAGGGGAGGTTTGTGGGGAGAAAAGGATGGAAACAATCTCTTCATGCCATGCTATCTTATTTTATATGAAGCTTGTCTTGGAATTGAGAAAAATACTGAATAGAGATGTTTTAATGAACTATTTTTTAACATCTCATCTGATATTTTCAACAAAATGTCAGAAAACGCCTGGTCAGCTTCTCTTGACACATTCTGTTAGTGGGTGAGGCAGACTGGCTTAATAGGGAAGTTGGATTCTTAATTAAATTCTTGTATCCTTGGATCCATAATTAAAGGCTCTGGATTTTGCTAAGTATTGTCATTTCTCAGAAATGTGTTCCTCTCCACACCACAGCATCTCGGTCTATAGAGAAGACTGTACAGCTCACTGGAGGCAGCGTGCAATTCATTGTAAAGAAAGCAGTAAGAAATAAACACGTTATCCAATAATTAAAATAGATTAATGTATTCATAGAAATATATGAAAAGAACATGAAATATTCATAATGGCTATATGTAATCTAGGTGTCTTCTTGGAACATCTTTTCTTAAGGAACTATGTCTAGCGCAATTTGGTCCCAGTTTGGTTGGTATAGTACAGAGACTTTTAAGATTTATAGTGGAGTTGGAGGAAGTAGATCAGTTTTCACCTGACTTCTTTAGAAGTCAGTCTGCATTTCCTTTTCCAAACTGCTTTTTTTAAGGTGTGAAAAAGACAGGCATATCAGATCTGTGAGGAGTAGACAAAATCGACATGTGGCATCTATGCGAGAATCTTATTTCCGTATAACTGGATCCATTTCATGATATCTTGAGGTGAAGAGACTAGAAGTGACATCTGAAAGAACCATGGCCATGGGCAGACACCCAGACACCTGCGAAACATGTGCTGTTTCCAGGGAGGAGAGCAGCCAGTTTTATGCCAATAAAAACCTGCATCAGTCATAGTCCAGATAATGCTCACTGAGAAATCCGTTTCTGACTTGGGACTGGTTTGCAGATGCTGACTTTGCCAGGTTAATAGTGGCAGCTCTATGTCAGAAAGAGAAAATATCACAGATAGCAATCCTGAATGGTCCTCTTGATGTCCTTCTCGCCTTTCTTCCTGGCTCACACACCAGTCCTGCTCTGCAACTAGTTTTAAGAAAAGATTGTCCCTAACTGGTTTCCTTTTGCACCTCCACATACTTACGCAAGTGCTTTCTCTTGTAAGTCATAGCTCACCTGGAAAGACTTTTATCAGACATAAAATAGCCATCAGTGGATCATTAATTCTGCATGTGATCTTTGGAGATGACCCAACACAGTATTCAGCCAGATTATTATAAAAACAGGACTCTTGGCTTAGGTTTGAATGATTTGAGTGGCGTTGGTGGTGTTGTATACGTTTTATGTGGTACAGTGGGATATGTTCTGCATATATCCAAATCCAAAAAGAACGTAATACCTTCTGAAGCTCAGTCATGAGAAAATTTTATTTAAATTCATTGGGTTTTTAAGAGATACTTTGACATTAATATGGCCCAGGATATTAAATAATTTAAATTTTATATGTACACAGACATGCCCACAAATTTACATACACACATGCAAACACAGACATAGATGTGTGTCTACTTCTCTAAAAAGGAGTTTTAGGCCAATTCAAGAAATTCCCAAGAACTTTCTTATTTTGTGTCATTGAAGAACAACATCACATCTTCCAGATTATAATGCCTTGTTAATCAACCATTCATAAAATTGAAAATGCATTCTTTACGACATTTTTTTCCTCTATCGTAGTGTTGGGCTTTGTGTTTTGGGTTTTCTTTTTATGATGGTGATGATATATCACAAAATGTATGTGCTACCAAATGCCTTTGGCTGCTGGGATTTGTAGTTTGGTTTTTTGATAGAAAATGATACAGCTCTTGAACTAGAGGTTAAAAATATATTGCAGAAATCTAACTTTAGAGAAACAATTAGAATAAATCTTTGGAGAACAGTATTCCTGCAAAAGATATCTCGATGTATACATATATGTATAATGATATTTTCCTCTAAAAATAATATTTTTCAAGGTATTCCAGAGAGAGTCCCACTTTGCAAGAATATAGGAAATGTTACCTAGCAGCAAAAGAAGACAAACACAAAGTTCTGACTTTAATTATGGCTGTTGGTTTTAATGAAAGTATTTTATTAGAGATGACCTAAAATCTTTAAACTTTAGAAAACACATGATGGCTGGAAATGTTTTTTGCAGAAGTTACTGATTCATTTTCTTTACATGTATGTTTTTAAACACACAAGCTATTCTGGAGAGGTTTATACAAATATATATACACATACACATACATACATAGATGTGTGTGTGTATTAAATACATATATGCCATAAACTATGCAATGTTTCATGCAAGTATATGATATCTAAAAATTTTGACACCTTGATTACTAGTGAGAAAAATCGCTTCAACACAAAATAGTTAATAAATTTATCCAGAAAAATCCTTGTACTCAAACCCAAAAGCTACTTATGCAAATGCTGATAAAAAAGAAGTTGGGGTAGAAAATTACTTCTTGAATATCTGCTTATATTTATAGACACTAATTTTAAAATACTATTTAGTAGATAAAGAGAGCATTTGGACTTATTTGAACTTGAATGTCAGTCTCTGTTAGGCTGTGAAAAAAAATAACCATCTATCTCAAAAATAACCTGGCTTAATGAAGAAGTTAGATCATCAACTTTAAAGAGGCTCCAGGACCACCTATCACAAGGACAACAAAATACAGGCTGAGCCTAGGCAGGGGGAAAATCTCAGTATTGCCAGGGTAAAGCACAGCCTGATCTGGATAGAAAAACTTTGAGGAAAGTGATTTTTATTTCTACTGCTCATCATGTGGCACAATACACCAAAAAAAATGAAAAAAGCGTTTGTTGTATTTTGCACAGCGGGAGACTATTGAGAACCAGGGCAAGCAGGGCCCCTCTCAGCGTGAGCCTGCATCTGCTCAGGAGCCGCACACTGGGAAGGTGCTTAGCTAACGTAAAGACGAACCTCAGTGATCTGAAATCCACCTGGATATGCAAGATTTGTGTTGTTTTCCCCTCACTGGGACAGGGCCTACAGCAGCTCCTGCTCTTCACAGTTCTTCAGTTTCATAGCTTTTAGCGTACTTCATGCTCTTTATTCCAGGAAACAAATGACAGAAAGCAAGGAAAAGGAGCAAAGGGCAAAAGATTCTAGAAACGGTATTAATAAGAAATGACTATTCAGTTCAGTACTCATTCAACAGTCAATGCGACAAGAGCAATCCAGTTCGATCTCAACAGAGGATATTACAAAGCACGGGAAAGATTAAATTATTATTTTTATTGTTTTCAATAGGATACTAAAATCCTTTTGTAAATTGAGATACTAAAAGCTTCTCCTATTAAATATGTTATTAATGAGACCAAGATTTGTTCATGACAATACAAAAAAAAATGGTGAGATATACTGGGATTTAAATTAGATTCCTAATTTCTTCTATTCACAGATTTGACTGGCTCAGGACAAATCCATTTAAGTAAATGCTGCCTAGGCTTTCATAGTACTTAGAGCTCAATTTCATAATCAAGCAACAGTGCCTTATCAGGTTATTGCACATAATCAGAGCTGCAGGAACCACCTGTGCCCTATACCTTCTCAGCCCTTCACATGGAAGACAGTGAGGCTGACTTCAGTATGGGGTTAAACTAAGTCAAGTTATCCCACACTTTCAGCATCTAAAAGTGTGGAATGGAAGGATATCCCCTCTGATAACACACTAACGCAGCCGGAACACCAAGTCTTTATTTAACAACTTCTTCCATTTTCTCACTTATAAAACTATTATCCAAGATAAATCAAGTGTTATTCACAAACCCTCGAGTGCAGTAATAATGCACAATGCAGGCTGAGCAATGAGTGGATTGAGAGCAGCCCTGTGGAGAAGAACTTGGCGGTGTTGGTGGATGGAAAATTGACTGTGAGCCAGCAATGTGCACTCACAGCCCAGAAAACCAACCGTGCCCTGGGCTGCATCAAGAGAAATGTGGCCAGCAGGTCAAGAGGGCGGATTCTCCCCCTCTACTCTGCTCTTGTGAGACCCCTTCTCTCACAGTGCTGTGTCCAGCTCTGGGGGCAACAGCATCAGAAGGACACGGACCTGCTGGAGCAGGTCCAGAGGAGGCCACAAAGATGATCAGGGGCTGGAGCACCTCCCCTGTGAGGACAGGCTGAGAGACTTGGGGGCGTTCAGCCTGGAGAAAGCTCTACGTAGGTCTTCTAGCACCTTCCAGTACTTAAATGGGGCTACAGGAAAGATGAGGAGGGAGTCTTTATCAACTGACAGAGGGTAGATTTAGATAAGATATGAGGAAGCATATCTATGAGTGTTGTGAGACCCTGGCACAGGTTGCCCAGAGAAGCTGTGGCTGCCCCCTCCCTGGAAAGGTTCAAGGCCAGGTTGGACGGGGCTTTGAGCAACCTGGGCTAGTGGAAGGTGTCCCTGCTCACAGCAGGGAGGTGGAACTAGATGATCTTTGAGTTCCCCTCCAACCTAAAGCATTGTATGATTCTATGATTCCATGATTATTTATAAGATGTTTTTATTTCCTGCAGTGTCATGAAACTGGATTTAATAACTTGTTTGGTGTCAGGACACAGCAGAGACAGTGGCTCCCTGGGGTGGCTGGGGGCTGGGAGTGGTGGCAGCTTCCCCGGGTAAGCACAGGAAGCAGAGAGGCTGTGGTGCAGCTGGGGTCATCTGCTAGCCCAGGAAAATGACTTCTAGAAAGAGATAAGTTCCACCTGACTAAGTGGAGCAAAACCATCTTTACCAACAGCATGACCAACCTGGTGAGGAGACCTATGAACTAGAAATGACCCAGGAGGGAGAGGACGACCTGCAATCAGAATAAAGGGCAAATCAACATGGGTAATGTCACAGTGGGTGTCCTCTACAGACCACCTGATCGGGAAGAAATGAATGGGGATTTGTGCAAACAGGACTCAGCCTCACATTTGCAGCCCTGATCCTCAAGCTAACAGAGTTACCGTTATCTGCTGGAGAGACAACAGCAGAGCACAGGCAGTCCGGGAGGTTTCAAGAGTACACGAATGAACACTTCCTGACATAGGAGATTGAGGAGACAAGAAGGCAACAAGTTCTGCTGGACCTGATACTTATAAACAAGGAAGAATTAATTGTGTATGTGAAGGCCAGGGGCAGCCTTAGCTGCAGTGGCTGAGAGATGGTAGAATTTAGGATCCTGACAGGAAGGAAGAAGACAAAAAGCAGGATCACAGCCATGGACTTCAGGAGACCAGACTTTGACGTCTTCAGAGATCTGCTTGGAAGGATCCCAGAGGTTATAGTCCTGAAGAGAAGAAGGATCTATAAGATTTGGTTGATTTTCAAGGATCACCTCCTCTAAGCTCAAGAACAGTCACAGAATCACCGAGTCGTCTATGTTGGAAAAGACCTTGAAGATCATCCAGTCCAACCATTAACCTCACAATGACAGTTCCCAACTACACCAGATCCCTCAGCACTATGTCGACTCGACTCTTAAACCCCTCCAGGGATGGGGACTCCACCACTTTCCTGGGCAGCCCGTTCCAACGCCCAACAACCTCTTCTGGAAATAAATGGTTCCTAATATCCAGTCAAAACCTTCTCTGGCATAACTTGAGGCCATTCCCTCTTGTCCTATCGCTTGTTACTTGGTTCAGAGAGACTCATCCCCAGCTCTCTGCACCCTCCTTTCAGGGAGCTGTAGAGGGCGATGAGGCCTCCCCTCAGCCTCCTCTTCTCCAGACTAAACAACCCCAGTTCCCTCAGCCGCTCCCCAGCAGACCTGTGCTCCAGACCCTGCACCAGCTCCGTTGCCCTTCTCTGGACACGCTTGAGTCATTCAATGGCATTTTTGGGGTGAGGGGCCCAAAACTGAACACAGGAATCGAGGGGCGGCCTCCCCAGTGCCGAGCCCAGGGCTCAGATCCCTTCCCTGTCCCTGCTGGCCACGCCAATGCTGACACAAGCCAGGATGCCATTGGCCTTCTTGGCCCCCTGGGCACACTGCTGGCTCCTGTTCAGCCGGCTGTCAATCACCCTCCAGGTCCCTCTCTGACTGGCAGCTCTCCAGCCACTCCTCCCCAAGCCTGTAGCGCTGCTGGGGGTTGTTGTGGCCCAAGGGCAGCCCCCGGCATTTGCCCTTATTGAAACTCCCCCAGTTGGGCTCAGCCCATGGCTCCAGCCTGTCCAGGTCTCTCTGCAGAGCCTCCCTGCCCTCGAGCAGATCAACACTCCCACCCAACTGGGTGTCATCTGCAAACTGACTGAGGGTGCACTCGATCCCCTCGTCTAGATCATCAATAACATCATCCATTCTGATGAACAAGAAATCAAAGGTGTCAGGAGGCCTGCACGGATGAACAAGGGGTTCTTGGCAAAGCTTGGGCATAGAAAAGAAATGTACAAGAAGTGGAAGCAGAGTGAGGTGACCTGGGAGGAATATAGAGACACTGTCTGAACATGTAGGGATAGGGTTAGGAAAGGCAAAGCCCACCTGGAGCCTTGCAAGGTACCAGAAAGGAAAACCAGAAGGGTTTCTACAGATATATTGGCAGTCAAAAGAAGACCAGGGAAAATATGAGCCCCCTGCTGAATGAGGTGGGGACATGCTGACAAAGAACATGGGGAAGGCAAAGGTGCTGAATGACTTGTTGACCTCAGTCTGTACTAGTAAAGCTAGTCCCCAGAAATCCCAGGTCTCTGAGACCAGAGAAAGTCAGGACCAAGGTAGACTTAGGTTAGGGAACATTTAAACAATCTGGTTAGGGAATATTTAAACAAACTGGTTAGGGAATATTTAAACAAGTTGGACATATGTAAGTCCCTGGTCCCTGATAGGATGCATGGACTCTTTAGCCTAGTAGAAAGCGACAGGACAAGAGGGAATGGCCTCAAGTTGCGCCAGGAAAAGTTCAGACTAGATATTAGGAAGCATTTCTTTGCAGAAGGGGTTGTTGGGCGTTGGAATGGGCTGCCCAGGGAGGTGGTGGAGTCCCCATCCCTGGAGGTGTTCAAAAGTAGGGTCGATTTAGAGCTTAAGGATATGCTGTAGGTGGGAACTGCGGTAGGAGAACAGTTGAACTAGATGATCTCCAGGGTCCTTTCCAACCTAGATGATTCTGTGATTCTGTGACAAGTACTGAGGGAGAAAGACAATGTCACTGCTAACCCACTCTCAATCATTTTTGCAAGGTCAGAGCAATCAGGAGAGGGTACGGATGACTGAATGAAAAGAACTATAACTATAACTTCAAGGACAATAGGGAAAATCCAGGGAATTTAAGACAGATGAGTGTCACATCACTCCCTGG
Organism: Athene noctua; assembly: GCF_965140245.1. NCBI lineage: Eukaryota > Metazoa > Chordata > Aves > Strigiformes > Strigidae > Athene > Athene noctua. The sequence continues at coordinate 5,918,165 of NC_134040.1, forward strand.
GAAGGTGATGTAGCTAATGCTCCTGCTCACCATTTCCAAATATGTGAAGGAAAAGAAGTTGATTTGAAGTAGTGTGGACAGATTTATGAAGGGAAAATCATACTTGACCACCCTGGTCACTTTCTACAATGACGTGGCTGGCTTGGTGGATGAGGAAAGAACAGTAGATGATGTTTTTCTCAACTTCAGTTAAGGTTCCATCCAACCTCAGCAATATTGTGATTCAGTGATTCACAATGCAGGTGAAGTGAAGCTTGTGGGAAACTCTGTCTTTAATTGTATGAAGTTCTATGTTTGAGGAAAAAGGAAAAGATGTCTGGTATACCTTTTCTGTAAAACTGAAATGGATGTGGAAAACTCTAAAGCTTTTCAAAATTTGAGAACTATTTGCAGAAACAGACAACCTTTTGCAGGATGTCACCAAAGATTTTGTATAACCATTCTTCACAGATTTCTACCTGAAAACTCTAGCTTGCTTTGATATACCTAATTAGAGAATAGCATACTTTTGGGTGCAGATCAAAGCCTAGCTTGAGGCACAGTCACAGCAGGCAGCTGCCATGGACAGTGAAACAGCCAAGGCTCTGCATCTTACTTCTCCTACACCAGTGCCCCAGAGTATCTGCCTGGCAGCTGTTGTTGCTGCCCCTGAGACAGGAGTTGTAACAAGTTAGAAAGTGCTTTTCTAAAGAGGTGCTCCATCAAGAAACCTCTGCCTTCACCCCTCTGCTTTCCTGACAGCAGCAGGAGCACAAGTCTGGTCCCAAGAAGTATTTTCCTCTTCTACTTCTCCCCTTTTCTGCTGTTTTCTCCCACTTTCCCTTCCTGCATCAAGTCCGAACCACTGGGGAGCCTTCAGTGGGCTTTGGAGCAAAAGCAGCTCTTCTGCTACACATCAACGCTACTCTGGCTGAAATATCCAGACACTGCCTTAAGTCCAGTACTCTTGTTGCTGTTTTAAGGAAGAAGGAAAATATTTTCTTTCACCCGGGCTTTCATTCCAGTCTATCGTAAATTTTGACTAACGGAAGAAATTTTAACTAGCGGATTCTGGAATAAGGAACATTTTGAGATTTCTCAGAAAACTTGCATGCCATACTTTGGCATTTTCAGTATAATTATGCTATCTATGGCACATCCCCTTACCATGTGACGATGTCACAGTGTGAATGTGTATATTTCACATTTTAAAAGACACCCAAACCCTTTCTGTCCCGTTTCCTAGGAAACAGCCACCCAATCCCTTTCAGTTAAAGAGTGAACAACTTAGTTTCCATTATGCTGCTCATTACTTCAGAAAGCTAAAAAGATCACCACAATTCAAATAGCCCTCCACTGAAGAATTATATCACTTTCAGAAAACAATACATTGAAAAGTATGATAATTGCCTTTTTTTCAGAAAGAAAATATGGTGGTTTTTCTTTCTTTTTCATCAACTCAGAAGTAGAACTGCCCAGAACATTTTCATCAAAACATATTGGTCTGTCAAAACTAACACGTTTTATTGGGTTCTGTTAACTTTGATGACATTTTTAGGAAAAGAGATACAAAGGAAACTTGCAAGGCTTCACGGTCTTTTCATGACAACAGCTATTTTGCTGGATACAAAGTGATGAGGGATTAATCTGACTAATTTGGGTTTTCACCCAACATTTTCACTGGACGATCCAACCTCAAATTACATCCTACAAGACAAAAGAAGATCAAATCCCCCAACAAACCATAGACTCCAGTCAGAAACCAGACTTTCCAAAACAGTTACAGGCAGGATGAAAATAAATTAAAATCCTTTATTCCTTGCTAAACAAAATGGTTGTACTCCAGTAAGCTTTGCCCAGAAGTATTGTGATGATTAGAATATAGTATAGTAATATCTCCATTAATAATAACCGTTTTCTGTTAGATTATCATGAAAGGCAGACAGTGCTAAATCTAAGATAATCATAATTCTCTGGAGAAGAAGAGTAATAGACACTGTTGATAAAAATATCTTAATCTTTTTTTTTTTTTTTTTGCTTTCCCTAAAGCTTACCTTTTCCTAGCCATATCTGCATGGCTTGTAGCATCCTGTGCTGTCTCACAACTCTCAACCCTACTCATGGCACCAAGTCCACATCCCTCTAATAAAAATTACAGATTGTTGTAGGGCTTTCAAAGTACCTGATTCCCACTCTACCTATAACGCCACACAGGTTATATCAACCCACAAACCAGATCTTCCTCATCCTAGACCCTTAGCCTTCCCAAACAGCCTCACGGTCCAATATTCCCTCTCTACAATGCAGCCATGGAAAGGACTAACAGGATTTCACGTCAGGGTATTGCAAATAGTCTCCTTAATTTATCCAAGATAACTGTTTTTTCTCCATTGGCTCTTCCCCCCCCCCCCCGGTTTATCATCCCACTGAGCAACTTTTCTTTTGCCTCTGCCAAAAAGTGTTCATCATGTGCCAGCATTTCTTGCCAATCAGAACCACCATGAAAAATAGAAGACTGGTAGTGTAAATTTTTGCAAGGTAAGGCATTTGATTAATATTTGGACTCACTGTTTTCTATGTTTTCAGGTGGGCTTGAAACCTATCCCTTTTGATGAGTTGTCAACTCTTTAAATAGGAGAGCCAAAGTCAGCATTGCTGATACTCCCAAATACAGCATCTCCTACTGACGTCACAGGTTCTCTTTGCCACATTTACTTGCTTTCACTCTGTGTTATTTCTCTCTTAAATATCTTGTGATGATATAAAATTACCAGTGTTCCATGACTTAATGTAAAATGAAGGTAACAAAATGTATTTCATAGCACCACAATCCCATTCCCAGTAGGGTTTACCAAATATCCAGGAAACCCTTCTTTGCACCAAATCGGTGATAAATCATACATTTGTCATTCCTATATGAAAGAGATAATTAGCTTTTCATCTACTTTCCCATATCAATTATAAAAGAACTGAAGGTTGCGTATTCTTTTTCTCCATTTTTTTGACATAGTCTCCTGCTGTTTCTTATTTCTATGTTTGTGGTTCAGCAGACTCGTAAACCTTCACTTTCTTTACCCATGCTTCATTTTTTGTCAGTCTGTCTCCTACACACAGAGAACTACCGTGTGGATTTACCTTCTCTTCCTTTGGGGTCCTTATCAAGACTGACCTTTATCACCAAAAAAAATAGCCTGAAGATAGATGATTCTTTCAGAATGAGACATGTTCTCCCACACCCTTTATTGTTGTTAAATCCATTTGCATAGTGATCACAGAATTGCAAAGGCTGTCAGAGTACATGTTGATCAAATTATTCTGAAAAACAGCGGTCTGTATAAATTGTTAATGATAATTTAGGTGTTCCGGGTGTGGCTTTGTACACTTTTCTCAATGAATAAAAGGGGCCTCCCTGAACAGTTCTGATGAGCTCTCCCTATGGATGCAAATGATTAGAAAAATTTGCAAAGTGAAAATTATGGTTAAGGGCTGGCAGGGTGACACTTAATGGGCAGAACTTATGCAGTGTGGAGGGTTAGGATTTAATATTTTAGAAACAGGGATAGCTTAACGGTGACAATTCTTTATAAGTGAGTAATATCACCTACATATGGAAACATGCAACAGCTGACTCAACAAATCCCAATAAACAAAATACAGGGAAAATTAACATAATTGCTTTGCTTGTCAGTGTCTGCTTTATTCTCTAGACTATGTCACCTTTTATGTATTAAATAATTCTCTTTTCTTTCAAGACAATAAGTCACCATTAATGATGATTAGGCATCCCTCTGCAAATGAAATTTCTCCTATAAAATGCCACTTACTCCATTGGAATGTCATAAAATTAACCCAAGGATAAGGGAAATTCAGTGCCAGTTAGGCTGGAATAGCAGTTATGGAAGCAAAGCTTCTATGTAGCCATACAAGTGATGGTTGTTCTGACTGTGCAAAAATGAAGGAATATTTTTAGAGAATTCTGGTTTAGTAAATTGTGTGTCCATCAACCTACTGAGAAAAATTGGTACTATGCTAGGAAACAATGAAGTAGAAGCATTTGAATGGAGAAATGACGAGGGAGAGGAGAGGAGAGGAGAGGAGAGGAGAGGAGAGGAGAGGAGAGGAGAGGAGAGGAGAGGAGAGGAGAGGAGAGGAGAGGAGAGGAGAGGAGAGGAGAGGAGAGGAGAGGAGAGGAGAGGAGAGGAGAGGAGAGGAGAGGAGAGGAGAGGAGAGGAGAGATTGTAAACTCCAAGAGTTTTGTTTATGGTTGAATTGAGTGAAACTCCTTAGGTGAACACTGTTGTGTTTGTTGTGTTCCAGCTAAGAGTGGGATCCTCTCAAGCGCAAAGGGATAAAGTCCATCCTGAGGCCTCATGCATGGAGCAAATCACTATGGGATGCTGCATCATGTTTCATCATAAGGGCCAAGAAGAATTGAAAAGAAAAAAATCTTATCACAACTCTGATAATTCTGTCATTGTGCAGAAGGCAGATGCCTCTGAACAAAGTCCCCAAACAAGTGTGCTATGGTGGGAAATGATCCACAGGCTGAGTGGTTTCAGAGTTGGGCAGCACTGACAGGCTGTGTCTGCCAGCAATGCTTTTAGGAATGGCTTTAAAAATCATCAGGAAAAGAGGTCACTTTCTATCTGTCTTTCTCACACACATAAGTCACCATAACTGCAGAATTTATGTTAATCCAAGATCTTCCTTGTTAAACAGAGCCATGGGAACCAACAGGAGCACTCTCAAATTAAGATGCAAACAGTTAGGTGGGAGGAAATTGATGAGTGGTTTATCCAAAAGTAATTTATCCTGGAAACCAGCCAGGTGACATGTGGATGGTATGAAAGGGTGTTTTAGGCTCTGACCCACTTTTCAGGGCCATCAGGGAACAACAGGCTGGAAAGCATCTTTTAGGACACTAGTATCATTGTTATCATTTAGGATGCTGGTATCACAGGCAGCTGTGTCATATAAATCTGTTCATCATTTTCTCAAGTTCTATCTTCAACTGAGGATTATTTTTTTCAGATCATTATTCCCACTAGCAGGCTTTGTAACATTCTTATTTAATCTGACATTTGGAAACTTTCTTCTGTTCACCAGTTTAAAGCCTATTCCCTGGTGAGCTTGTATCCATTTTGTAAAATTTCAATGTTATTCATTAATTTAAATAAGCTATTTTTCTTTATAGCCTGATGTTTATTCACATCAAATGCAAAAATATCTATGCCACTTGACTGCTGTTGTGCTTACATCTCTCTCTGGCCAAAATTCAAAATAGTCAAGATAAGCATATGCTTAAAGCCGAGCTCATGCTTATATACTTTCAAAAATAAAGGCCTTACCTTTCTAAGAGCAAATGAAAAGTTAACCAGAATTGCTACAGACTTCTGCCTACCACATTCTGTTGGATTAAGGTCATTTCTGTGTATTATGCTGTGGCACAAAGGAAATTGTAAGCAATCTGGCCCTTGGAAAACCAAACAAAATTGTCACATACCAATTAAAAAAAAAATATTAATTTCCTAGTGCAATTATTTCAGGTGCTTTGTTTCCATATGTGAACTGAGCTACTAATCAGCCACTCATTAATCTTAACTATCTTTGTATGTCATCTTCATGAATCTTAAACAGATGAATAAACAAGCCAAATTGAAATGTAATGGGTTTAGGTTATCTGTTTCTTGTAAAATTAAATAAAATGGAGTGTGCCAGTTTGCACATGTGGATATAAATGAGTGTACAGGGCAAGAAATTCACATGAAGCTATTGGAACTAAACCCACTCTATAGTCATCCAAATTTTGAATGAGCCTAAATTTACAAATCACCTGTTATTGACGGTCAGCTCCAATATGTCTATAATTGTTGGTGTAGCCATGGAAGATGAACTCTTCCTTTAAACAGCAGAATATGAATCAAATGTATGAGGACTTTAAATATGTCTTACAGCTCAGCAACTCTTGCTCTATCTACTTCTTGTCTTTTGCATCAGCCAAGTCCATCTGTAGACCTGAAGTGGCTTTGCCTCATCAGGTCTATTTGTGGCCCCCGGGTTCAGACCTGCAGAGCTCTCCATTAGACCTTGGGACAGTCACAAAGCAAAGCGCAAACTCATCCATGTCCCTGCTCCCTCTTGTGGTAGCAGAATTACAGTTCATAAGGGGAAAAAAGCAGAGTACAATAGGGGAGCTACAGCAGCACTTTTACAGGGTTTCTTTATCTGTAAAGACCATGATGTACAGTTCCCTGAACCTTTCCCTCTCTGGTGTCTTAGACTGGAACTGATGGGGTTTTTTTTTCTTCTCTGCTTTCTCTTCTATACACATTCATGTCTCCCAAGGTTACAAGCTGTTCAGCGATGTTTTTTGTAAAATTAGCTGTGAGTCACAGGGGCATGACAGTTGGCAATTGAAGGAATGTATTCAAGACAAGGAGCAAATACAGCTGTAAAGTACAGCCAGTGGGAGAAAATCAAGAAGGAGAAATTACGTTGGTTTAAAATGAGAAAAAAAAAAATATGTGCATTTAAAATTAGAAATGTGAATTAGGAAATCCATCTGGACTTAAATCTCTGGAATTTTAAGCACAGGTGTTCCTTTTTACAGCAAAACTTTACAAAACTGTTGTACAATCTCCATGGAGACTGCACCAACGGACGGCTTGTTTCTCCTCCCTTGTGACACAGGATCCCAGCTTGCCATCCATGTGGAAGTACAGAGGAAAGGTTTCCCCTTCCTCCACTGCCAGCTACTATCCTTAGACATCCACCTTCATATACACTGCAATACATACTGGCTCTGCACTTTATTCAGATTAAATCAGCAAATTAACACTGGAGTCAGCTGGTTATACAGGGAAGCCAGCCTATCCATTCACAAAGCTGGCAGGGATTGAAGTTACCATCTCGTCCAACCTCCTAATTGTAGCTGTCAATCTTCCATGTGGCGTACATTATAAACAAACCACCTGGAAACTCACTTTGATAGCAAAAACAGACATTAAAATTCAGTTGCAATCCACCTGAGTGAGGATATCAAAAGGGTTTAAACTATATCCAGTTTAGATTGTAACTTTTGATACAGTACCTTTGGGAAATATATGTAAACATGTTAATATTTTAAAAGTTAAATAAGGTATATTGTATTGCTTGAAAGTATAAAAAAACCCAAACCACCTGTGGCAACTGTCTGAATTTTTTTATCATTTACTTATTACTTGCATAATGTACAAAAGGAATTGTTGAAAGTAGCTAACATGACTGGCCTCGTGATAATTAAAAAAGCTTTTAGAATTGAAAATGCAGGATGGTGGCTTGGTAAGTAAATTGGTTTGCAGTTTTCAAAAAAACAGATGCAAAAAAACCCCAGAAGAATCCAGTAAAGGGAATGAAAAATGTTTATCTTTCTAGAGGAGAGGAAGAAAAAAAGTCACCATTAATATAATCTGATTAACTTGAACACTCTAACACAGAGCTGTTCTGACCTATCCTCCACAAAAGTGCTGTATCACTGAGGTTAGCAAGAGTAAGGAAGCAGTTTTCTGATTGAATTAAAGAAAATTGCATCAGTATTGTAGTGGCAAACCACTTAAGTCAAATTATTTTAAAATTTTCTAATGCATTAAATTTTCCTCTAACACACAGGATCAGATTGCTTATTTCATTAAATATGGCACAGCAAAATGTTTTTAGCTACAGTTTTTACACATTTTGGGCAGCTTTTCTCCTTGTTGATTGAGTACACATATCATTACACAGAATCGTCACAGAACTCTCTAGGTTGGAATAGACCTTGAAGATCATCTAGTCAAACCATTGCAGGCTCTGATTATCCCATGCCGTATTCTGAAAGCAATGACCTACAGGACAGAAGCGCTTTGCAATGCTTAAGTCCATAAATCCAAGGTAGAAAACATGGCCTATTTGATGTCAAGGGAAACAGTTTCTAAGGGAATTCTAATTTTTGTAGCCTCAGATTAGCGCTACTGTCCCGGAGCCAGCAAGACTCATAATGTTCACTGCAGCAAGAACAAACCTACAGCAGCTCTAGATATTTAGACTTTATTTTCACTCCAGACTCTGCTGGATGACTGTGCAGCCAGGAAATCTCCTAGGTGCAAACCTCACGAGCATATGAAACTCCATTGGCCTGGATACATCTCAACACTTAGTCCCCTAACATCACAGGCACAGATAAATGATGAACTGCTGGGCACAGCCAGGCCCACACAAAGCAGTTCAGTTTCCAAGCTGTCCGTGGAGGCCTGTTGAAGCAGAATGGTGACAAACCTGCGGAGCACACTCATAGGCACGTCCCAGAGACTGTGCAGGCACAGCTTAGGACGGCTAAAATTGAGCCCCTTGTTTGTTGCTCCAACAAACACCATGTGAATCCATGTCTTTTCATTAGCAGGTTCTTCCTCATTTGTGAACACAGTGGGGTTTGCCTGGTAATTTCTTCTAAGGAAAAAAAAAATGTACTTATATATTTACTTTTTGACACTGGAAAAAGTAATTGTTTCATGGATCTCTTTTTACTGTATTAAACTTGACCTGAAAAAATTAATTTCCTCTTTTCATTCCCTTCCTTTTTCTTCCTCTGTGTTCTATAAAACTATAAAAACTGGTGAAAATCCTAAACCTTTCAATTAAATACATTGTCATTTGGGGAAGAGATTTATCATTATTATAACATATTATTTATATTTATTTGTTTACCTGTTATCGTATTAATAGTAACAATAATACACTCTACTAGAACGTTTTCAATCAAATTTACAACACTCTTGATTTCTAAAGTTTAAAAATTTCACTTGAACACTGTTATGTGTTTAATCTGAATCTGTGTCATTTCCTTTCAGTTAAAGGAGGAGATTCTCAGTCATAGCCCATGATTATTCTGTGAGTATTGGTGTATCAAGAGAAAAAAACAAAACAAAACAAAACAAAACAAAACACACACACACACACACACAAAAAAAAAAAAAAAAAAAAAAAAAAACCACCACAAATGAGATCGGGCAGCCAAACTGAATTCCCAACAAAGTTTTTATTTTTTAAGTAAAGAATAATGGGAATCCTAACTTCCATTTGGGTTTGAAGTTCCATGTTTTGCTGTGCTCAGTTGCATATATTTAGTCCACACATGACAGATGAGCTTTCATTTATAATGTGGTAACTCTAGTCACAATTAGGGGAAAAAGCGAGAAGTCATGTATATGACATATGATGAAACAAAGATATGAAAAGACAGTGCGATCTTACTTATGTAACAGAAGAATTTAATAGAAAAGAGTGTATAACTCTTTGCACCTAATTGTATACTGCTTCCAGTTTCAGAACCCTCTGTAAAATTATTTAGCCATTCCTGGGTAATCTTTTCCACACATCATAGTCCATGGGGAATAAAGAGGACAATTCAGGGTTGATTCCAAACCAAGTCAGAGCCACTTGCAAAGCTGAATGGAAATTGTAGAAAAACTAGATATGTTAGACAAGAGTCAGAGTAAGAGTAAAAAATATATTAAATTGTACAACTTGGTTCCAGACCAATCTAAAAGGACCCCAGTCTAACTTCACGCATCCTTAAGAACCTGGATAATAATATACAGTTTCACATTGAATTGATGATGTTATTGTAAGTGAAAATCACAAGCTGGAAGCAAAATTTTCCACTGAGTTTTATGTTAGCTTGGATATTAAAGAAAAAACTCAACAAACTGAAATAAATTGTTAGACATTGTCATAGCCTTCACCCTAGGTGAAGGATAAGTACAGACTTGTATAAATTCTCCTACCTAGCACCTGATAAGTAATTAGAAACATTCTGGAGGTATTCAAGCAATGACATTTGCACAGAGCATTGGGATCGTGCACCCTTTCTGTTTAGCAGAGAGAAACTTTATCTTTAAAAGCTCCCTTATTTCAGAGCATTCAGAACTATAGGGCATGACTTAATAGATAACAGATTGCTTACCCGGCTTGTACTCTATAAACCAAAGTCTCAAAATCTATGTCAGTATTTGGTCTAAGAGTAAATACATGGAATGCAAGGAGAAAAACTGCTGAAAACAGTCAAAGAAAGTGTATTATGGATTATTTTTACTTCTGAAAAAAAAAAATTACTTCTTAAGCGCATTGGAAATGTCCTGAAAATTCCTAAGGTTTTGCAGAATTATAACTGAATTTCAGGGTGGCATTCTTAGTTAAAGAATAGATTTTTATAAAGGAAAATGTGTTTCTCGAAAAAACGCACAAACATGAAGTGTGAAAGGGAAAGCTTAAACAATTCAAGCTTTTCCTTTTTCTTTGAAATCTTTCAAAGTGAATAAAATATGTCTCTGGATTTCCTCTGATCAGGAGATTGTAGAGATAACAGGAGGAAAATCTGTGGTGTGTGGTTCTCTTCTGGTACTTCTGCTCTTATCAGCAGCATCTATTTATTCCCGACAGTTAACTAACACTGACTTAGGAAAAATTAGTCATGATTGAAATCACAAGTATTTTCAGTGCTGAACGGGACTGAGACCTTTACAGTGACATTTAAACGAGTAGGTTCGATGTTGACAAATGTAAATCTTGTAAATTGGTGTGGCAAACAGTAACAACAAACAGGTTTGTAAAAGTTAAGTGCTATTCAAATTGGTTGTCTGATGTGCGATGATACCATATATTGGTTCTGTGGTGTATGACAGGAGATTTAGAGCCTGTGATGTCTTGGAAATTTCAGGAATTCAGGAAAGGGAAAGAATGTAAAAGATTTTAATTTCGAAGGGGATTGCTTTGGCTCAATTCATTATCTATGGCTGGACACCAGCCCTTGCTTTCCTGGACAGGCTGTACAAATTGCCTTTAGCCAAGTGAAACCTTCAGAAGATATTGTGTTTTCTAGCAAATCCCAGACCATCTCCATGCCAGGAAGCGCATCCATGATAGTAATTTGGAAGGAATGAAGAGTCCACTGTGTTTTATCCCATTTTGGAAGTGCTGTAACCACTCAGTCTGTTTTCCTTACCACTCCAGAAATACTGTCCATTGTCTCCTGGGACCAAGGTAAGTCATAGCTAACAAAATTCTGGTCTTCAAAAATGTTGATTTCATAGGCCCTCTAAAAGGTCAGAAGGAAAACCTTTCATCTCTGGGTACTTCTTCCTGTCTAGTTGTCCTTTCTGTTACCTTCCTAACTAACATTACCAGTGAGGATCACTTTCTACAAGTAGCTGAGGGGAAAATATCGATGGATACATTTGGAAGCTCTTTTATCAGCTTTCACCACTACTATCTGTAGAATGTGTAAAGTCCCTGACTTAGTAAAATTCACATAAATTAAGGTGAAAGAGAGTCTGATCACCCAGATCCTCCTACAAGCCACAAGAAAATATATTTTGTCAAGATTGTTATTTCAAAATAAATTATAAGAGAAAAATTATGTACTAAATAATACTAAAAATTCAAGTCCAGGAAAGTCAAATAGACTTCTGTTCAAACAGGGTCAATCCCAAAATAAACAACAGTAAGGAATAGCAACGATCCATTGATCTTCCTCTCTGGACAAACATTCTATCAGCAGGCGACATGTTTTATCATGCTCTATAAAGAGGGACAAAGCTTCACTGCCAATTTGATCCTAGTTCACACTGTAATTGAACAAGCTCAAGTTTTGTATGTATTTGGGTTTCTCTCAGCCTATATGTCATCTTTTAAGAACATATAGCCTCTTGAGTATTTCAAGACTTAAAAGTATGTTTCATTAGTGAAAAAGCAATACGTATGTTGCATGTAATACTGAAGTTTTTAATTCCTTGCCTCCCAAAGAGAGATTAAAAGCTGCAACACACACAAATTACTTCATAACTTCAAATTTTCTTGAACTAACAAAAATGTTCCTAGAGAATGTTGGTATAAGCACTTCAATGTGTGGTGATGTGTACTCATTTATATAAATAAGTAATCTCAAACAAATTGATGATATGCATTTATGAACATTTATGTTCATATGCAGGAGCTAACAACAACACATTTTCCTTTTAAAAAATGATTGGCTCTATCATACCGTTTTGAAAAGGGCCAGCATAAAGATCATTTCTTTATGTGGTGATTTTGACATACACAGCACAAGATTTAGATGTGTTACTTCTGTCACTTAAGCCATCCAGAGAATTTCCAGTGGTAGTTATGAAGACTTTTCTGTAAATAGCCATGTCATTAGCAACCAGCTTGGAAGATAAGAACTGCTCAGAGAAAGTGAAAGATAGATTGGATAGATTCAGACTAGATATAAGGAAGAAATTTTTTACAAAGAGGGCAGTGAAACACTGGAACTAGTTGCCCAGAGAGGTGGCAGATGTCCCATATCCGGAAACTTTTGAGGTCAGGCTGGATGGGGCTCTGAGCAACCTGATCTGTTTGAAGACATCCCTGATCAGTACAGGGAGGTTGGATTAGATGACCTTTAAAGGTCCCTTCCAATCCAAACCATTCTATGATTCAATGAAAGATGAATCATTAGACAAGTAGTCCAAGTCTAGACCTTTGTCTTCAAGCTCATGATACTTTAAAACTATTCCAAACAGCTATAATTTATGAGGACAAATTTAAAAGTGGGAACACCTTAATTTCTTTCTGCCTATTTTCTCTCTCTCCACCCAGCATCACGGCCCAGCATTTCATGCACATTCTTGGTTACAGATACAGCGCTGCACCAGTGCAGCCCCTTTTCAAACCACTTATCAGCTGAATACAGCCCCCTCTGGCAGACTGACAAACCCAGCTGAGCTAGGTGCTGTCACAACTGGTATTTCAAAGGCGTTCCCCCAAAAATAGACAAATAACAGTGTGTGTCCCAGTGAATTATTGCACTTTGTTATGGGTTACTGTTTTAAGCATGCTCACTGAACAGAATAAATAGTGCTTGTCTGTTAGCCTATTTCAAGTGAATAAGAATACCTTTTATTTAATGAATAGTGAATAGTTCCCTAGATGATAAAATTGTTCATCATCTTCTGTTGAATCCAGGGCTATTATCATGAAATAGAAAGTCCTCTTAACATTTAATTACAGTTTAACAAATTCAGCTTTTCTGTTCTAATATTCTGAAAACTCATTTTTAGAAATATCATTTTTAATCATTATTAATACACTTATTCTTAACCCTGTAGAATATTGTTATTTCTGTGAGTTATCACCTTTCTCTTATAGTTTATTTCTGAGAGATGTTATTGTAGGAGTTAAGGTTTTCACGTATTATTTCCATGTTTCAAGTTGGAATTTCTTTGGTTTATTCTGGGTGACTTTCCCTGATACACAGGTAAAAATATGTTGAAAAATGCAAGAAAACCTTTCTTTTTCTCCCCTGAAAAACAATAACTAATAATTTAATCTCTAAATTTGGTTTTATGAATTGATTGTATTTTTAATTACTGTTAATTAATAATTCCATTTAGTTCCCCACTTTTTCAATCTTGGAAAGTGTGTCGGTACATTATAAACGGCATCATTCACATCATGAAAGGAACTGGACAGTACAGCTTTGAAGGTCTAACTTTATACTCCGTATCAGGATTCTGTCACCACTTTCCCTGTTTCCAGTTCTTGATAGTCTTCACAAAGGATCCATGTGTTGACAAGGTGGGCGATATCAATCTGTTACTAGTTAGTATAATATTATTTGATATACTGCATCGTATTGACATTTTATGAAAGGGTAGAGCTCATCTTGCAGTTTTTATGCTCTGCCTGCTGTACTATACTTAGCAGCTCTTTTTATGCACCTGCTTGCTGTACTGTACATAGCAGAACTGACCTTCCACATAAGTCAGAAATGCTTCTAACATCAGTGCCAGCTGCCTGGTGAATAAGGAAGGATGACCAGGCACAGAGTGCAGTAGTCCCTCTGTTTTAGACAGTGGCAAAAAGCAGTAAAACAAGAGAGAAACAGGGGATTCCCGGGGGCAAAACGAAACTTTGAAAGGCGTTTCTTTACAGAGTTTGGAGTTCAAGGTTCAGGAGTTAACAGCTCTGAGGACAAAATTTCACCACATCAAAATACACAAAGCATCACTGAGTGAAACTGTGTTACAGTAGTCAACCTTGTGAGCCTTCTCCTAAAGCCAGTGAGAAAGTTATCACTGAAATGAATAGAAATGCAAAACTTTTCAAGCTTATTTTTAAAACTACCCAATTCCTTCCTTTCCCATACTCCCATCAAAGACCTTTTCTGAAAGTCTTTTCAGAGCCGGTGTTCCTTAATCAACGTCCTTTACTTCTGGATGTACCCTGCCAGGTGGAGACTCACTGCTCTTTTAGTTAGTAATAAGTTCCATCCCAAGTGATGTCTGTGGACAAACTGCTGCGTTAGTTTGTGCCTTGAGCAGTTTTATTTTTCATTTCTAGCTCACAGTACAGTGGCATGTTGCACAAGTTCTACAGACAGACCTTTGATGCATATTTTGCTGCAGTTTTCCACTAACGTAGAAGTACATAATTAAAGCTCTGTAAGCACAGTAATTTGCAGCTCCAACTATCACCACAGGCCCATTTATCAGCACTGTTATTGCTTTCAGGGTTTTTTTTTTTATACTAGAAGCTGATGGCTTCTATATTTCTGAAACACCTTTAAAACTGAGAATAAATTCATCTGAAAGCTGGGAGTGAGGGGAAAAATATCAGGAAGAAACTTTAATGAAAATAAGAGAAGGCAGTAAATCTGACAGAGCTGTAAGTGTGCAATGGTAATTATCCAGCTTTGTTATTAGCTCCAATCTTATAATTCTCTGGACAATTCTTTCTTTAAAAACAGTAAAAAAAAAAAAAAAAAATTCCAAAAAACTAAGGCTTAAGTGGTTTTCCCATTCACTTTCTGCTTTCTACCAAATTGGATTGAAGCCAGGATGTTGCAAAAATGCTAAATGTGGAACAGAGTTGTAAAAATCACTGGCTAGAAGGAAAGGAAGAAAATATACTGAAATAAAGGTTATGGGATATTTGCAACAACTCTTGGATAGGTGTGACCTACTGCTTGTGCAGTCTTCTGCCTCTCTGCTGCCTCCCTGGTACTAGGAAACACAGAAGGGAGATGAAGTACTGTGAAAGGGTTATAAAATTAAACTGAAAACAATGTGGCTGGAGAGCAGCTTTGTGGAAAATGTCCCAAAGGTCCAGGTGGACAGCAACTTGACCATAGTCCAGTAATTGCCAGCAGCGTCTTGGCTGCATTCGGAGGAGAACTGAAGCAAGTCCTTCCTGGAGGTCTTCCCCCTCGACTCAGGACTGGTGAGACACATCCAGAGTATTGGGCCCTGTTCTGAGCTTCCCAGTATGGACTTACTGGAACAAATCCAGTGAATAGCCACAAAGGTGATTAAGGATTTGGTGTACCCGTCATATGAGGAGAGGCTTAGCGAGCTGGAGTTGCCCAGCCTGAAGAAAGAAAGGCTCAGGCATGTTTTTATCAATGTGTATAAAACCTAATGGTGGGGTAAAGCTGCAACCAGACCTTCTGCCATTCAGAGGGACCCAGAGAGGCTTGAGAGGTGGGCCCGTGTAAACCTCATGGTGTTCAACAAGGAAAGTGCAAGGTCTTGCACATGAGTCAAGGCAATCCCAAGTGCAAATGATGGATGGATGGATGGATGGATGGATGGATGGATGGATGGATGCATGGATGGATGATGACTAGATTGAGAGCAGCCCTGAGGACTTGGGGGGACTAATGAATGGAAAACTGAGACAGCAATGTGCACTCACAGCCCAGAAAACCAGACGGGTCCTGGGCTGCATCAAAAGAAGTGTGCCCAGCAGGTCAAGAGAGGGGATTGTCCCCCTCTACTCTTCTTTCATGAGACCCCCCTGCAGTGCTGTGCCCGGCTCTGGGGGCACCAACAGCAGAAGGACACTGACTTGCTTGAGCTGGTCCAGAGGAGGCCACAAAGATGTTCAGGGGCTGGAGTCTGAGAGGTTGGGTTGTTCAGCCTGGAGAAGAGAAGGCTCTGGGAAGACCTTAAGCCTGTCAGTTCTTAAAGGGGCTACAGGAAATATAGAGAGGAAGTCTGTCAGGGGGTGTAGGGATAGGATGAGGGGTAATGATTTTAAACTAAAATAGGGGAGACTTCCATTAGATATTAGGAAGAAATTCTTCACTGTGATGGTGCTGAGACACTGGACCGGGTTGCCCAGAGGGGTTGTGGCTGACCCCTCCCTGGAAGGGTTCAAGACCAGGTTGGACGGGGCTTTGAGCAACCCAGGGCTGGGGAATGTGTCCCTGCCCATGGCAGGGGGGTTGGAACAAAGTGATCTTTAATGTCCCTTCCAACCCAAAGCATTCTATGATTCTATTGTGATTCTTAGTGGACCTCAGTGAAAGAACAAGAGGAAATGGGCAAAAATTGAAATAGAAGCAATTCTGTTCAAACAGAACATTGATCCTGAACATTTCCAAAGTATAATGGGTGCAAAACAGCTGTTTCCTGAGTATTTGCCTTTCTAAAAGATATCAGTAATAATATATCCCTTTCAAAAATAATTATCTATTTGGGGAATTGATGGTTTCTATATTTAATTTGTTGAAACAAATCCATTGTGATTTACAGAGAGCGGAACATTACATGTTCTGGTAGCTAGATAATAGGATCTGCACACTGGGGACTTTTCTGTCCGTCCCCATGCACAGATGTTCTCATGACAGGAATCACAGGGGGGATAAAAATCATCCGTTTCACAGGAACACCAAGAAATGAATAGTCACAAAGACCTGAAAAACAATGTTCCTAGATCAAGATAATGATTCATTGACAGAATCACAGTTGGGGGGAAAAAAGTGATAACTTGGAGTATTTCTGTCCAGGGATTAGAATGTCCTTGGTTCTGTTCCCAGGGCTGACACTAGCCTTCTGGATGACTGTCAGTCACTTTGCAGCTACATGTCCCAGTTTCCAATTTTACAAATTATTCTAGTTCTTTGTAACACACTCATTGAGATCTGCTGATAAAGTCCTTTTATTCTTAGTAATAATTGCAGAGCTCATATTATCATCTTGTGCATGTGCAAAATTGCCATACCTCACTGAATGACAAGTTTTTATCTAGCACTGCGTGTAGTAACTTTCCCCGAATGTATTACCCACATCTTTCTGTTGATCTACCCCTGTCATTATCTCACTTTTTAATTCATCGGGGCCAAATTATGAAAAAAAATTATTTCAACGTATGAGGAAAAGACTTGTTTTCTCTGATGATAGAAATCCAGTTTTGTTTCTAGTTTAAATTTCAGTATTTTCAAGGTCATCATGGTTCATTAGAGAGGTTTGTATTAGAGAAATGCCAACATATTTGTTCTAGTTAGATCTTCTGTGTGCTTCAAAATCACTACTGTGCTCATTTGACAGTTTGGGTCTTGAGATATCTTCTTTGTTCTACTTTTGGCAGGGCTAAAACCTGATGATCGGACCATGAGAATAAAGAGGTAAACTAGGAATTTACAGATGCTGTTTCATACTTCAGAGATATTCTTTACTGACTTTTCTGCCAGTTTCAGCAAAGATTTGTTATTTCTAAGGTTCTCTTATGCAGGAGGTAGAGAGTGGTCCTAGTGAAAATTAGGTCAATTAGCAACCTGATACAAAGAAAAATGATTCATCTAATATTAATAATTGACTTGAATCCACCTTTTAGATTTTCTGTATGTGCATATTTAATAACAGTGTTCAGCACATATATTCCTCTACTACAGCACAAAATGAACCCACCAAGCTGAGCTTGAAACTCTTTTTTTTGGGCACAGATACCAGCAACGTGGACATTACTAGGGTTACTTTAAACCAGTCAGCTCCTCATTTCACCAGACTATATTTTCAGAACTGCAATGTAAAAATGCCTTCAACCATTTGTAGTGAATATCAGTATCCAAATCTCTGTTTTAAAGAAAGTGAAGCAGAAAGTGGGAGAACAATATGAGTAACAACAAGACCCAAGATATAAAGCAGTAAGTAACAGTACACTAATGAGACCTATACATTTTCCATGCAGCAGAGATTACGTCAGTGAGTGACTTAATTGCCTCTTCCAGGTATGGCCAAGCAGGATGCACTGCTTGATCAAGTGATCTCAAATAGGTTTTGTTGTTACAGGACGTAGTAATAAAACCCAGTGTGGGAGGCCAAGCAGTGAAAAGGGTCAGGGAAGTAATGAAAAGTGGAAGAATCTCTGCTATATATTTTTAAGTGAACATGTAATGGAGGGTGCAGGTTTGGCTTTCTTTTATTTTTCACTCTTGAGGATGTAAGGATCAGTAGGTGAGAGAAAAAAAATCCAAGAATAAGTTAGGTATTGAAGATGACTGCTGAGGATCTGCTAATTCAGACAAGAATACAGATTTGTCCTGTTTGTCAGCCTTGTGATGGTTACTGGAACCAGTTACTGACTTACTGCAGGACTTTAGAAGCTAAAATAGTGTAATCAGCTTCCAGTTTAGCAGAGGGCTTCCAAAGTTTCTGTCTTAATCTTTAGTAAGATTTGGGTATTTCTGGTATGTAATCAAAGGTGGAAAAATTATTCTTTCTCTGTGGTCATAGAAACCTTGACTGATTAATGATCACAGGTCCTTAGTGCACCAAGAACATCCTAATACAAGAAATGCAAGAACACACTGGAGTCCAGCAAAAGACCACAAAGATTACAAGATTGGGGCATCTGTCATTAAGGAGAGGCTGAGAGAGCTGGGGCTGCTCAATCTGGAGAACAGAAGGCTCAGAGGGATGTTTTCGATGTATATAATTACCTCATGGTAGGAGTGAAGAAGGCAGGACAGACTCTCCTCAGTGGTATTCAGTGATGGGACAAGAGGCAATGGGCACAAGACGAAATACAGAAAATTCTGTTTAAACATAAGAAAAACACTTTTTTTACCATGATGGTAACTGAACACTGGAATGGGTTGTTCGGATAAGCTGTGTACATTCCAAGCTTGGAGTTATTCCAGACCTGACAGATCTTGAACAGCCTGCTCTAGGTTATCCTGCTTAGAGCAGGGGATTTGGCTAGATGATCTCCAGAGGATCCTTCCAGCCTCAATGATTCTGGGACAACGTGGGGCAGGAAGGTACCAAATAGCTTGAAAGATCTCAGGCTTACACAATCACAGCTATGCTCATATCTGATGGACCCCAGTTCACATCCACTGTTTGACTTCACTCCAGTTTACTGATGGCCATGGTGCTCCGTTTCCAAACAATGTTCTATCTTACATGCACAGAAGTAGCTTTAAATGACATCAGTGGCAAGCAGATATCTTGCTGGTAAAGCTCTGAATTATAGAAAGCTTCCCTCATCTAGCTTGTTGCACACACACTGACATCCAAGCCAGTTTTTTTACTGCATCTTGTGTTTTGTTCCACACGCAGAGTTTGACATTATATAAAAATAAAGTGTTTCTAGAATCATCAAAAATGTCAAAAGCTGTGTTCACCATATTGAATCTTTTCAGCTGAAAAGACTTGAGGTCAGGGAGATGAAAATGTAAACAATTCCCTTTCTGAATCTCCTCTAATTTTTTTTCTTCCCCTGGTTGTTGCTTGACTGAATTGATAAAGATACAAAATAAAATCAAAGAATGAAATGTCTGTTCAACTCCAAGAAGCTGGCGGCATGTTCAGGTCGTCTTCTAGACCTACCCTCAGCCAGCAGTGCTAAGGATGGAGATCAGCTGGTCGTGCTGGTCACTGCAGGGGAAACTGCTCTAGAAATAGTGGCAGTAAGAAATGTGGGGGAAAGAACGAGGTCATGTGAAACATTGCCCTTGACATTAGCAGAATACCATGAGTTCTGACTGCCCGGCTCTCACTGTAGTTTATTAAGTGACTGAAAAATTATAAATTACTTTAAAGATGTACAGAGTGGATCAGCATGAATCCAGCTCTTTTCATTATACAGAAAGTAATTACAAAATCCCAGACCTACAGTTTTCTTAAATCCAATGCCTGTTTTGGTGTGTGTGGTAGGAGTTGTGTTAAATCAATATGTACACTGAGGGTAAAATTCATTATACCTCATAGAGTCAATAACTGAGAATGTTAAAGAAAGAGTATTATTGATGTGTGATTCTAATTTGTATAATTATGTAATTTTATCTTCCACAGACTCATTTTAATTTTTTTTTTTTTTTTTTAAAAAAAGGTAGTTGAAGCAATATATTCCTTCTGTTTTTGTTTTTGTTTTTTTTTTCTTTCTTATATTGTGTTTTAAGTGAATGGATTTTTTCTGGAAAATGAGCAGTATGTACAGAAATTTAAGCAAGATGTTTACTGCACGTAATGTGACTAAAGGAAACACAAGTCTATTTTTTATATAAAGTCACCTTAAATGAGACGGGATACCTCTGGATTCTGTAGCAATCTTCAACAACCCACTAACTCAGGCAGCGTGCTGTAGACCTTTCCTCAAATATATACTTTCCTATAATCTCCTCATTTAAAGCACTGCAGTCGGAAACTATGGCATTAATGCCGCAGACAGTTTAAGAAACCCGAATATCCAAAGTATCCACATCCAGATCTTCCAAGAATGTCTTTTCATTTCTTTTGTTTCGCCTAAGACTTTCCTGCCTCACTGCAGGGCTGACTTTTTTAGCCTTCCCTATCATGAAAAGTTTCATAGATTTAAAGAATGTGTGGAACATTTGCTCAGGATTTGACACCACTATATTAGATCTGATGATAAACATCACACGCAGACCTTACACCCATACAGACAAATAAACAGGACCATAAAGACCATTGGCAATTTTCCCACCTGGCTAACTTCCCCGTGTTTGAATTATTGCTATGCACTGTGCTTGCTTTACTTTAAGCAGTCAGTTAAGGATTATATGCATCAATGCAAGACATTTGAATTTCTATATATCTACTTAGGGTAGGTGACAATACTGCAAATCAGAGTTGTTCTGTCTGCGGAAAACCGACCCCCAGACTCCTAATGATGAAACATGTCTGCATAAAGCATGTGCAGGACTGCTTACCAATGTGTTTTCTTATGCTGTCAGATCCTCTCTCTTCTCTCTACTACAGTTTTCACATAGATAATTTAACTAAATCAACTTTTGTCCTTCTAGGAAAGGGATTCATTTATTCAGCTGGTGCGTCTGGAAGACAAGTTTTCTGACGTCTGTCCATAGTTGTTGGAGGCAGAGGAAGACTCTTACAGGCTGAATCACCCAATTTGTTTTTAAAGGAATGGATCAATATATGAATGTGGGCCTCTCTGAGACGAGAGGATTTAGGGAGGGTCCCCTCAGGGAGAGTCTAATGACTGTGTCTAACTCTTTGATAGTCCAAGACAGCACATTTAAATTAATCCTGTGTCCTTTTCTGTCTGCGACCTGGAAGTGCTCAATATGCACAGCTGCAGCTGGAGGCAATGAGCTGTACTCAGAGTGGAGGTTAATCCCAAATCAGCCAGGCAAGATTAGTAAAGAAAGGTAATAAATATCTCTTATTATATATGCTCACATCTGGGAAAAACAGGTAAACTCTCTTTGGATGTATGTTGGGGAAGTTTGTTTTCTTTTGCGCATGTATCAGTGCATCTCATTCATGATATTGCTACAACTTGCAAATCTGGTTTTATTCATACCTTAGACCATCAGACTGCAAAACATCGCTATTACTGGAAAGGTGGTATCACTTTCAGCCAAGTTACTAGTTAGTTAGAACTAGATAGTTCTTGACCTTATAAAACTACAAAAATACAGATGGACAGCAGGAAGAGAGTGATTAAACAAGTATTCAGTGAAGGGGTGTGACCAAGTCTGGAATTTAAATCATGGCATAACTTGATTTCTGTGTTTGACTTTGTGGCCTTAAGGCGTTATATTCTTAATGAATTATTAATGCCATTTTTAAGAATTAAGAGGGAAAGCCTTTTCTTACAAGTGCTATACTCTAAAATGTGTAACAAAGTGAAGAACCTTAAGTACCTGTTTTGGAAGCTGGTTTAAAACTTAATCCATTAAATTTGCCTTTTATTTCTATTGCCATAACTATTAAATACACACAGTGCTTCAGATGGAAATGTTCTAAACTTTCCTTTAAAAATTTTCCAGAGTGCATATTATTTTATTTTCACATAAATAGTTATAGCAGCTTTCAATCCTAGGATACAGGAGACACTCAGTTTCAAAGCTACCATCTACCAAACTTAACAACCCATGCTAATGGTTACTTTGAAGACATGTTCTTGACTTTCTGAAAAATAGTAGAGAAAAAGGGCAAAAAAAGGACTTCCATTTTTTTTTCTGACATAGCTGTAATATATGCATGTGTGGTGTAGACCATCAATTATATTGTTATTGAGAGAAGGATGATGTCACTCTTTTCTGCTCTTGTGAAAATCTGTTTCAAACACAGCTCAACTTTAACCCACCATCGCCAAAGAAAACCACATTTATGGGGGAATTTGGATGACTGGATGTTACTGCAATGAGAAGTGGGAGGGATGGCACAGCTGTCCTCAAGATATATAATTTGAGGAGCTGCAGTTACTGTGTGGTCGGTCTGTCACAATGGCCACCCATCCCCATGCTACCTTCTCCTTCTTTCTACACGCAAGGATCAGCATCAGGAATTCATTATCAATGCCTTTGAAAAAAGGATAAAATGGATACACATTTGTTGAAATGTTAACTGGGAAAATATAGAAGGATTTAAGGTTACAGGTGACATTTTATGCCTGGTTTTGCCTGCTGTATGCCTGAATATAAACACTGAATTGGGGTACAAGAAAATCAGCCATCTACACTTTAGTTACCTCTATAAAACCAGAGGTAGAGTTTATAGAATTCTTCAGTGATTTTCTTTACATTTTTGTTTTCTTTGTTAACATCTTCTGTGGGCATGTGTTTGGGGAAAATGGGGTTCTTGCTCTGCATTAAGCTGCAAACATATATCTTCATTATAAATTTTAATTTTTATTTCAAATTTTTCTAAATAAAACAAACTAAAAACCCCTTTTACTTCAAAACAGCAAATTAATATGTTCAGTTTTGGAATCAAAAGTCTATCATGGAGATACTGTTCCAGTTTCACAAACATTCATGGAGAACAAAAAGGCATGTCTCAAAGGGTTTCTGCTTTCACAAAATTATGAACATCATTATGAACATCTTTTGATAGTGGAATCTCTCTGTGGGCCTCAGTCCACGCCTAAAAGTTTCCAAACGTGATAACTTCCTCTACAAGGAAGAAATTAAAAACCTTTCTCATACCTCGATCAAAACTAAGGATTTCAGGGTCCTGCCAAAAGAAAATGTAAGGTGGAATATAAAACATATAACTTACCCTTATTTCCTTCATCAGAACAAAGTATAAGGGAGCTCATCTACATCTCTTTCTTGTCTCACATTTTTCTTACAGTATTTCATCCTGTTTTCTGTATCTATCATATTCTACTTACTCACATTCCAAGAGTGTGCAGTGAGTTTTGGCAAGCCAACACACCAAGTATCTAAGCAGGCAAGCAGCTCAACAGCAGGGTGGCTTTCTTTTATCAACAGTTCCATAAAGGACCTTAATTTTTCTCCTTCTGTACTTAATTTTTATGCTGTAATTCATAAAGAAAATGTGTGTAAAAAGTAGCATTTCAAATATAGTTTTAGAGGCTGAGGATCGGTAAGTTACTTCAATTGCAAAGGCAGCATTTTCATGAGATTTGCAAAAAAATTATACAGGTTTCTTAATATTATCTTATGACCATTATAACCGTTCACAATTACTGAAAAAATATTCAAGTATGCTGCTGCCTAAAGATGTATCCTCTATTTTGTGTTCTCATAGTCTGGAAGCCCCCAAAAGAGATCAGGGCCCCGTTCTGCCAGCTACAATACTGGCACATAATATAGCAATACTTTGTCTTAAAAGATTAGTACATGGCTGTAACAAAAGAAGGCATCTGGTTAAGAGCTCTTGAATTGGTATTTAATCAGCCAAGAAAAGTAATGAGGGAGAGAAAAGAAATATCATTACCTCTATCTTAGATGGGGGTCTAGGAAAAAAAACAAACTACTAAGTGCCTACACTTTGCTTGCAGAGTCTTGAGCAGTATTTAGATGTCCTGTGGATCAGACCAGCACCTCAATTAGAAAAAAAATCCTTTTTCTGACTGCAATGAAAGAGTATGGAAAAAGCCATTTCTTTCATCAGGATTTTCTGGAACTAATTTCTCTGAACATGGAAAATAATAGAAGAAAATACTGGAATAAAATCAATCTTCTGATTTTTAAAAATTTCCTAAAATTACTTAACCAGCCTTAAATCCTCCTACATTTCCCAAGTTAAAAAGCTAACACATCTTTTAAAAAAGCTTTATCTTTTGACCAAATGAACATTACTTGTTAAAAATTGATGTGCCTAAAAGCTAGCTTTACTACAGTCATTTTAAAATTGATGAATTAAAAATATGAGAAAATTTTTATAGCGCTTAGTCTGATTTTTTTTGTCAGACTATATATCTCACAGACTATACAATCATAACTTTTTTTTTCACGGTGTCTCGTTTTTCTCAAGGAAATAACTCAGAAATACACTCCATCTTCATCTGAAGAGATGTAAATTAAAAACTTTGGTGGCTAACTTACATTTCTAATCATCATCACCTTTACAAAATTGTTCCTTATTTATAATCTTATGCCATATTTATGATTTCAATATATAAACTCTAACTTGTGGCTGCTTGTTCCTGTTA
This sequence comes from Athene noctua, assembly GCF_965140245.1. Taxonomy (NCBI): domain Eukaryota; kingdom Metazoa; phylum Chordata; class Aves; order Strigiformes; family Strigidae; genus Athene; species Athene noctua. The sequence continues at coordinate 5,942,873 of NC_134040.1, forward strand.
AGTCTCTTTTTGGTACATTTTAAATGAAGAAAAGAAAAAGGTAGGAGAAACAGTTCTCAGGGTTAATTTCCTCTTTATTATGGTATTTAATTATTATTTAAATGATTTATATATTAAATATAAATTTAACCCATTATCAACTCTCTTCTTGATCTTAAATTAGAAGTCTTAGAGTTCAATTTGTTTAGCTTCATGTTTAACTTTTTGTTTAGCTAACAAATTGAAATCTAATATTTAAGAGCTATTCCTTACTTTTAAATAATTTTAATTCTATTTTTTCTATACCTGTAGAATTTTCTCAAATCATCAAAACTGTGGCAGAATTTCTGGTTCGTGTCCGTGTTAACAGCAGTGTATGAAGAGGAGAAGTCAGCTTATAGTTATTGATTACCTCAGTAATATCGTGTATTCCATAAACATAACAGTAAAATAAGCCATAAATAAATCCTCAATAGAGCATGAAAGCTTCCGGAGTTGTACTGGAAACTGTATCAAGTGGTTTTCACAGACAAAGTGTTACGTGCCCCAGGGTCCATGCGTGATTATGGTTTATTAATTTATCAATTAATAATAAATGTCCACTTCATCTTGCTAAATGGCTTGCGTATATTTCAATTATTAACTGTGAATACATTAATATATGTACAATGCCAAGAGCAGACACATATATGTGTAGGCAAACTAAACTTTTCTGGTTTTTTGGGGTTTTTTTTCCTTTTAAATTCACAGCTTCAGAAGTTTTTCTTGGTACAGAGACAGATCTGTGCTTTTGTTAGACTAAAAATTATTTCTCTGGAAAGCAGGAGACCCTCTGAAGCTGTGTGGTTCAGAGGCCAGGACAGACTTTTCAGAAATGCTTGACACTGTGCTAATTCTGTTCTGAGTCAAGACAATTCAGTACCAATAGTAGAGTAACCAGGCTAATGCTGAGTCCTTTTGGAACAACTGTTTTGTGACATGGAGTCTTTTTCGCATCCATGGAAGTAAAGAGACCCTTCAAAAGGCAACAAGAACAACAGTGCTTCATCAGAGAAAGGATCAGTCTAGCCCAGGGTGCTGTTTGTAGAAGTAGCCAACAGCAGACGCCTGCAGAATAATTTTAGAGCAGGGTAAGCATCTGGTGATGCTTTCTGACAATATTCTTCCAGCCCTGAAATTGTTTGCTTCCCAGAGCTTCCCAAATTAAACTGTTTAAAGGCTTTCATTATACTGCTTGGAGGTACAGCAACAGAGCCAGCGGAGAACGTATCGAACATGGTAGTACACTGAGAATATAGTTGTCTTCTAAACCTGTATAGGTCTTCTGCCCTCAGCTTCTGTTTGGCAACTACCGACACAAATCTGGATATTGTGGCATGCCAAATACAGCAATAGTCCTGAACTGTAAGGAGGGGAAATGCACCCTATCAAAATCAAGCAAGATGGCCTTCAGGGGTCATGGCATACAATTGTTCATGTACCATGTTCCTGATGTGCTCATCACACAACACCAAACTGAGAGCAGTCAGTATCTTGGAGGATGGGGCTGCTCTTCAGAGAGACTTCAGAAAGATGAAGAAATGAGCTTACAGGTACCTCATGAAGTTCAAAAAGGTAAATACAAAAACCTGCATCTGGACCAGAATAACTCCTTGCAATGATCCATACTAGGGATCAGAAAAGACCTGGGGCTGGCAGTGGAGGACAAACTGAACAAGAGTCAGCAGTGTGCCCCTGCAGCAAAGACCAACTGCATCTTGGGCTGTTAGTATCACAACATCGAATCACTCCAGGGAATTGATCCTTCCCTGCTGTGTGGCATTTATGAGACCACATATTGAGTTCTGGGCTGGAAGAGTTCAGTTAGGGGCTCACAGGACAAAGGCAGGCATTGGTATACGGGATTGAGGGCGCCAAAGAGCTACTAAGATTTTTGCCAAGGTTGACTTAACTTGCATACGTCCAAAGACCCTGGACAAGCAGCTGCTAGGCCTGTGCAGACTGACTTTGGAAGATAGTTCAGAGTGTGCTATGACTTTAAACTGATGCCGTGTAACTGACAAGGTTTACACATAGCTAGGCAAATTCTGTACAGAAATGTGGAAGGCCTATTTCCACTCTTTCCAGCCCAAGGAGGAGAACACACAGATGACGACGTTATCCACCACTACATTCTTATAATGGCCTTCTGACGGGAAAATGCTTCCACCTTCCATCAGTATTTGAAATATTTGCTGCTTTATTCCCAGTCTCCATGTCAGAGCCCACCAATCACTGCTGATGGATTCACCTCCAGTGGTTACCAAATCCAAGCAGTACAGGGTGACAGACTCCTTGCTGTTCAGAGCTTCTATAGCTGCTTCCATGGATCCCTTCTAACCCTCGTGATTAAGCTTTGATAACACTAGAGGCATATGATACACATTTGCTTATCGTACCACCATCGCTGAATGGTCCTGGTTAAATGGAAGATTTTGTCAGAGTAAGAGCTGGATTAGCAATTTTGTGTGCTTCCCTGTTCCTTAAGGATTTACCTACCTTTGGAAAGTTGAAGCACTCATACATTTAATGTGATTATTTTTCTCTTTGACCATGTTTTTGTTTTTTTTTTTTAAATATTTTCTCATATTTGTATTTAGTGATTTGCAGCTACTTAGGTGGATTTCATCTATGCTCACTAAAGGGGAAAAAGCACTATATGACACTTTTCAATGAAGTTTTTCTTTAAGTGATTTAATTTACCTTGACATAGTCCTGCATGAAAATATCAAAAAGGTAAGAGTGAAGTGTCATCATCCCATGAGACAGCAAGAGGTCACAAATTATCCTTGTTATACTTTGACTAAGAGACATGACATTTTTCATGTATCGTTAGGTTTTCTATAGACTGAGAAAGGGATGTTAGGGAAGAGATTTGTGTTCTAGATATCCAGACTACTGATTGTGTAAAAATGGTGATGGATGCTGTAAAACCAGTAGGAAATGTGAGCAATGTGTCAGAGCACAACCCATGCAAACCACAAAGGGTGTATTTTTTGGCTGTTGCACCCTTTCAATATGTGATGACAAATGCTTCTTATTTTACTGAAGTTGATAAACATCCCTCCCACTAAAATAAGATTGCTGTTAAAATATCTACTAGATCTTTCTTTGAATTGGAAATATTCAAAATTTTCAGCTTCTAATATTACAAAAATGCATTTTTTTCTAGTAGTATAGAAAATGAATCTTAATGAAAATGAGTACTTCTCACAGTCAATCTAAAACAAAGATCACAGAAAATGTAATTGAAAGTTGACGCAGTGAACCTACTGTCGCAAGAGCCTCCAACTTATTGGGCAGGAGTTGAGTGTTTGTGGCAACCAGTCTGAGAGCAAATGAGCTCACACTTCACATTTGAGAACTGCTATGAGTCCTGCCAATTTCCATGGACTGAAACTCAATGAATGCACAAACCACGACCAGATTTTAACTGATCATTATGATAAAATACACAGTGGTAGAGTGTACAAAATAGGCGATTCTCTGTGGAAAATGCTAATTCTTTTGAAAGGAATGCCACATTTTTAGCATTAGTCCTCATACATTGTTAATGAAGAAGAGAAACAATTAAATGGGTAAAGGGGACTATTAAAACAACACTTAATTCTGACAACTTGATAAAGTATCCCACTAGCTAATCAATACAACTTCTGGGAGCCTAACAGGCCTTATCGATGTTACTGATGTCTGTATATTTGCTAGTTTTAAGTTCTTGTGTTACATCAACAGAGTTCCACGGGAGAAGTTTTTCATTCTAAATCTGATGAGAGAAAGGAGAACCCAGTGGGCAGGAAGTTTTCCTTGGGATAGATTTTATGAAATACGTTTGTATCATCCTGCTTTTTGTTTCCAGTAAAGTTTTACCCTTCTTTTTTGTCTCTTGGGGGGGGGGGGGGGGGGGAAGAGAAAAAAAATCTAGATCAAAGATAATGGGTGATTTTAACCGTAATTTACTCTTTTGTAAGCAAAATGGTACTATTAAGTAAGAAAAACTACTACAACACAATTTCATGTTGGCCACATAGATTATCGAAAGAAAAATAAGCAGCTGGTGAGATACAATGAAAACTTATGCTGGTGTTTAGTGTAGTTCAACACCATCCCTATCCATGATAAATCATCTTCCAGTTCTACCTCTCATTTCCACATTATCAAAGACACTGAAGTTGTCATTTAGTAAAACTACAAAGTAATTACTCAATAAAGGCATGTTCAATTGTAATATATTAGATTAGGATCTTCATCAGTTCTGCATTAGTTACTCTGTCTACATTAACAGACATTAGTTTAATGGTAAAAATGTTGTTTGGTGTAGGTGAGCAGTGGATACAGGTGGATACAGTGGATAATAAAAATGGAAGTGATGCAAGATCTATTTAAACCAGTAGTAAGACTCAAACGGACATGACATGAGTTTTCATATTTGTATGTGAAACGTTAGGCCAGGACAAGAACAACAAGCAGACTTGTATACTTGGTCTCATTTTACACAAAGTCTCTGAAAAAGAAAGCAGCAGCTCCCTTACACTATTAGTGCTAACTGCAGATTCTGTCTTTTCTGGAAAAAACATAGGAATGAGAATGAAACTTGTTAGGCAAGATTTTATTACCCTATAAAAGATGGACACCCAGTATTAGTAACAACTTTACATGGTATTTGGTAGTTCTGGGGTGAGACTCCAACAATCAACTTCTACATATCTTCATTTTTTCTGAAGACTTTTCCTAAGAAGTCTTAAACTGACATCAAAATCAGAGTTTTCCATTTTCAGAATTTTCCAACAATGTTTTCTGCTGGGTCTCCAAACACATGTAAAGGTAAGTGTTCAGCTTGACATTAGGGTTAAGAGAAGGAAATAATCTGGATCTGGTCCAATAATGACAGAAGTCATTCTTCTTCAGTTTTCATTAAAAGTGATAATGATGATGGCAAAATAATTTTCACTGAACAACCTCTCCAAATTCTGGTTTTATTGGATATTTATCTTAATCGGTTAGTTTTTGTTTTTTTTTTTTTTTCCACTGTCATCTAAGTAGATGTTTCTATCTGCCAAACTTTGTTCCATCCGCTGTTACATGGGTATTAAAAAATCTCTGTCCCATGGGACCTAGCAGCATGAACATCTGTCACACTGTTAATATTTTCCCTGCTCCACAGTAGGAAAATTTTCTCAAATAGCCTAAGTACGTTAATTAAGGTAAACCAGGAACAATTTTTCCTGTCCTATACTTAACTTGACATTTGCTTTTGTTCCAGAGCAGAAAAAAGGCTGATGTGCTCAAAAGCTTTTCTGTTTTTTCTAGTTTTATGGAAGTATGACTTCACTTTATAAATCTGCACATTCTTGGTTTTAATTTAATTGAATGTAAGACTTGTTAGAACAAATTGTGACAGAAAAAGTATTGAAGACATACAGTCAAATACAAAATGTTCACCAATACAAAGTTCATCAAAAGTTGTATGCAGATGATACTATGTTGTATCTTGCTAAGAACTGATAGGTTAAATTTGCTTTCACTTGTATAAATCTTTCCAAAAGGAATTGATACATCTGTTTAACACTGTGAATCAAAAGCAAGTTGATTAACTTATTTCAGTGCATACCTCTAGCATACAACATGACTGATTGTTGTGTACATCAAACAGACTAGGAATAGAGATGTAGAGACATGGAGAAAATGTGAGAAATCTTGGTGTTACTTATTGTTGAGGTAGAAGGGATGAAATACACTGATAAAAGCCACAAGAGAGCTTGTTTTTGTGGTCATCACTAAAATTACATAAGTTGTTTCATAAAAGGCAAGAGTCTGACAATAAAATAATTTCCTGTGATTTAAAATACTCTGTGTTGCTATAAATTTGGAGTCTGGATGTGTAACCCTGACCAAATGACTGCTGGTGGTGTGCGGTGAGATGGCTCAGCTGATCTAACAGATCCCTGCTGTGGTCCCATTTCCTTGTCCCTTTCCTATTCCCTTCTTTTGATTACATTCTCCTGCAACTTCCTTTGTAGCAGCTCTGGTACTCATCTGACCTTCAATGAGCCTTTTCAGTTCACTAGCCAGGCAGAAATCTAGGCCGCCAAGAAAAAAAGAGGAAATAAAAAAAAAAAAAAAAAAAGAAAAAGGAAAGGAAAAAAGAAAATTAAAACCCCCCACAAAATAGAAAGTTTTCTGATGGTTTAGTAAGTTCATATGCTCTAGTTTTCAGTTCAGGTTAGCTATTTCTATCTGTTCTGACTTTCGCACATATTGATGTCTAGTCTGGGAGTCAAAACCCAGGAGGGAATTGAAATCACTAGAATGTGCACACATAGACACCTCAGACACATTTTTAAATACTCAGTCATACTATTTTTAACATGTAAACTTTTTGTACTCTTTTACTTACTGCCTATGGGGAAAAGAGAAAAATAAAAAAAAATAAATAAATAAAAGGAGGCATTATTTTATGCCAGGTGGTAGCAAACGAAGCAGAGAGCTTCGCCAATACCTTTATGGGAATGAAAATCACAGGAATAGCTTGAGCACACTTCCTAAATAGCACACAACCATAAAGCATGACAGTTAGAGATACTGGGACAGTAATTCCCCATTGTGGAGAAAATAATGGTCAGAAAGCTCACAGGTACAACCAAACCCTTGTGGATGTCTTTGGTATCCTGCTCAGTAGCCTCCAGCACGCAGGCAAGCAATGGTGTAGAGTCAGGAAGAAATTCTGCAATAATATGGTAATATTGGTATTTTTACCCCTTGAGCACGATGATGCCTCTTTTTTCTCATATGCCTTTTGGGGTCACTGTAAAATTGTAAGCATATATTTGGAGAATACATCAATGGAAACACATACAAGCTGGAAAGGAAGAGGAGGAAATGAAGAAAAAGTGAAAATGGGGAGAAAAATGTGTTTAATTTGAAAACGAACACAGGACAGGAAGTGGAAATGTCTCCTGAACACTCGTTTTGGTTGCAGATATCAGAAAAGACATATCACAGATGTGAACTTACGGCCTTTATGCTTGGAAAGATGTCTAAGTTCCCTTGGGAGGCAGCCTGAATAAATGTCATTTCCAACCAGGTGAGGTGAAAGAAGGAAGACTTAATATGCTTAGTCTTAAAAGGAACTGTCGCTTCAGCACACTTCCCCATGCAGTTCCTGATGTGTGAGCGAAGGTGTCAGAAGTCTACGGGGTTCGGAAGGGAAGGCAAGATGATCAATTTGCAGTGCAACATTTGACAAGAAATACAAATAGAGAAAACTGGATTTTTTGCTAGTAGTCTGGCAGCATATTCTGTCAGTGGTTGTGTAACTCTGGGCTTTCCCTACTCATCTGCAGAAAATGAATTACAGCCTGATATCGGAAAGAATAGGGTTTTTTCTTAGCTGGCTGGTTATAAGTATCCATTATTAAACAAAGAATGAAAACCTATTTGACAGTACCTATTTCTCATGACTGCACACTAACAAGAATTACATATATCCTGTTTTCTGACTGTGAAATTCACCCTTTTTTCCTTCAGACTGACCTTCCTAATTCCCTGATCTCCTTCATTCCCCACACACAGAGTTTTCAGGATAATATAGAATTTAAACGAGTGGTTGAATTGAACCAGCTGTTTTCTACAGCACTTGTGGGTGGACAGTACCTCAAACAATTGATTCAGGAAACACAAAGGTTTATTCTTCCATCCGAACAGAGAAATGTCTATTTGATTTATCACAGGGATTTCATGCGTCTTCTGTCTTTGCTCTAAATACCGAATGGAAAATTGTGTTCAGTGTTTTGCTTTAGCTTTATCCTTCCTTCTGGTTTTGTTCTCTAGTAAAGCTGCGTGTTAGGGCCTGTAACACAGCCTTTTTCCTAGTCACACATGATCAAATGATTCTTTTAAATTTCCTCACTGATCACCTACATGGATAAGATTGCAATTTATATTCACTTTCATTAACTTTGTCTTTTCTTTTTGTATTAAACTCCACATAGAAAAGCACACAATACATTCTGTATATTGGCATGCACATGCGCTCACATATTTTTATTAGTTCCTTGCTATCTCCTATTAGCTAAGGTGTGATTTTGCCTGGATCTGGGGGTGGGGGGGGTGGGGGGGGTGGATTTCTTCCGAGAATCCACTTGGCTGAAGTGTCTGCTGGCTTGTAACACTTTCCCTTCTAACCTGCCAGGCTGGCAATTGGTTTGAGCTTTGGAGAATGGCTTTTTTTCAGGTTCCCAGTACACATGAGGCTCTTGGAGATGCCATAGTGTATTTACCTTGACACAGCCAGGTAACACTATCTAGATAGATAAAGGCACTATTTTCTTTTCTGCTATAAGTTCAAATCAGGTACTTTCAAGAATTTATTCCCCAAAGGTAAAATAGGGTTTTATTGTCTATTATGAGGGGAGCTATATCAATTCTCTATAGCTAACCACTTGCTCCGGACCATCTGTTCTTTTGCAAAGTTTCCTTGGCAATATGTTTTCCTTTGTTCGGTTTCCAGAGCACTCAGCTGTGCTCTTGTGCCACAGAAGCTCCAAGCAAGGAAACATCAAATCACACACCAATACACCACCAGCCATTAAGCCCTTTTGATAATTTCTCTTCTGGAGTCCTGAGTCTGTATGGTTACATCAAAACTTTTCACAGCCACAGGACCAAAGACATGGGTTTAATTCCAACCCATTAATTCTCTCAGGAAATGCCTGATAAGGTTAGGTGCAAAAAGGGCCAGAGATTATACCTAATATGAAGTAAGAGAAAGGCTACCTTCTCCTGGGAGGAGAGGAGTGAGCAGATGTGCTGTGTCAGATTTCTTTAGGAAAGGAGCAGAAGTCCTGGCCTATTTTACTGACATAGTTTGTGGTTCTGCACCCGTGGGTTGCTTTCCTCCTTTCAATTTTTGTTTCAGTAATTATCGTCCCAAACAAAAATTCCTATGGTGGTGTTACCCATGTTGTTATAAACAATGTAGACAGGTTGAGCTGTGTAATTTTCAGCCTTGATTTCAAAGGTGTAACCCACTTCTGAGCCAAATCCTGACAGAGCTTCCTATGTAGATTTCTAATAAAATCACTACGTGATCAGTTAAAAGCCTGTAGTAAGGTGAGAGTCCCTGTAGATTTTTTCCCTTTCTCTCATTTTTGACAGCCCACATCAGACACTTTCATTGAAAAATCAGTTCCCCATAAGTAAAATAAAAGACTGTATTAAGTCAAGTAGCTCCCCTGGTTCTACTTATTCATTAACACTCTTCTGTGGTCTCCAGCGGATGTTCAAGTTCTCCTTGGGGAAAATAAACCACTCTCTAATCTGTTTTTTGCCTCTGTATTTTTTAATTTATTTACTAATTTCTGATGAGCCTAAAAGATGTTATCAAGTTTCAGGAGCTTTTATGTTGCATTTAATTTCCTTCTAAAGTACTTTTCTCTGTTGGATCCTCTGCAGCTTTGTAAGGGTTTTGTTTTGAGATTAGTAGTTTCTTAGCTAAACTGATTCCTTCTGGGGTAAAATAAACTATAGCATGAGTCTTTCAAGAAATGAGTAATGAAGCATGGCTGTGTTAGTCAAGCCCTACCTGCCCTCTCTGCAAGAGCTGACACTCATTTTTTCCTATTTTTTACTGACCTTTTAAGGAAGACATTTCTATTTCAATTGTGTTAGCAGCCCAAGGTAGGTAAGGGCCACAGACATGTTACAGATTAATTCTGTTAAAAGCTCTACAAACAGATAAAGCACAATAGCAGCTCTACCCATGAACTTGCAGTCAAAAAAAAAAAAAAAAAAAAAAAAGTAATAAAACAGATACATCTGACACAGATCCTGAGCTATTTTCGAACAGCCTGGGTGCGTAGGCAACTCATAAGACATCCAGCAGCAATAACCATAGTTCCTTTCCTGCCTTGTGGGTTTCAGATAACAATTTTTTGTGGGCATTATGGCAGAGGTGATTTTAAAGGATTTGAAAGAGTCCTCTACAGAGAGGGTTTAAAGAGCCGTAACATGAAAACTTTTGCAGCCTGGGTTTAACAGTCATGTACAAATCAAACTCCAGTTTGGGTCAAAGACAATGTGATCAATTGAAAAACTGGATGTCACTTTGCTTCACTCAAAATTTAAGAAATATATTAGAAATAGAATTAGGGATGAGTCACTGTACATGTTCTTCCATACCAAGAACAAAGCGACCTCTGTAAACCCTATTATTCTCATTTTACTTCCATATGCCTTATAGCATCCATTATTCTGGCATTGTAGATGGATGATTTTCACAACTGAGATGTTAAATTTATGTATGAATTGCGTTACAAAATTTATTTGCAATTTCTTTCATTGGTTTCAATGTATTTAAGAAGCGTTTAGGGAACAAGACCATTCTTTGGTAGGAAACCTGTGGGATTTACTGTAAATGTAGCTAGTTTTCTGTACTTGTGAGTGCAAATTTCCATGCTATGCATCTTATTTACATAGGTGCAAGTGGTTTAGCTATACAATTGTTTGTGTGTTTTCTGACACTGGGGACCACCAGAGCTCTATCTTCCATGTGCCACAGGAACTCAGAGGGTGTAACACCTTAGCGTCCATAGTCAAGGTGTTTATAAATCAGCTGGTCACCCAGAGTGCCTAGCTGGTCACACCAGAGCTGCCTAATGCTGGATGTCTAACGCTCTATGAGTTGTCCTCAGGACCTACATAAGAAGGATGCCCTTCTGGGCAGCTGAAATTCTGAATGGATGCCCAGAGCATAAAACAATGGCACTAAGCAGTTATGTGTGGGCAACTAAAATATGACGTAAGCAAGTCAATGGAAATATAGTAAATACAGGCAAGAGGGTCTAGAGATTCTGGTCAATTGATGAAATGCAGTTCTCTTCTTCAGGGGCAGCTGAATAGCTTTTTGGTCTCTATTAGCTGCATCAACTAGAGTTTTGGAAACACCTTCCATAGACTAGCAGACATGATACAGAGTTTACAGGAGACCCGCACCCTTCTGGAGAGAAGGGAGGGCCAAATGAAATATTTTGGGGAATAAAAAGCATCATCAGATGCCATGAATTGGTGTAATTGGGGAAATCAATTTGTACTTCATTGGTTTACTTTAAAAAATCCTTACTGCAACTTCAATTAGCGCTTCAACACTCTGGAGAACTATTTTACATGAAGTGGCCTAATTTTTCCATCATAGAACAACAATGCTTTCTTTCAGATTGTTCCTTTCATCAAGGACTTCAAGAACTTAATGAAAACATGTTTTTATTTGTTTGCATTGCATAATGGATCATGGCACAGAAATGCCTGAATTTGCTGATACTGAGGCTGATATACCCACAGAATTCAACCTCTTGTTTTGGGCTTATTAGTCCACATATATCTATTTTGAGGTTAACCTCAGGCTAAAGCATTCTGTACCCACTTCTGGAAAAGAAAGATGAAGAGATGGCAAAATGCTGGAAATACCAAAACAAGTAGCTTGCTAAATAGTTAAATGAAAGAATGTTGAAATTTATAAATTTATTCATAGCAGAAAATAGCAGAGAATCAAACAGAAAGAGTCCTGATAACTGTATCATTTTGACTCATTTGATACCATTTCATAGCAATTCTTTCCCTTCAGAACATTTATTCAAGATAGTTCATGATTAATTCATATGTACTGGTTGCAGATAAGCATATGTCTGGGGGAATATCCTGTATTGCACTTAATTAGCGTAATTTTTTTCTCATCTTTTAGTCAGTTTTGTTGAATTCAGCTCACAGGTTGAAGATGTATAAATTTAGCTGTGCAGAGGTAATCACCTATAATGTCCCTCACTAAAATATAAAACGTCATGCAGATTTTGTTGGGATTCAGCTTTTTAAACATAGTTGTCTAATCACGTTTAAGGATTCCCTAGGGTATCCAATGTATCCACAGAGGACTCACGCATATGACAAGGGATCTGTAGGAGATGCCAAAAAGTACATTGTTGTGACAACTTCTTCAGCTTTGGAATTAAACTAACAGGAATGACTGGTAACCTTATCTCACCTGAAACAGTAGTTTGGGTGTAAATCTTGTCCACTGTAAGTATATATGTGCATATAACCCAGGCATGAGCACACAGGGTGAGGAACACCTCTTCCTCTGGCAGGCTTTACCAATATTTTACCTAGACATGAATGTCTGGATACAAAACTATCACAAAAGTTATTTGGGCTTTTTTATTCCTTTCTTCTCAAATCCCCTCTCCATTGGGAAATTCAGTGTTGTCACCCCCATTCTGTAGCTAAAAAAAATGGAGGTAAAAAAGAGCAAAATCATTTGTCCATAATTACTTTGAGCCTTGCCTCTGCCAGGCTGCGCTGATCTCATTGCTTCCCAGTGGTCAGTTCAATAAACCTCAACATCCCCCCATTTAAAAAAACCAGATCTGTGAGCTGCAGTGTTTCTATTTTGTTTTATTTGTGGTGGGAAGGGGTGAAAAGAGGTCGTCATGTATGAAAATCCACTTTTTGTTTCAACTTATGCAAAACCTAAGTGTACTGGGATTCAAAGAAAGTAACCCTCTTCTTATGGTTTAGGCTGCTGTAGCTGAAATGTCACATATTGGGAACAACAGCACTTCTTACATAGGCGTAAATACCGAGTTATACTTCTGACTTGGAAATTAGCCTTCGACACCTCACTGAAATAATTTTAAGTGACTCAGGTCTCTAAAAAGCTTCTGTACAAAATATTGCTCTGCTAAAGAAATTTCACTCTTAAGCTTGCTCATTCACATCCCAAAGACAATATGAAAATGAAATCTGATTATTTTCCCCTGGTATCACATGTACTCTGATCATTTTCTGCAATAATATAATTCAGAATAAAATAAGGGGAGGGATATAAATTTTCATTGACCATATTAAATTGAACAATGTGCATACTTGTTTGGTTTTAGATCTCATTACAAAGGAAATTGAATTGCAGAAGACAGCCATTTGAAGCTCTATAGATTTTTCTGCCCCATAAGCTGCAAAGAATATGTTTGATTGTGTTCATTCTTTCTATGTTTATATGCCTATATTTATATATATATATGCATATGTGCAAACACAGAGAAATGAGTGTGCTACAATTATCAGGAAAAAAGACTCATGCTACTTCACTTGCTGGAAAAGAGGCATGTGTTTATTTCTTGTGTATTTTTCCCATGTTTTTAATTTTTACTACTTTTCACTATATTCTAGTCAGATCCTTGGGAGTGCAGAGGAGAGGAAAAGGGAGGAAGGAAGGAAATAAATGAAAATATACACTCAGAGTCTTAATTAAGATTTATTTAATCCAGCTACAAAACAGTATTTAGCATCCTGATGGGAGCAGATTGCTTTCACATTTTATGTAATTTCCCATTTTAAAATGAGAAAAGTAGCACTGTATTAGACCTGAATTATTGCTTGGGTGCTGAGACATTTGAGATTTCAAAGCATGTACTTTCTTCAACAGTGGATTTACCACAAAGTCTGAGCAAACAACCCAGCAAAGCTTGCCCTTAGCTGCAGAGCTACCTGTGCTAACCTCGGAGGAAGAACCTGCAGAAAGGAGAGGTGCGTTACCACAGGTAGCTCTCACTTACTGCATAGATCTTTTATAGCCCGACCTTGAACTCTCATGGTATGCAATAACATGTCAAATGGGACTTACTGCTCTAGGCCATATCTTTGAGAAAACCAACCCATAAAAATAAAACTCAGAGGGTATTTTCTAAAGCACATAGGAGTCTATCTCCCACTGAAGGGGATAGCACATGGATCCTAAATTATTTCCAAAAGTATCCATATACACCTGTAAAAAAATTAATACTTTTGAATATATGGTCCTCAATACTAAGAGAGAACCATAATAGTGAGAAGTTGTATGTGACCCAAATCACCTACAACACTATAGCTATAACTATACCAGTAAACTAAACAGAAACAAATCATAGACATTAGCAGTGGCATGTTTTTAGACTTTCTAAAAGCAGGTATCCTTCCTTGCACGGTTTTGGTTCATGCCAGGTGTATTGGGGGCAGGTGTGAAAGAGACTTCAGCCCATATGAGTATGATCTCTTTTGTGACATTTGTCCTCAGGGACAGAGAATAGCCATGGCCAACCGTATTTCTTAGCCTGGGTTTATTAGTGTGATCCTTTTAGGGCTAAATGAGGGACCTGTAGGCCTCTAACATCTTTCTTCCACCCCTCTTAACCCTAATAAACTGACTGTTGACAGAGATTTTTGGACTAAATTGTAGATGTTGCTGTTAACCTTCGTTTTTAAATCCCAAGTCAATGAAAGCTGCAACACAAGGAAGAATTCTGGTGGTGAAAACAGGTATAATATTTGGCTACTGGTTACATCACTACCATGTGCAAAGGAAAAAAAAAACTAGAAACCAGCACTTCCATGAGTATATAGCAGCTCCTCAGTAGAAAGACCCATTTGTGACAGATACACTCGACCCATGAACCAAACTAGCAGTGGTTTGATATGGGCTCCAAAGGAGGTAAAGGCATGAGCCATACCTGGGCCAAGAAGTCCTCTAGTTCCAACCTGTTCTCTGAAAACCCACAAAGAGCAGAGTGACAGACACAGTGAGCATCGATGCCTATAAGCCTGGAACACGGGTCATGCGATTAACACAAGAATAGTGGGTGGCTTTCCCAAGATTCATTTGTCAAGAAACAAATAAAGTTGTGGTTACAAGGAGACTCACGCATACCTTTCCTATCACATGTAATTTGTCTAAGAGCCAACCACTTTATTCCATAAATATGACAGCTTAAGCAAGCCTTCTTAGAGCACTGCCTGCTAGGCAGTGTGGCTGCATGGTGGGGATGTCCCCTTGCGCGGACACCTCTCAGGGTTGCTCCTCAAGGCAGATCTTTGGTAAGCAACAGATATTGCACATAACCTTGTAGTACGGTAACTTTGATTTGTGCCTTGGTAGTTTTGAATCATTATTGAAATGATTGTGCCATACAATAGTAGAGTGAATCTTGTTAATCGAACTTGTTATACTTTTACAACACCATATTGAAACAACTTTTGCTAATACCTTTCACAGTGGTTCTTTAAGCCATTTAAATCACCCATTTGTGACACCATCAAGACCTTTTTTTGTAAAATCTGCACCAAGAAATACCCTATGATCCCTATCAGTCAAACAGCCAATCTCTGTAAACATGGCAGGGGGGAGGAAGGTTTTGCAAGTGCGTAATCTCAAGACAATCTCAGTTATTCAGTTCTGAAGCCTTTCAATGGAAAGAAATCCATTACCAGACCGAAAGTTTTTCTAAGGAAAGAATTTGCCACTGGGTCTTCCATCCTCACTGTTTATATGTGCTCTCCTCCTAAACCAGGCAGCCTTGATATAAAGGAATATTAACTGGGAGGTATAACACATTTTTGACAAGGCTCAGCAGAAATAATACCAACCAGTATCAAGGAATAAAATGAGACACATAAAGATGCTGTTTAAAATGCCAAAGAGCTCTCGGTTAAAAATATGAATATAAGGCCTGATACAAAGTCTTTTGAATTTAATAAAAAGAGTCATGATGAATTCAGTAATTCTGGAATAAAGCCCAAGAAGAGCAAAGCACCACCATGTACTAACCAACAGTTCAGCCCTCTGCACATTTCTAACACATGAACGAATTTCCACCAAGGCCACTCAGCAAACTGTTCTTGAGTCAGTGCCAGCTATCACATTGCCCTGAGAGCACCACAAGTCACTTAGGGCGTCTGTCTGTGTTTGACCTTTGGGACAATAGAGCATCTGGAGGCCTTTAGGGCTCCACAGACAAGTGCTTTGGGATGGAAATGGTTTTGCGAGACTACATGAGGCAGTCAGGAAGAGTTTGTGGGCTTGTGCATGGCAGGCTCTGTCCTGCAGGCACAGGGGGCACAGGAAGAACATCCTGCACAGAAGTCTCCAGGCTGTGCCAAGCTGCCTTGCGGAATGTGACAAAGACCATTTATGTTAACTCAGTGTGTCCCCAGTTCAGGCCCAGTCACATTTGCTGAAAAGTGAATTCACTACCAAACCCTGTGCACAGCAGAGAAAGCCCTTGTTCTGAAAGAAAATCACTGTAAAATAAGCATGCAATTAAAAAGCAAAATAGTGAACTGTTTTCAGTAATAGGACCTTGACAGGCTTGAGTGAGAGGTGGGCCCATAAGACCCTCATGAAGCTGAACAAGACCAAGTGTAAGGTTCAACATATGGGCCAGGCAATCCCAAGCAGAAATACAGGAGATGTGGGGAATGGATTGAGAGCAGCCCTGAAGAAAAGTGCTTGGGAGTGTTGGTTGACAAGAAGCTCAACGTGACCCAGTAATGTGCGCTTGCAGCCCAGAAAACCAACTGTATTGTGGGCTGCATCAAGAGACCAGAGGGATATGGTCAAAGGAGGTGATTCTCCCCCTCTACTCTGCTCTCGTGAGACCCCACCCGTGTCCAGCTCTGGGACACAACATAAGAAAGACATGGACCTATTGGAGAGAGTCCAGAGGAGGCCACGAAGATGATCAGGGGCTAAAGCACCTCTCTTATGAAGACAGGCTGAAAGAGTCGGAGTTGCTCAGCCCAGAGAAGAGAATGCTCTAGGAAGACCTGATAGTGGCCTTCCAGTACCCAAAGGGGGCCTACAGAAGGCTGGAGAGTTTTAACAGGGGCATGTAATCACAGGACAAGGAGTAATGGTTTTAAACTGAAAGAGAATAGATTTAAATTAGGTTTAAGGAAGAAATTCTTCACTATGTGTGTGGTGAGATACTGGAACAAGTTGCCCAGAGAAGCTGTGGCTGCCCCTTCCCTGGCAGTGTTCAAGGCCAGGTTGGACGGGGCTTTGAGCAACCCAGACCAGTGGAAGGTGTCCCTGCCCATGGCAGGGGGATGGGACTGGATGGTTTTTAATGTCCCTTCCAACCCAAACCATTCTGTGATTCCGTGATCCATGGCACAGGGTCTGGAGTCTGCCAGGCATCCCCAGGGAGAGTCTAAGATCTCATAGAAAGTTAATGTGGAAAATTCAACCTGTTTAGAAAAGGAAAAGTATGTACAGGACAAGAAGATTTCAGAGAGGGAGACTCCACTCTGGATAAAAATTAAGCCCTTTTCATATCAGAGACATAAGAAGGTGTAGGACACCATCAGTTTGAGCAACAAATAAATGCTGTTAATTTTAATTTTTCACCTGTAACAGTCAACAGATGATGATGGGTTTTGTTCTGTTAGACCCATTTTTATTTTCCCAGTCTCTTTCTACTTTTTCAGATTATACATTGCCATTACATTTTCTTGGGTTTGCATTTATTGGTGGAAACTCAGCATGTCTCCAGTTTCCAGATATCCCAGCTGTACTTCAAAGAGGCCAGATGCACTTTGCAAGGATGTTTCTGGTTTCAGAGCCAGGTTCCCAGGATCACATCTCCTAGGCTGCAAGGCCTTTCTCTTTTCAGTAATTCTCCCTTCCAATCACACCACCTTTATGGCTTCTCACATCAACATCCCACATTCATATTTCACTGTTAGAGCAACTGAATTTCTTTCCATTTCAGTTGACCAGAAGAAAAAAAAAAAAAAAAAAAAAGGAACATATTGATCTGTTTTTCTCTCTCTCACTTTTCAGGTTTTGGAAAAATGTTTTTGACAACAATGACAACATTTTTTGTACTGCTTGAAATGTCCTATGAGAAGCAAACCTACTTAGGAAGGCCTTTATCCTCTAAGGATTTACCAGTCTCAAACATCTGTTTTCTGTGAGTGATGAGAGCTAAAGAAGGTGGAGAAACAGATGTACGGGAGACATGCTAGTACCCCAGGGAAGAGAGGATGTGAAGATCCTCTTTGTGTTGCTCCACATAAAGCCTTGCAAAACTCATGACGCTTTATGATTTCTGGCTACATTCAGGTCTATATTCCTGAATGTGTGCCTTGCTCTAATATTTGAGGATTACCTGAAAGTTGGCCTGCACTTACGCAGAATATGCAGTGCATCCTTCAGTATGCAAATAATTTATATTAGTCCATATGAAAGCCCTTTATTTCAACATAAATTTGACGTCTGCCATGCTCCTCTGTGCTGCGCACAGAGAGACCCCCTGGGAATCAGACTATGTATTTGCTTTCCCTTCTGGCAAATGGAGCTCAAAAAGGCTGAGACAGAAGCAATAAATCTGGAACTTGCTGTTAATTGACTTAGTGTATTCACGATCTGTGCGCTCTCTTTTCAAACCTAACACTGCAAAACACAGGTGAAGATGGGAAGCAGGCAGGGAGAATGTAGATTTAATAACCAGAGAGCATCAGAATTTGCAAAGCAAGAAAAGAGGCACAGAATTTCCAAGCATGTGTTGGAAGCTGGTTTTAAAGGCTGAATAGTTTGTGAATAACCAGCTTGTGATATTAATATCACAATAATGATTAATAGTTTGTGTTAACAATCCTGTTAACAGTAACTCAGGATTGTTAAGAATAGGATATTTTCCTGTCCTAGGAAGGTGTTACTTTTAGATGCTCTGTGTAAATTTGCGGATAACCAACTTAACAGTTGTCTTCAGGAACTTAAAGGACTAAAATGATTTTAAGAAATAATAATTAAAATTGTTAATGACAGAAATAGTTGTTTTGTTATCCTTAAGGTTGTACTTATATTGCACAGATTTATACTTTGTTACTGAACGTTTATATATTTCAAAAATCTTACATTTTTTCCCCTGTCTTTAGTTTTTAATAAACTGCTGATTTTCAGCGTAACATACATACCTGATGATCATTCAGAGTCATCTGCCTCCTTACTTTTGAGTGTCAATAAATGAAAACTACTGAAGCAAAAACATAACTTCCTGTTAGCAGCCTGTGGTAATGAAGAGGGTCTAAAGCATACATGCTACTTAGCTCTTAAATAAATTACAAGTCCTGGGTGTTAAGAGGTTGAGTGAGTATTTTTAAACAATATTCAAATAGAACCTCTTTTCTATAGCTGCTGTTGTTTACAAAATGCCTGTATTTTACCTGCCTTTTTTTCTCTAATTTCTAAAATAACATTTTTAAACAGCTGTTAGTTCTTCTGTCAACAGCTTTTGCTTTATAATAACCAGTAATGAGCCAACAAGATTCCCACTGCATTCCCTCAAGCTATAAAGCACAAGGAGGCAGAGTTTTCCAACTTATTTTTATTTAACTAACATTTCAAGCACAAAACTTGAGAAGATTTTTCTACGGCATTTATGTTCAGAAAAGGGGAGAACTTGTTCTATACAGATGAAAGCCGTGTTCATCCCTCACCTACCAATGAAATGAAATGATTCCTACAGGTGGGGTGAGGCTTCCTCCTTTGTACCCAGTGATAGAGTATTAGCTAGCTATTAAACAATTCTGTAATATGAAGGAAGGAAAAGAAACCATTTATGTGTGACAGGGGATGTTTAAACTTATTATGTTTTATTTAAATGTTCCAATGCCACATTTAGCGCCATGGAAAATTCAAAGGTCTTGTACTTCTACTGCAGGACTATGGTATTCTGCAAGTAGCTTCATGGAAATTAATAGTAGTGTTAAAAATGCACATTTATTTTCAAATGTGAGCATTATAAAATTAGACTTGAAATAAGTCAGTCACGGTACCCTAGCTTAGTGGAGAGATTTGGCACATCTGCTTACACCTAGCAACCTTGAGTTCTCAGGGTTGAAGAACATTGCTCTGTTCAACATCAGAAATGTGACCCTAAGTGAGTGATATAAAGTATTTAAAGTATCCAGAAGAGAGAATACTCTGGGAGAACTGAAAGGTATTTTTATATATGCTAGTTTTCGTTCAGAGTTTATCACAGCTGCAAAATAAATGTGACATAACAACGGACCTCAGTATAAAGCTTTTCTCCTCCAGGGCGTCTAGCTGTAGGACAAACCGCAGAGGTTTTTGAGATTAAACTCAGACCTCCAAAATTTAGAAGTGTAACTAAATTCTTCAAATCTCCTTGGATATGTAAGAGCATTTACTTATGTGTTTAAATTTTAGAGCTGTCAGACTCTTCCTGTTAGGCTACAGGACCTTTTTCAGCACAATTTAAATAGTCCCAGTCTTGGCTGTATGGAACGTGGTTGGTACAATAGCAGCACACTCAAGTTCAAAAGATCTTGAGTTCATGTTCACATGCTATTATGCAGCTTCTGCACCTGGCACTTAGATGACATGTCTTTTTTCCAGATCGGAGGACTCCAGTTTTCATTGCATGCCACAGAACACCAATACCATGCTATAGGTTTCGGACCATAGCTGGCTAGATTCATTCACAGCCATGCTCCATCCCACACCCACTTTTCCCTTTGAGATCTCCCAGTGATATCAAGGAGGACTTCAGGCAAGCTCGTAGCTCCATTCACACTAATACTATTTTGGGCTTAGTATCATAAAATGAGATTGAAGATAATGCATAAATGGACTAGAATTACTAGAGCTGCAAGAGTTGAGATATGTTTCATGGCTCCTTAAATAGCTTTGAAATAAACCCAAGCTGCTACGGATATCTTAAGAGTTTTGTGCTGAAATAAGCCTGACGCTTAGAGATGATATGCTGAAAATGTGATTTTATTACCGAATTGAACTTGCTTTTTTTTTTTTTCATGGAAAAGGGTCTGGAAGACAAGATGTAGGCTGCATGAAAATTTGCCGACCTCAGAATAAATTATTCCCAATAGTCTTTATTCCCTCTGACTAAAGGGCAGCCATATCAATGTCTCTCTTCATAGTCAAATTACTTTAGTCTTGTTCCTAGTGACACTTGGCTGTCTGCTGCCTACCAAAAAAAAAAAAAAAAAGCTAAGCAGGGTTCTACTGAGTTACACTGCAGGGGAAAAAAAGGGGGGGAAAAAAAATCTATATTCTAAACCACAAATCTCATAGTCAAAATTCTGAACTTTAGAAGTCTGGATTTGTCTGAAGTGTTTAAAAAGGTCATACAAAAGATTGTCCATTGTCCAAAGTCATTACCATAAACTATAAGCCAAAAAAAAAGGAAACCTTATGCCATTACAAGAAACTGGCAGTGAATCATGGGGAAAGTTGTGGTCCTGGCTTTAAGAATAGATTGGGTTTTGAAATTATTACTATTTTATTTTTCATAATGATCATATTTATACTGTTTTGTTTTCCTAATGAAATTACAGAACAGACCAAATAGAATGTTAAGAGTTACACTGATACTAGCCTATGTTTGTAAGAACAAGCTGATAATTTTGGTATGTTGGTTTATGTAACATTAAAAGGTGAAATAAAGAAACATTCTAAGGGGCAATGCTAATTAAATAATATGTAATTCATTCCTGATTTATATTTCTATTTGCATTAGAAGGCACACTAGTGATACCACCGGGTCCAATATGAAGCACATTATCCAGGGCCTGGATGTCAGTAGACATCAATATGACCATAAATCAACCTTCACTTGGTAACAATAACACACTTTTTTAAGAATGAAAACTTTATAAAACACTGAAAACTGTCACCCGCTTCAGGCTACTCCTTCCTGTTCTTCCTCAGGAGCTTTCTGACATGCTATCTGTAGGCAGCTTGTCGCTAAATGGCTTTGATGAATAGTATATGAAGCTGTAATATGAACAAAATTATGTGACAACTACACAGATGATGGCATGTACATAGAGGGAAGTCAGTGATGGATTCAGATTGCGTGTTCATTCCCCATGAAAGAGAAGATACTACAGCACTGAGGAATACCAATGAACTCACACCTCGCTTTCTGTCTTTTCTGGGAAAAGCTTCCATAAAACAGGATTTTCTGAACAAATGGAAAGCTTGTGTTGTAGAAAGCATATGAAAGAGTTTATGTGATGCTGGAGGTATTTAATTGTATTGATTATTAGACAGAGGTTAGGTGGGTTTTGGGAACTGTTTTTACACGTTGACATGGATTATTAATAAAGAATCTACCTTCAAACTCTTCTATTCTTGGACCATTGTTAACTGTGACCTACAATAAAACTTGGCCTCTTTTTTGCCCTTCCTTTAAAAAATAAAAGACAACCAAAGCTGTTTTCTTATCCAGCCTCATTTCACAAAATATAGTCAATTACATTTGACAATTTGTTGCGAGTTTTTAATTTTTTTTGAGAGTATGTCCCTTATGAATTCCTGATTGATCCATACACATTAAAACCGTAATGATTTGGGAAAATTTCCAAATATAAATAATAAAAAATGTACTGATTAAATTCAATGTTGAAAACTTAAAAATTTGTCCTTTTCCCCCTGAAAGGTTCAGGTCTGTCTTGGAATTAGCACCTACCATAGAAATAACTGCTTATTACCTGTTCTTTTATGTTTCATTGAAGTGATCTAGCACAGAACAGAATCAAAATAAGTTTTATGACTAGTTCGGATTTAAAGGTCTTTTTTTTTAACCCCGTTTAGTGGATCTTTATTTAGCAGCTAATATTATCTGCTGATGGAAACTTTCTCGGAAAATTGACAAAAAGTCTCATGGAGGTTATTTTAATCTCTCCAATGATACCTTCCTCACAATGAACATCTGGAAAGTGTTGTAACATATGCTTTGTTTAATAGTGAATTATCCCACACATTTCAAGAAAGGGAGGAACTGTAAAAATTTTTTTTTCTTTCACCTCAGTTTGCATACTTAAATAAAAGTAATTCTTTTATATCCTCTTTTCTAAAGTAACAGCTCCCAAACACGCGATGCTTACATGAACAATGTAATTCGGTGAGCCATTCCACCCCTTGGATTTATTCTAAAGTTATAATATTGTTAGTAAAAAGATTGTCTTTTAGTTCCATAAAAGGCAAGAGTTGGGCGCCTAGGCCTCCTGTTTTCAATATAATTGCATCTAACGTTCACATAAGGACAGTCATTACCAAGTCTGCTCATTGATTTCTGTAATTTAGAGGTGGATTTTCACATACCCAAATTATAAATTTGTATTGAGTCTCTACCTTGATTCATCGGCATGACTCTCACAAAGATATGTCTGCATGACTGCCTTAAAATTCTTGTTATTTGCTGTTAAATGTATTTCTGCTGACCTGAGTTTGGACCTCCTAAAGAAAAACATCTCACAGAGCACAACAGAATGTATTAGTATTCATGGTGTTCTTCTATTTTCTATAGGCAGTTCAATCTCTAGCTGACAGACAACTGTCATCATGGCTCCCATTCAAAGGAAATTTGGGGCGATTGGAGACTAGTATCTTTTCCAGTAGTAGAAAAGTCTGCAGTCTGAATATTAGCCTACACTAAACCAATTCCTATTCACAGCAATTTCATTTCCACTGGTGAAATCAAGAGCAGAATTACGCCCAGATTGTCTAGTAAAGAACAGGATGTAATGAAGGCGGGATTTACTTTTACAAATCCTCTTAGCGTATTGCTTCAGAAAAGATAAGAAAAATAATTTAATTTCACAAACAGTTCAGCAGTTGTAAAATCCTATGCTATGAAACAGAAAGGAGACTTTTGGAGAAAGGGTTCCTTGGGACAGCCAGCTGCCACGGTGCATCAGATTGTCTCACCGAAGTCCCATATCCAGACACACGTGAGACAAGTACTGCAGCTACTGTGCTATTTTGAAATGAAACGTGCTCTTCTTTTAACAACATTGCCACCTTTGCTTGAGAAATTAGTCATTTCTTTCCCTATCACAATGAAATACTATTTTTGTTTCAGAGAGAGGAAAGATTTATTTACATTTTTATACAGCATCTAAACCTATAAATTGCAGATAAACAACATCA
Source organism: Athene noctua (assembly GCF_965140245.1). Taxonomy (NCBI): domain Eukaryota; kingdom Metazoa; phylum Chordata; class Aves; order Strigiformes; family Strigidae; genus Athene; species Athene noctua. Next base: position 5,966,670 of record NC_134040.1, read on the forward strand.
TTTTGGTTTTTTCTCCCATATCTCTTTTGAAGTATATATTTAAATCACTAAAACAAACTTCACTTCCCTTTCAAGATGGCTTTTGTATTCTGAACCTACTCAATTAATTTTCTGCTTTAAGGTATTTTAAATGTCTTTTAAAATTAGACAAAAGACAATGAATATGAACCCCAAATGCCTCATTTAAAAACAATTTGAGCTAGTATAATGAGCATAAATCATTCTAATAGAGCAATTTTACATCAATTATGACACCATTATTTTTGAGCTCATTACTGATTTTATAAATAAACCAGTAACCTTTCATCACTATACCATGTAGATGACTACACCACATTGTGTCATGACATGAAATGGGTGTAATCTTCCACTCTCAAGGCTGTGCAATTATTCCCCACATTATTTAAGTACTTGACAGCCTCCTGCTAAGTGCAATGCAGAATAACACCACATGAAGTGTGTATCATTTCTCTAAACTCATGGGGAATAGGAAAGTTTTTCCACCGTTCTCTGTAAAGTCAACTTCCTCCCTAATTAATGAGACACTCATTTCTTTATATTACTCTTTTCTGCCTTTCCAATTAGATCTTTTTACATCATCTGAAATTTGAATCTGTGTACAACATTTTAACTGTAGAATAATTTGTCTCATTTGAACTGTTCCTATTTTTGCTTTAAATTTGTGCTTTGTTTAAATCATGACCTTATACTGAACCATGAATATACAGCTAACAACTGGAAGACCCTTCCCAAAGGTGCAGATGAAGTAGAGAATGTGGTGAGGGACCAGTTCAGTGTCACAATTTTTGGAAGCAAAGATTAAAATTGAAGACCTGACTCCCAGGCCAGTACCCCACTAATCTACATCCCTTCTCAACTACTCTTAGGAAAAATAAAAAAATAAAATAAAATAAAATAAATTACCAGGTAAATTTTATTAATATTACAGCAAATGTCTTCAAATGTGTTTTCTATCTTGGTCTGAAAAAATGAATTTTTAAACCCCTTTGGACCATCCCTGTTCATGTAAAAGTGCTGATCTTGAAAACAGGTATTCAGGTAACCAGTGAGCTATTGAAATGTGTTGGGTTTATACACAAAAATGCTGATTCAGGCACTGCCATTGGAAAGGGAAGGTCATTGACACAGGGGTGATGATTCATTTCTGAAGACGACTAACAAGGACAAGGAAAGGTTATAGACGAGGAGACAGAGAAAGAGAAATCTTCCAGAAAAGAAGAGTAGCCTGTTGTACGAGGGGAAATTTACTACAGGAGCCCCTCTCACTCTTGAGATGTGGTGACCCTGGCATACTCTTCAGCCCCTCTTTACCTACTCAGCACGTAACCCCATTGCTGCTCAAAGCAGGTTATGAAAGAAATACTCAACCCAGGAGGCTGTAAACATGACAATGCCTTATTCCCAGACCTCTGCAGTACTTGTCTGAAGCTATGGCTATGCTATTAAATAAATGCCTGTCCTCTGTCCTTGAAACCCAGTGGTGTGTCACAATGGCTAAACTGTCTTCCTTCCTTTGAAAACAGAGTTGCTTTGTATGAACTGAATACCAATAAACATCTCCAGCCCCTGCTGTCCTGCAAACCATGTTTGGGCACTGGTTGGGAGAATGCTTACTGACACAGGCCAAAATCGTGCCAGGTCGCAT